>NC_056735.1:1528950234-1528970234 GCF_019279795.1 Protopterus annectens
AGTATGACTGACCCCATCCACCAAATGGTTTGTGGAAATGGTTCGTCAGTGGGTTTGGGCCTGGTTCCGCCATGGATGACACCTGCTGTATTACCTCTAGGTGGGCGTTGATTTTGGTCTTTTCATGTGGTAGTTGGACACAGCGATCTTCTTTAATAAGCGCGCACGTACCAATTCTCGGTGCAACGGTGCAGTCGTGCGCTATTACATTTTGTGACACAACAGTTCTCATTGCATCCAGTTCATCAGTCACAAGTTCAAGAGTGGAAAGTCACATTCATCATCCCTCCATCAGGTTTTGATAACTTCCTCTGTTCCCTGATTGATTTCACTACTCCACAAGCTGGGAGTATTCCAGCCCAGGTTATGACGCTGTCACACAAGTCCATATGAATCGGTATTCCTTTATCTCTTGCAGAAGACTGGACTGTCAGAACAGCTTCCATTTCACCCACTGGATTACTAGGTTTCTCGACTGTGTTCCCAGTTCTTCGAGCTATATGTGTTATAGTACGTTTTGCACCCAGAGGCAATTGTGCAGTATGTCATGTGACTGGAGCCAGATAACCCATATAACAACTGCCGGACCAATTCCCAGGTAACCATTGATATGCTTTTTTCCCACAAACAACATAAACAATATTCTACTTTACTACTGATGCGGGTTACCTCTGCATGTAACATTTTCCTGTCTCTAACAGAGGACTGTTTATACAATTCAGGATGTTTCTGCACATCCTTCCACATTGTTCTCATGATGTTTCAATACAAATAATGAATGGTGCTACAAGTAGTACTGTGATCTTTGGCTGTTATATGACATTCGTAAGACACAGTTATGTTACAAATACTCCCACAAACTGAAACTGTATCATGTTTATGATAACATACAATTCCTTTTTGTGTAACAGGTAAGTACAGTGCCACGTTGTCCTGTGATCTCACAGAACCTGTATCAAAGTGTAAATATTCACAAGTCTCAATCTATCCCCAAGGGTGAACATGCATCGGAAGTCCTCCATATGATGTACGTATGGCAGTACAAACACAGCAATTTAAAGTGTTCATAGTCTGTATATGCACACACATCATGCCTAGGTATTTGTTGAAGTGTGGAAGACACTCTGTGGCCAGTTCATCACGTATCAGTATTTGTATCCGTGTAGTTATGTGCAGGTAAGGTCCCAGCAAATGTAAAGTAAACACAAACATGGTTAATAGGTGTATAACCATTAGGACAGCAAACAAAAATGTCTTTGGGGTTGCTTTGTATTGTTATACAGTCTTGCCCGGGTGATTCAGGCTCTATGGTATATCAGCTACAAGATGTCAATCAGACTTGATATCCTTTAAACTGTGAGGTGGACCCAGGACGACCTCTCTGCAAACTTTACTGCAGTAGGCGTTGCCAACAGGAGCTGGTACAGACCTTCACACTTTCCACTTGCCAATAATGTTCTTTGGATAACAGTGACATACACACAGGATACTGGTGTCAGCTTCCGTCTTCGTTTGCTCTTTATCTGTAAAAGACTTTAACTGAAGAACAGTGTTATTGGTTAACAATCCTCTCATGTCACCTGCTAATGAGCCATCGACCTCCGGCTCTGCAGGCATGACAGCTTTCCACTCTGGCACATGATATGCCATTCCACATACTACTTCGAAGTGCGTGCAGCACTTTACATTTGGAACTGTTGTCATGCTCAGCAATGCTAGAGGTAGACAGCACATGTAAGTCGTCTGGATGTCACCCACCAACCTCCTCTACTTATTTCTTGGGATCCCACTTTACGGCGCCAGCAGTCATGCTGACTGTGGGTTGTACATGCAATTTACATTCATGGAAATACAAAATAATCCCCCAGGTTGCGTGATTGTCTGGTTCACTACGTGTTCTATTGTTACTGTAGCTTCTTTACAGCATGCCAGATCTAGGGATACTTTATTTTACTGGCACCTTTGCCACTGCTGCTGCATCCGGATTCATGGTTGGGAATGCTTCTACTCATTATGATTATATATATGTGTAATCACTAAACAGTATTTGTTCCCTTCACATTTATTCAGATGTATGAACTCCATACAAATAGTACGGAACAGTTATGGTGGTGTAGGTAAACTCACTCCCTTCGGTTTAAATGCTCCCTGTGCATGATATCTACTGCAAATGTGACACGCTGCTCATGATGTTTGTATGTGGTTCGTAATTCCGTATGTTAGGGGTATTCTGTTAACCAAATGTACCGTCCCCCCTGTTGAGACATGTCTCTACCCATGGCTCCACAAAGCAGCATATCTGAATACATTAGACGTTAATATTGGCTTTATCACTGTGGATATGTGCAGTCCGTGTTCATGGATTGCTCCTCGTCATACCCACGTCGGCTTTTCTGCTTTCGTAGTTGATGTTTGCATTGTTTGTAAAATTTCTACATCTAAACTGTCTGAGGTTTGTCATTCCTCATTCACACAAACACTTTCCAACTGTGAGGCTGCTTGTTTTGCAGATGCATGAGCTCATGCCTTACCTTTCCTACTGTTATCCTGTTGCTTTCTATGACTTGCACATTTACAATTACCTACTTTAGTGGGTAACTGAATGGAGTCTAATGCATTCAAGATCAATTGCAGATGATTAATCGGTTTACCGGTGGATGTTATCATTCCCTATTCTTCCACTGCTGCTCATAAACATGCACTGTACAGACAACATACTGACTATCGGGACATATGTCCACACATCAGTTTTCCACTACAGTACAAGCACGTGTTAAAGCTATCTATTCTGCTGCTTGAGCAGACACGTTATGCTGCAGGGTTTGGCCGTCTACAATCTCATTATCAATAACTACTGCATACCCTACTTGATTCGTTCCTGTTGGACTCTGTCTACATGATCCGTACACATTAATTGTCACCTCTGCATCATCTAAGGGTATATCAGTGATATCATGTCTGTGTGTAGTTATTTAATCCATTTCGTATAGGCAACTGTGTGGTGTGCCATACACAGGTGTCGGACGTGACGTTGATAGGTTTCATGTTGTACAACGCGTTCAATCACCATATGAGGTTGACTCAGTGGTATGGTCAAACAAGACAAATGTCTAGCATGGGTCAGGAATGCTATCTTCTCTTGCAGCAGACTGATCGCAACTGCATGACACATTCTCACAGTGAGAGGGTGGTCTAGTAACATTAAGGCCGGGGCCTGTACTGCCATGGGTGCTACAACAACTGCCTGTACACAATGTGGCACTGACCATGCCACAGTGTCCAACTGCAATGAGTAGTGAGCTATGTGGCGTTGCTTACTTCCATGCTGTTGCATCAAGACTGACGTCATATATCTCCGCTTACAATCTACAGTCTGACAACATGTGTTATGATTATTCAGAAGACCTACTACAGATGTTGAAGCTATCAATCGTTCTAGTCTGCAGAAAGCTGTTTCTGCTACTGTAATCCAGTGTAGTATGTGTTGTGCTGCCATAGGTGTATTAAAGATTAAGGCAGACAATACAGCGGATTCCAAAGCATTGTTTGGTAACCAGCTTTGACAAATGTTAGTCGGCCCAGACAGGACTTCATTCCTTCTTGTTAGTTGGCTTGTGTGCTTATGAGATTGCTACCGTCCTATCGTAATGTGATGTTCTACCCTACTTGGATACCACATATCCCAGGTACTTGACCTGTATTCTCTGTAGTTGCAATTTATGCTTGCTTACTTTATGTCCCTGTTCTGCTGAATATTTGAATAATGCTATTGTATCTTCCATACATTACTGCTGGGTAGGGGCCGCAAGCAGAATATCATCCACATAAAGTAGAACTTTACTGGCCCCGGGTGGAGTTAACACCGGAATGTAGCTAGCCATCTCCTGTGGGAATATCGTTGTACTTTCACAGTATCCCCGCGATAGCCGGGTATGGCTGTATCTGTTACCCTGAATGTACATACAAAGCAATACGGACTATCTGGATGTATAGGTATTGCAAAGGAAGCATAGCTTATATGTACCACGGTAAGATACTTCTGTGGTGTGTTCATAGCATTGAATATAGTGTGTGGGTCTGGCACCTTCGCTACCCTAAGTATTATTACATGATTTACAGCTTGTACATACTGTACCATCCGCCATTCCCCCTTTGTTTTCCGATCAGAAGATACAGGGGTATTGCATGGTGAATAGCGATTACTTTGTAGATGGGGAATTCCCTCTGTGACTTTACAGATATCTTCTGGTGTCCACGGTCTATACACTACGGGGGTTGGGTCCTGGCCTTCCTGTCCTGCATGAGGGTTCGGTACTTCAATTAATTGACAGATATCCTCACTCTGTTCTAGTGACTGTCTTCTTACTCGGGTGTTCCTAGGTATGTTACGAGTTCGGGATGTGGTTTCAATAGCTTCTGTTACATTTGGTCATTGTGCTACCTCTGTTGCCACAGGATAACGTGTGGGGACTAGCCTGCCCTCCCGCTTCATATCCTGGATGTGGTATCGGAGGTGGTAGGGTGTTGTGGGGGGGGGGGCTATCGGTACTACTGTATTATGATCTTCTCTGTGTACGTATGATGCTTTGACATTTGTAGTGTTCTGTTCCCTTCAGTTCACTACCTCAATCCACCTATGTGCATGACGGATACCCAATTGTCGCTGTTTTGTCGCCTGCACATCTTAGGGCTGCCACCTTTTCAAATGCACAATGTGGGACATTAGTGTTCGGAACGTGTAATTTTCCAGGAAAAAGCATACCCACGGCCAGTACATAGGACAGGATTTCACTTTTTGCCAGGAGAGCGACCAATTGTTGTAGCATTTCAGTTGCTTATTCTGTTTATTATGATATTATGTTGTTCCAGATACAAAATTACTGTTTTATGCTACCATTTTGAAATATATCTGGGAAATGTTTGTCCTGAGATATCAGGACATTTGCCATTTGTTCGGTTTGTTTGCAGGACACAACTGGCCAAAGAGGGACTGTCCCTCTCAGGGTGGAACAGGTGTTTACCGTAGAACATGTGCATCACATTTTCAGGGATTACAATGTTTCAGTAACGATATTTTGTGTAATATACCATCAATGTCGTATTTATTACCCCATTTTGCTGGATAACTCACATTATGTGCTCTCTGCGATTGCATATACTTCACGTCACCCGTCAAACGCGGATCACATGATCTGTTTCTTCAATAGTCTCCCATATCCTCTACACAACTGCTCATACCCTTCTCTCATACCACGTGGTGTCTCCTTCCCTGTATCCACTGTAGTGTCTACAATGACTATTTACTCTGCTGTGTGTTCCCCTGACCTATGTTCAGATTTAACAGTATGTGGGTAGGTCTTGACCCGCTATCACAACTGTTAACAGAAACACAATGTAGTCTGGTCCCTGATCTACAATAGAGACAAAGAGGCAAACACTCCTTACCTGAGCCTCCTGTTTAAGGCTGCACGATTTCTTCTTGGGATCCAGTTTTCCGCTTTTCAGCCACAGATCAGACAGTAAACAGCCTCTTTACACACAACAATTCAGTCGGAGGTATTTTCATTCAAGAAGAACCATTTAGGCAAATTCTCCTGCGTAGATGTCTAACCAGCCATGCACTCTGACCTGTAGCTTACCAAGGAATTCGGATTACAAGGATCACAATGTCAAATAAGTTGTTAAAACCAGACTGTAGTTATCAGTAGGCTTTTCTAAGTGACAGTCAATAACACAGGAGGCTCGGGTTCAGAAAGTTTTAGTAGTGTACACAGGCAGGCTAAATCATATACAGTCCAAGTATGAGAGTTTTGTCTGACTCTATACAGTAAGCAGTTTCTTTATATAGTGTTTACAATCAGCTTTTGCCCACCTTACTGACATGGTCGGTCACAGGGCATTTCCATCACTATGGTCCACAATAGTCTATACATACGTGGGTGCTGGGGTCGTGCTTTTAAAATGTTTTCCCATGAGAATAACACAGCCTTGCAAGGCACCTTGTCAATTACACTGTCCTTCTGTGATTGTAACTGTTTCAAGGACCCTAGACTGTTCCGATACAGTACTCAGTTAATTTCTTAATACGTTGCTTTGTCTCTCTGGTAAGGAGTTGTACTGTTATCTTCGATTGAGCTCACAAGGCCATCCTCCTCAGAGGAAGGGGTGATGTTATGCATGTACATACATTTATTGTTCTGTAACCCAGCAGATAATTAATGCTGACAGACATAAGCCTGCTGTACTGGTTACTGCCAGGATCAGAATTCCATCACACTACAGCTTAGCTTCACCAATTACATGCAGGCTTACTTCTACTGCCATATTGTACGGTACAATTCAATGCATTATATAGTATTTAGAGTCTAAACTGGCACTTCATATGTGTTTCTATATATATTTTTCGAACAACATCCATCCGGCCATATGCATGTTGTTCCGTCCTTTACCTTGACCGTGTGTATTTGGCCGTCCGGCAACGCTACTCTCCACATGTGATGTCCCACCTTCCCCTTCTTTGCCTGTAGCACCCTGTTAGTACGTCCTGTTTGATAGGCACGTGTTCCGCTATATGTGATCGACTTCACTGCATAGCTAAACATCGATGCGGTGGTTCAACAACCCGACTTGTCCACATGTGTACAGTTATGTGCACCGTGTCGTATGCAAACCTATATGGTTTCGACGGGTACATACCACATGCGGGATGTACACATTCTGCAGACACATTCACATGCAGCCATTTACATATCTGTACCTGAGGTGGGTTGGTGACATGTGGGGTACGTATTTGGCCACGTGGCATTGCCTAACACAAACATCTTACCACATTTCAGGTATGCACATTGTGTGTGGGTGTATAGCTGCACACGGATGCTAGCAGGTTAGGGTGCACAGGTGTACATGGGTGGGACTGACATGTACAATGAGGCTATTGTGTATTACATCTGAATGCATGGGTTCTGCTTCTGGATATTACACTTCAACATACGCCATCCAGTGTATGCGACAGAGACGTTGCTGGGTGTGGGATATGTTGCTATGCACATGTTTGCCTGTGTTTAAGGTATCTTGATTCCTTACTGTTGTTATGTTGACACAGCTACCCGGCTATGTACTCTCACAACTGCTTGTGACCATTATGGTTGGCACCTTTTCCAATGCCCATAGTGGGGCATGTTATGTGGAAACTTCGGAATTTGCAGGACTACACATACCCACGGCAAGTGCAGTTGACAGAACTTCACTTGTTTGCCATACTATAAGCTTATTCTGTAAGCATTTGGGTTCCTTATTCATTTTCTTATGCCATGTATGTGTTTCATATACAAATGTATATGTTTTATACTACTATTACATGTATATTGTGGGAATATTTTTGGCAGGGGATCAGAGGTCATTTTCCATTTTTCTGATTGTTGCAGGGACACAACTGTCCAATCAGGGACTGTCCATGGCACATTGGGACAGCTGGTAACCCTGGTGACCATGCCCATGTCGCTACTGGGATTGCCACCTTTTCCAGTTTCCAAGCTGGGATATTTCCGGGACTCACATCTGACTTTACAGGCCGACACATACACACGGTCACTATATAGCATAGAACTTCACTTGTTTGCCTAAGTAAAAGCTTATTGTTGTGGCAATTTGCTTGCTTATTCTGTTTCTTGTGACATTTAGGTATTTCAGTTACAGAAATAACCAATTCATGCTACCATTACATTAAATACGGGATATCATTATGTCCTACAATCGTAGCACATTTGCCATTTTTAATACGTTTTTTCGGGACACAACTGCCCATAGAGAGACTGCCCCACCCATAGTGGGACAGGTGGTGACCTTAGTCGCTGCTCATATGTCGGTGCGGCGCGCTGACATGCTGCTGTACACCTTCTCTGAGTGTAACCACTGACGGTGCATTGCGGGACAAACGCGGTCATATGCGTATCCTTTGCTCCTTGGATGGGTACACTTAAGCCTTCGTGGCTTGTATTTGCTTCTCCGTTTATTTGGGACGGGTACTATGCTGCATACTCTACGTGCGTTTCATTCTGCACGGGACCTGGCTGCTGCCATTACTATTATGGGCGGACCGTGGCTGTCAGCACATTAGGTTGCTCACCTCATGCCAGCTTAGACACGCCTCCAGACGCATCCTACCTGGGCTCGCTCACGTACACTACGCACGTGTCTGTGGTTGCGGTGCACTCTCATTAATATGCATATGGCGCTACTGCACCGGCTATTCACTGCACCGCCGGCGCAGACCTTACGCCGGCCTTGCGCCGAGCTTCATGAATCCCGGGGTGTGTACCTTGGCTGTCGTCTTTCATCCAATTTCTTGTTAATGTCTTCCTTACAACAGCATACACACACACACACACACACACACACACACACACACACACACACACACACACACACACACACACACACACACACAAGAGAGGATGTAGGGTATTAATAACATAGGCAGGGACTGGAATATTATAAAATAAAATAAATTGTCTGTCCATAAAGCTTGGCAGAAGGACTGGATTTCTTTTTTATAATAGTCACTTGCTGAACATCAGTTTACATTGCACAGTTTGGAAAGTCCTGCTGTACTGTTATGTTTATAGTTTTTTAATGGTTTATGATAGCAATGTCGTTATACTGCATGATTATTACTGTCTATTTAAGCCTCTCTGTAGTTTTTCTTATGTGTTTTAGTTATGAAGAAAAGTCTAGAGTACTTTTAGAAAAAAGTGCTTAACAACAATTTAATATAAAGTCACTCAGTAGCCCCTCTAATATTTTTTTTATTGGAATGTGCTGCTCTAAAGCCCTGGTCCATCTAGAAAGACTGTAACATTTTCTAAATAAAAAAAAAAAAATCAAAAGGAGTAAGTTCCCTTAGCTATTCAGGGAGACTGCCCCCCCCCCCCACACACACTTTGCTGTGTCTTGTACTAATTCCTATGTGACAATTCCTGCCTCATCTTTTGACCTATGAAAGTTCTTGTCCTATTAGACCACTTCAACTTCAGAGATACTGATAAAACTAAAAACTCTTGCTCTAAAGATCTCAGTCTTCACTGCAACATAAACAAGACCTACTCAAAAGATACATTCCTCACCCAAAGAGTCTCCCGCTCCTGGAGCAAGCTCCCCTTGTATATAGAACAATGTGACACACTGACTTCCTTCACTAAGTTCTGCCCTGATGATTAGATGGATACCCATGTAGTTACTCCTTGGGTAAGGAATTTGGCCAACAATGAGTATGCTGGAATATCTGCCCACTGAAAACTCTGGGCTGCTTGTCTAGGGTCTATATGGTCTCCCATGATGACTGCTTAGTAACAGCCTATGAACTTGTACGTTGTGCCATGCTCTTCTCTAAGACCAGTTTAGATTCAAAAGTGAATTGCTTAAACGTCTGTCATCTTGGTTGTATGACACCACATTTTTTGTATTTATGGATTTATTTATTTAGTTATGAACCTGGTAGGTGGGCTGGTCATTGCAATTCTTTAATCCATGACCTAGATAAAAAAGTACATGATACAGTGTAAAACAATAAGAAACAAGGACCCACGTTTAGTGATTTAAAAAAAAAAAGTGACTGGAAAGCAGTTAATAAGGCAGATGTCAAAATTTTGGTGATTGTGGGAAACAGATAAGAAAGTAAAAATATCAGACCAAATCACTACACAGAAAACACTGATAAAATCTGCTGAAAGCAGTGGCGGCTCATGATATTGGACTGCAGGACTGCAGCCCCCCAGCTGTAAAATAAAATAAAATACAAAAATCCCGGAAACTCATGCATGCCTGGTTAGTAACTTGAATCTGGACTGCTGTTTAACCAGTACAAATTCAGGAAGAAGGCAGCAGTCCACAGAAATCCAAGATGTCTATGCGGTTACAACTGCATAGACTTGAAGGGGATCTGACTGCAAGGTCTGCAGTTTGTGTATGATTAGATCACTAGGAAACAGGAACTGGCAGCGTGCATGATGCACATTCCGGCGCCAACATCAAGGATCCTCCGAGGAGCTTCAGTTTACTGTGGCAGAAGCAGAGGATGTGTCAGAAGAGTGGAACAAATTCATTTTACATCAAGGATCCTCTAAGGAGCTTAATTCATTTTACATCAAGGATCCTCCGTGGAGCATCAGTTTACTGTGGCAGAAGCAGAATCCATGGAGTGGAAACAATTCATTCTGTGGCAGATGCCAGGGTCAACAATTCAGGTAGTGTGTGAAGCTGGGATTGTGCGTGTGGCCTAAATGCATATTCTGTCTTTCCTTTTTTTATCTTTCTATGTTGAGGGATAATTTTTCAATGCACATATTGCTGTTTTGATTTAAGAATGCACCTTAGCTTCACATATCAGCAGATATTGTATTTGATTAGTGGATTTAATGGGGGAGATATTGCAAAGAAAGATTTCTTCTCACTTACATATATATTACTGGTAGTATAGTTGTACTGGTGAATGATATGTTCTCGTAACTGTTTCATAGTGACTCCAAGTTTTGTTATTCACACTTTTTTGCCCTGCATCATTTTGTTGACTGTAGTTTTTGGAGGCATGTACATGTGCAGAAAAGATACAGTTTGACAAAACTAGGCTTGCACATAACAGTTAACTGTCATGATTTGTACTTGTGTAAACAAATAATACTGCCATATATGGGCAAGCAACAAGCAAGCTAAATAAAAACCTAAGAGATCTACTATACTTACAAATGGAAATAGACACAATTGTGTGTGTGTGTGTATGTGTGTGTGTGTGCGTTATCCTACAATAGACATTTGAACACACAAACTGAAAATATAAAAAAATGCATCCTCTGTTTATGCCCCACATGGGAAAAAGACTTTCAGCAAAGGTTGAATCACACTGGATCACTTCAGTGATTCTTATTTTAAGGAAAGCTTGTGTGTGTATGTGCAAGACTAAGGATGTTATACTGTTTGCAGATTAAGTCTGGATCAGAAAATGTGTGTGTGTGTAATGCCCCAGATGATATACACTGGTGGCCAGAGAGAACTCAGGATAGGATACCTGGTAGTGGTTAAAGAATACCTCAGGCTTGAACCCTGTACCTTGGGTGTAGATAGCAAGAGCCTAAATTCCCTAACCACCACCATTTAAGAAATCTTTGCAGATTTTTCCCTCATATTTGTGTTCTGTTCCTCATAAAATCTGTGGTTTGGTTCCTGGATTTTTAATTCATTAAATAGTTAATGGTGCAGTGGTAGCATTGTTGCCTCATAGCAAGATGTTCTCTGGTTTGTTTTGTGGCTGGGGTGTCTTCTGTGTGGAGTCTGCATTTCCTTCCTGTGTTTGTGTGGGTTTCCTCTGGGTGCTCTGGTGTCCTCCCATGTTCTAAAGACATGTGTCTGGAGTGTTTCTTCCTGGGTCTCAGCTGAAAATTTACTTTTGTTCCAAGTCAGACTTTCCTGGTTAACAAATGTTAAATAAATTAAAATGACAGGCATTTGCATTTCATACTTCATATTCTTCAGAAAGTACATGGTAACACAAAACCTTTTATTATAGCAATTTTCTAAGTTTATAAGATGAATATTTGAAACTTGTCCCTATTTTTGGGACTATATTCCCCCATTATTGGCTTCATCCAGGTTTTTTGTGCTAAGATTGAGAGCTATGGTGAGAACTGAATTCACTGAATATGTTTGGGGGCTGTATTCCCCCCATTACTGGCTTTGTACAGGTGTTTTGTGCTAAGAGGTTGACAGCTATGGTGAGAACTGAATTCACTAAATGGTAGCCATTTAAGTTTCAGTCTTCCTGTCTTTCACAAAACAGCTGATTTGGCATAGTGGTATGTTGCTCTGACTGTTTTGCATAGGGCCCTGGGTTCAAGACTTGGCAGTGAAATGTATGGTAGTAACACAGCATTTTATTCAAACAACTTTCCAAGATTATACAAGCAATGTTTAAAACGTGTCCCTGGCTTTTGGGCTTTGTCCCCCTCAATAAATGTTGGCTTTTTCCAGATTTCTTGTGCTGCAAAGTTGAGAGATACAGCTAAGTGTCAAGCAGATTTTAGAAAGAGCTGAGAGCTGCAGGGGAAGAAAAGTTTAGTGTTGCTTATGGTGAGTCTGCTTGCATTGTTGATAGCACAACATGTAGTGTACTTGCTTTTGATGCAGAAGCCTGTGGGTTCTACTTTTACAGTACAGAGATACATTGTTGATACTGTACTGTGTTATAAAGGGGGTGGAAGCTGCAGTCCTTTTTGGCGAAGATACCTACTAGCTATGAACCTGTTAGTGTGCCATCCATTCCCTATAGCAAGATTACTAGCTTATCATTTTTTTAATGTAACATAGGCAGTTTATTCCTCAAGGGCAACAGGCACTTTATTTGTACATGAAACAATTAAATATAAAGTTGTTTGCTAGCAGCAACCTCTTCATTAGTTACAGATCTGTTTAATGTGGAATTATTTAGATGACTTTTACTTCTTCAGAGATTGTGCATATTTACTGATACTGGGGGATTGTAGAAGTTTGAGTAAACTTTTATGATGGAAATGTTCTGAATTGGGCAGTTTTGTCATTATTGTTGCATGTATTTTGTTTCATTGTTTACTGGAAAAATGTTCAAAACAATACATTTAAAACGCCATCTAACAACTGTACTGTACTATACAAGGAATATAATTTAATACAGTCAAGAAACTGTATCAAAGAACACATGTATGTTTTCTGTGCAAGGGGCCTATGATTTGAAAACAGCCCAAAGTTAATCTTTATCTGCCACTGACAAAATGTATTTTCTTTGAATGTGGATTTCAATGCTGTTTCAATGAATGTGAGTTTCAAGGGCAGAGAAGTTTTAATGCTAAGTCTATTTTCATTGTGAGACTGCATTATTTTGTTTAGCAGATATCTATTAATGTTTGTGCTGTAAAATGCAAAATACAACTTTCAAATGAAATCTAAATCATCGTAGAAGTAAAGCAGTATGCATATTACAGTGTTTATTGTAAATGGGGTGAAATAGCCAAGTAATGGGGCATTGGAAAGGCTGCAGGGGAGAGGCTCCATTCGACCATGATTTGGTGTGGGGGGGGAAGGGTAGCAAACTCAAAGACAGCCCAGGCTGAACTATACTTCTCAAGTCTCCAGATTTTTGCAGAATGAATAGATTTTTGTTTCTTATTTTTGGTTTGTTCCTCATAAAATTTGTGTTTTTTCTGGCAAATCATTTAGGAATGAAGTCACTAAATAATGACAGACATTGATTTTCAGACTTCATAGCCTACAGAAAAATGCATGCTAAAGCAAGACATGTTATTATATCAACTGTCTAAGTTTATACAAGAGCAATTTTTAGCACTGTTTGTATGTTCCCCCAGTATATTTGGCCTCATCCAGATTTCCTGTGTTAAGAGGTTGAAAGGTACATGCAAATAAATCGCTTTATAGAATTAGGCATATCCAAACCTCTCAACTGTCCCTGATTTTGGCTCAAAATGTTACTCTTCCCATAATAATCCCTCAGCAAAATGGCAATTTTGGTAGAAAACGTGGAGAGTTTACAATTAATAAATAACTGTAATGATCAGAGTTATAGATTACTTTTATTTCAGAAATGCATGTAGATTCTCTTATTTTGTCAGCTGCTCAAGTTAACAGTACTAATATTAAAAAAAGTGTCCCTTCTTTGACAGGTTCCCAGCTGTATTGTGTGGCTATTTTATATTTTTGCGTCACATTTTTTTGGTCTGTTTTTCATAAAATTGTGGTTTTCTGGCAAATTAGTGGCAAATCATTAAAGATTAAAGTTAGAAAATAATGACAGACATTTGAGTTTTAGATTTCATACCCTTCAGAAAATTCAATTAATGCAAGACTTATTACTATTCTATTATCTTTCTAAGTTTATAAGAACAATATTTAAAATTTGTCCTTATTTTTGGACCTTTATCCCACTTCTATGTATGATTTTGTCCAGATTTCTTGCTCTGAGGTTGAGAGGTATGACAAATGTGTCAGTGCCATCACTGTCAGCCATAGACAGTTCAAATTGTAACATACTTGTTGCACCCCACTCTCCCATGTATTGACTCTGGATGTGTCCAAGCAAGGCAATGAGCAGTTATGCAGTGTAAGTGTGCAGAGTATTCCCCCATCCAAGGTAGACACACGTACTACAGTGGCTTTTCATCTGTCCTTGATTTTGCAGAATGTTCTGGTTTTCTGTCATTTTTATACTGTTGATTTATGCTTCTTATTATTCAGAAAATGCTTGCTGTTGCAGTGCCATGTTGCTCTTTGTTTAAGTAGCAATGCTTTAATGACCATCAGGTAAGTTTGCTTGAGAATGTAAGATGCAAGTAAGCTTTAATGAGCATACTGTTAAAAAATTACCAACATTGAAAGTCTTTTTGTTGTTACCATGCAGAGAATATTTACATAACTAGATAACGTACAAGCCTTATGTATTGAAATGCATATGGCAGTATTTGTAATAAAGGACAGGATTACAGTATTTTCATAAGCTCATTACATTTGTTCGAGACTTGCAGTCATCTTTGCAGGCTTTATCCGTAAACTAAACAGAATGCCAATCTATCATGTGTGGTCCATAACCTGTGCAGTAATCCTTTACACAATTTATCTTGAGCTTGTTTCTTGTTTGCTGTTCATTTTTTACTTAGATCATGTTTTCCCCATGAAACGAGTAGATAGCTGTTGTCAGGCAGCAGGTCTTTTTTGATTAAGAACCATTTTTACAAGTGGGGGCATCACAGAGATTGCTACTTTCAGCATGTTAATTGGTACTTTTATAAAGCTGAATATAAATTATAATTAGAAATGCAGTGCAAGGAGAAATGGTTTGAGTTGAGTGCTGCTTGTTTTTTTTCTCTATACTTGATTTTGTCTGGCAAACCAGTAATGTATTTAAAAAGTAATTTATTTTTTCATGCCTCAAAACCTTTTTATTTCCATCTAGATATTAAGTAAGCTGTCATGTGGCTAATGCGTTGCTATATTTTTTTCTTCTACACTTCATTTTGTCTTGATTGGACTCTCGGAATGACAGTTTGGCACCCAGGGCAGCGTATTTAATTAAAGTTCCAGTTGTTGTGACTTTGAGCACAGCTCCACCCCTTTCTAGTTGGCCACACCCCTTCCCATTGACCGCACCCATTCAGCTGTCTCCTGCAACCCCCCTTTGATTTGAAGTCACCAACCACCACTGGTTGAAAGACTTGCTATTTCTTTGCATAGAAACACTGTCCATTTATTTCTGTGCTAGTTTCTCCATCACTGACACTTTATACACAGCAGAAAATTGTTTCGCTGTTCTCTTAGCTCCTTCCCCCATACTTTCTATGATGTCAGTACTGAATGTTTTGCACTGGGAAGCTTCATCTATACAACTTTGTAATGTTTCAGCTATCACAACATTTATTTGAGTCCTTTAGTATACATCAGTCTTTTTAGAAGATTTGCATTTTGCAGACATCTGTATAAATACTTTACTCATATATTTTTCTTTATGGTAACAGGGCTGTCTGTTGCTCTCTGGTACACCATCTCTATCTCCAGGTTGCTGAATTTGGTTTAGGCCCCCGATGGAGTTCTGCCAGTTCTCCTTCTGGGCAGAATAAGCTAGTTTATCACAAGGGATCTAGGACGAGGATAGGAATTCAGCAGTAGTCTGGATGTAGTCACTAATGCTGCTATAAGGCTTTAAAATACTAAGCCCTAACCGCCCAGGTAATGCTAAGAGGGCATGTGTATGGGCATTTCAATACATCAACACCTTCCTTTATGATGATGTACTTCTCAGTTTCCCTGCTCAACTTGTGAAATGCTGATGCCTTCATTATCAATCAGTCCCTAGTGCCCATTGAGAACTGTGATGTTAAATGCATCCCAGGATACTTTACATGACATATTTGAGCAGTCTTGTGATTTGTCTATCACTTTGAATCAACTTTTTTCATTTTCTGGGTTGTAGGTCACATCTGACGAGCAGGTCAATGCCTTGTGATTTGTCTCTCACCTTGAGTCAACTTTTTCATTATCTGGGTTGTAGGTCACACCTGGGTTACCTGGGTCAACATCAGGGTTTCATACTTCTATGCCAGTAAGGTAACAACTTCAGTCACATTTTTCCCTAATTGCTTTTTATCTCCATACAAGTCAATTAGTAACCCATCAGATATGGCTCATTCATTCCCTTACTTGGGAATGTCACCTGATGTCAGGGTAGGAAATGTTTGGAAGTGACTGTCAGTCAGGCAACCCTGCAGATGCTTTGTGCCATTGATGATATCCTGGCTGTGACAGCATTCCTGAACTGGCCTAACTATGCTCATGGGTGGGGGGATGTATAATCCACATCACTGCATAGGCCTACAATACTTTCCCCGTATGTGGAGATGCTCCCAGAAACCCATTTGATGGCTAACCTCCCATCATTGGTTTGGTGACCCCAGTCCTAGGTGCATGCATGTTTTGCTGTCTCTGTCCCACTATGTCCTACCAGCTCCTTTAGTTGCCTGAGATGTTACCTGTCCTGGATCACCTGGGATGTAGTCAAGGCTCTATCCCTGTATGCCACCAGAACCCTCAATGTCCCCTTTGTTTACTTCTTCAACAACTCCACTTGGGTTTGCTGACGTAATGTTTAGTATTGTAGTGCCCATTTGCTTGACTACTTTAATAACCAAACTATATTTATGAAATTATCTGGTCTACACTGCCTTTTTGTTTTGTCTCTTCATCAGTCAAATTCCATTTGTGAAAAACTCAGGTTTAAATTATGGTGATCTCTTGTTTTGTCTACTTGTTAACCAGAATGTTTTTCCTTATCCTGTTAATTTCAGTGTCAGTGATTTGATCAACAGATGGGCCTGTTTTTATGAGCTTCACATTTTATTGCAGTTTTCTTTTACTTTTGGGCTGACTCTAATCCTTCCACATTTCTGTGTTGTATATTCTTGTTTTTTAATTTTCATGTTTTGGAGTTGCATCTTCATTTCAAACATCAGAATTGATTCTTGACCTTACAGACATCTGTGTTACATGTTCATTTTTTGGTATTCAAATTCAGATTCAAATAGGGTTTTAGTGAAGACAGCAAAGACAGACCATTTTATGGTGATCCACTTAGACACTTTTTGGTGGACATCCAGTACTGTTCACGCATCATGAACTGTGTGATTGTCTTACAGTACAGGCAAAGACTTTTCAAGTACACTTCTCAGGACTTAAACTATTAAACAGGTAATCCTAGATTCCCTGCTTGTCTCATAGACATGACATTTTAAACTAACTAGTATAAAGCACTAACAAAAATTTGGTCACATGTTACTTTTAAAGTTTCTCACACATTCCGATTTAGCAACCAGCAACACCAAGGTGGGGAGGATGTTTCTTGGTGCCATTGCAAAGAATAGGTACCCTAAGGTGGATGCACCATGATGGGTGACTTGCTATTCCCTGTGGATGATCCTATCTTCCATAGAGATGCACTGGAACACTGTCTGCAAAAGATACAGATGGTATAAGATGAAGATTGGACAGGCTGCAAAACCCAGCAAATAAAGGTAGAACTTTGGAGAAACCTCTATATGCCATATGTGGTAACTCTGTTGTGTTCATGTGTTTGTAATTAAATCCTGAACCATTTTTTTAGACATAAAGATTTGATTTTTGAAGATGTGCTTTTTGTGCTTTGCAGTCAGTCAGGCTTGTTGCTGTGTGGCTGCTTGAATTCCCAAATGTGTGGTTGTAAGCTAGATATATTGTAAGCCTGATATATTGTAAGGCTGATATATTGTAAGCCTGATGTAGCACTGTATGCATTATTTAATGTTGAAGAAGAGCAAGCCTTACCTTTCTGGCTCCCCTACCATGTTCAGTGTTGTTTATTTATTGCTGTTGTATCTTTTGCGATTTTACGTGGCTATTCATGTCAAGTCAATTGAAAATACTGATTTACGGAGCAATGAGTCTGCTGTACATATCATCACTCTTTACCAGGGACAAGTTGATAGCTGTGAGTTTCTAGTCTGAGAAACAGATTTTGCAGGTGTTTGAAATAAGCATTTTTAACACTTTTAGTTATATAAACCTGGACATCACTCAGTTTGCTCAGTCACATCAGGCTTTGCCAAGTGTCTTTGGAGTCTGTTAGTCTGTAGCATTATCTTTTGTTATGTTCTGCATCTGAGTGGCTAACCATGCTGTTTGTGTTACTTAATGCTCCCCATATTCTGCAGTGCTAACAATAATGGTTACATGGCTCTATCCTGTTAATAGCAACATGGTCACATTATAGGATTACATCATCCCTGTCTTCGCTAGTATCATACTTCACAGTGTCTGAGTGCTTCTGGAGTTCATTGTCTTCGTCACAGCCTCATCATCGTCATGTGAACTTGGAATTTTGTCAGGAAACATTGTTTTTCTCCAATGCAAATGATTCTAGTTTCTCTACTCCCTTTTTGTTTACCAACAAGGCATTGCCAAATGATTTTTGGAATTTTCATTAAGGCATGAATGACTTTTGCTCTGTATTCAAAACCTTATATTCACCTTTCAATTTAGATTTCCTTGAAAGATTGAACATTCAAGTTTCTTTAGTAGCCTCACCCTAGTACTCTAGATTGACAGCTTCAATGGGAATTTTGGAAGGAATGCTCCTGCTTCATATCTGATCAGCCCATTCTGTCATCAGTTTCCACAGGTGAAGTTCCCAACAACCTGATTATACTCCATTACTACTCTGCCTGCTATAAGGCCTATTAACTGGGTTTAGCTCACTTGTCCTGATTGCTGGGGGAAATACTTACATTTATCACACCAGAACTAAAACAGCTTTTATATAAGTCATCAGAATGTTTTTGAATAACTGTTTTTTTTTCAAATATTTTACATCTTCTTTTGTATCGTGCTTTTTGGGCTTACTCCTGCAAATAAATAAATAAAATCGATTATAAAAAATTTTTTTTTCTGTTTTTTGGCTCCCCATTTTTAATATTTAATTTTGGTAAACTGTGAGCCAAAAAATAAATTGTCAATGACTTGTAGGTTAATCCTGGAAAACATGAATGCAAATACCATCCACAACATCATACATTTCGTGTTTCCAGCCCAACCCCATTTCTCAGTCATATGAACAATGTAAACCGTTAGTAGCCAGTGGACGTTCATCCTTACTTTTAGCTCTTTTGTTATCTGAGATCAACTCTTATGTTACTTCTTTAATGACAGAGTTTGCTCCTGCAGCATTCTTCTTGCTCTCCTTTGCTTTTAGTGATGTGTCCTTTTAGCTCTTTACTGTGGTTGAAGGCTTGGTCTTAGCACATCATTGAAAAAAAGATACAGCGTTCACTTCTCCGTGATTATGATTGGGAACTACCCTGTAAGGATGCCAGGTTTGAGAAACTGCCAATGTCTGTGTTTTCCTCTGATTCAGCGTCACCACTTGCCTTTTTTAGTCTGCTGTGGATGTTAGTGCATGAGAATTATTTTTGTATTTTTGTAAGCGATAGTATTAGTTTTAGCACAATAATGAGTTTTAACACCATAATTCATTGTTTTTACACTTATCTCTCTACAGAGATTTGATGATTATTATAGATTCTTTATGGCATCGTTTTTTAAATACATTCACAACAGTAGGTGTTCATGTTCAGACATACCTCCAAGCAACTTTGTCTCACTGATAGCTTTATCTGTACATTTAAAATTTCGATGTGCTGATGTCATCATTCTCAAAGACAGTTTTTGAATCATTGTCTTTGCAATAAACTATATTTATTATAAAATCCTCCTGGCTTGTTTGCAAACTATCTCAGAGGGCTTTCATTCTCTTCAGACAGAGACTTGGTTTCAGTGGTGCACTTCAGTGTTAGAAACATTTTTCTTAACTTCTTCAATGTTATTTTTCTTGTATGATCCCCTTTTTTATTACCTGAATTATTTCTTTCATTTTAGTTTTTGCATTT
>NC_056735.1:1528975234-1529190234 GCF_019279795.1 Protopterus annectens
CTCCCTAGCCCTAAAGTCCCTATCGCACACTCACCTTTCCCGATCCCTAACCCTATGGTCCCTATCGCACACTCACCTTTGTTCACACACTTACCTTAACTCGGTCCATAACCTTCACTCCACAGTCGAGAAAATAGCGAAGCTGCAGAAACGGCCCACCGAATACTTTCGTAGTATTCGATATTCTGCAACTTCGCTATTTTCAGCATTTGATGCAAAGGGTTCGATATTAGAACATTCAAAGTAGTAATACTTCGATGTTCTAATATAGACCCATCAAAACAAACTAGTTACGCAAATGCATGTAACTTTAATGAACTAGTAGTAGCAAGAAAATTGTGCCCATATGACATGAGGCATTGTAAAAAAAACAGGATAACAGCAAGACAATGTGAAGATGTTACATGGGAATTCAGATTATGCAAGGTTTTACAGAATTACACCACTGTGTATCATACATGGCACTGGGAGGATCACAGGATTATAGTAATCACAAGGCAATGGAGCCATAAAGCCATTTCTACCTTGCCAATACCTACTCTTAGACCTTGCCTCTCTTTTCAAGGAGGGCCAGGCCTGTCATAACCAGGGTGAATTTGATAATACCCATCCAGTTGGTCAGCTCTTTTTTAAAGGCAGTTAGTGTGCCACACTGCTTAATTTAGAGAAGGAGTTTGTTCCAGAGAATGGGTAGCTGCTTTGTGACAATTGTATCTCTCTTCCTAGTTTTATTTATCGACTCCACACGTCTTTAAAAAAAAGGTGAAATATAAAGCGACATTATATTACAAGTCAGTGCCACAAAAGTTTGATTTTTGTACACCTGTCTTGGAACTTTGGTGTACTTCAAAGATATTTGTGCTTCAAATCTCCGGAATGTGCAATGCACAGCAGGTCATAAGTGTACAATGGTTGTGCAAGCTTCATTGCATGTCATGACATTAGGTTAGGAAGGCTTACTGGGCTGAAGCTTCATCTTGAAAGCTCAGGAAAGAAACCATCATATTATCTTGTTATCTCTCACCAGTACTCTACAGACATATACTTTTTGTAATACTGTGACTTCTTTTGTCTCACGTAGTAGATGCACAAGCTTTGTTACTTTTTGCCATTTCAGCAGTGTGTGTGTATGGGATGACAGTTCACTAAATTATTGCTTTGATAATTGTCACACCATTTCTAAGGCTGTAAAACTAATGCAGATATTAGTGTGTTAGTTGCAACATCAGCTGTTAACATAGCAGCAGAGAAATCATTGCTGATGATGTCTGTTTTCCATATGGGTATGCAGTCTTGTAACAGCCCCTCAGGATCCATATAGTTTGCAGAGGACAGGTGGAAGAAACAATAGTTTTGATGAAGAGGAAACAGCTGTCCTCATGTAGATAGTCTAGGAACACCAGATGATCACATGAAAGGTAGACCAAATGCAGGGAGAGCTTAAACAGCAAACAGAATGTCACTGTCTACTGATAGAAGTCATTAGAATGGCTTTGGGTTAACAGACCCTAAGTCATCAAGCAACATCTCAACATATCCCCTCTGATGTGTGAAATTTACTACATGTCTGAGGACATCAGTGGCTGAACAGATATATGTCCAGCACTTATGTGGGATCAGTGACTACACATTCCAATATACAGGAGGTCTGCTCTTTGTTTGGTTGAAAGCCAATTGCCTTGTTATGGAAGAAAAAGGCTCATTATATCTGCCATCGCAAGCTCTGGTTGGTTTGCTCTCCATGTGTTCCACTCATCCATGTCTGTACTATCTTGTCCTTATGTGTGCTGCTACATGCCATTATATTTTGGGGTATTTTTGCCTTTGATTGCTGTGTGTTCATAAATCATTGACTCTCTATTGCATGGATACATCCCTCATTAATACTTCTCTAGCTTTCTCTAACTTGCATTGGGCAGCCACTGAGTATTTTGACATTTAGCATTTTTTAACATTTTTGCTTTATTTAAGATATGTAGACTTGACTCAAGGGTCTATTTCAACTGAAAGACTGTTACATAAGAAATAAAATAAACAAAACAGATGCATGCAGATTTGTGTAACTTTTAGTTATGATACAGCATTTTAAATGTAGACTCAGATATTATGCTACACTCGTTTCCACTGGATAACAAAAACACAGTAGCTTTTTAAAACAAATAATTGCAAATAATTATAAATAAAAAAAAGCACCACAAGCAAGGCATAGGCAACACAATTTATGCAAAAACGAGCTAAATAAAATAAATCATACAAGGAACCGCAACTATCATGTTGTTTCCAATCCGGTGTTTTCTTTTAAAGTACAAGTGGATTGTAAGACTCCAGATGTGGTTTATTTAGCCACATGCAGGGTATGCACAAGTTTCTATATAGGAAAAAACAATCACCTTTTTATGAGACGATATGGTTGCATATATATATATATATATATATATATATATATATATATATATATATATATATATATATATATATATAAAATGTAAAGAGATGTGATGATAGAAATGCATTGGCAAGACATATATTAGAACAAGATTTGACACATGTGTTTACATTTATGGCTATTGAGATAGTTTATATGGGGTTACATGGAGGTGACTTCAGGAATCACACTGAGAATAGGGATAGTGAAGCTTCAGGCTGATATGAAGCCTGGCTTAAATGATAGGGTTTTTTTAAAACCAGTGCTCAAGTCTAGGGATTTGCATAGGTAATAAGTGTGGTTCCTTGATTTGACAGTTGTTTTATTGATGGTTATATTTATATGTGAAGAGATGTTGATGTATCAGATTGGTCTGAAGAAGCACCTAGTGTGCAAAAAGCACTCACCGTTTTCTTGTTTTGCATGTGATTTATTTTATTAAACTTGTTTTTACATAAATTTTGTTGCCTACACCATGCTTCTGGTGCTCCTTTTATTTATAAGTATTGTTTTAAATGCATTCTGCCCATTTTATCTGTTGGAGGTTTTGGTCTGTGAACAGTAGCTTTTTCATTAATCCACAGTTTCTGAATCCAATCCTGAAAACTATTGTGGCACTCATTCCCAGTTTTATTATTAGGCAATTTGTTATACAGATCTCTTTTACACAATCTGTTATTAGCTTTCTTATTATCTACAAATTAAATTTTTACTGTACTGACAAGTACGTTATTTAAATGATTGCATTCATAACATTAATATTTTGCTGTTGCAACCTCTTACTTTTAAGACAATATTCTCACAAAATGGCCATCAACTCAACACATTTAGTAAACTTGATATTTTGCTTTATTTTATCTTCTTCTATACCTGTAACTGCAGTCCATAGATAGAGTACAGTTCTTTATTGCTTATTTATTACCAGCAACAATGTTGTTTGTTCACAATAGGAGACCACAGGCTTGCATTTCAATGTCAATTTTATAATTTTTATAGCTTCTAGAATTCAGTGTCTGTTTATTTCCATTGTGACAATGTGAGGTATTTCCAGCTATACCAAGAGAGGTAGGGCAGTGGATGTGTAACATATGTCAGCATAGCTAGCTGTAGTTTTTTTAAACAATGATGTGTCATTTGTATATCAAACTGATTTGTACAGGTGCATGTGTTGAAAATGTATTTGTAAACTTTCTTGTGTTAAAAATATACCAACAGTGGGTCCTGCTAGACAGAAAATAGATACACCTATGTGTCACTCTGCATTGCAGCTGTTGACATGAATATATTGTAAAAGAAGATACTGGAAGAGAAGAGGTTAATCTCAGTCCAGCTAACTTTGAAAAAGTCTGAAATTCAATTACCTGGTTTAGGCCATAAAGATTGTATCTTACAGTTCTGATTGCAGCCAGAGATGAAATGTGTGTGAAATCCAGGACTAGGAATCCTACTGTATTGTCCTTAGGGGTGAACTAATTGCTTCCCTGGAAGGGTGAAAGTTATGAATGGTTTTATAGCTTCCAGATGCTATACCACATCTCAACAAAGCTCTATCTGTGGGTATGGTAACAGCTATGTGCTAGATTCTGGTTCAGTTTCTTGTAAAAGGGGGTACTGCAGGAACCAGAGTCAGATGACCAGATGTATGTGATGTCATTCTGTAATTCATCACTGAAATTATTTTTTAATACTAGATGAGACAGACGTCTCAGGGCAGTCTGTTTTTGAAACCTGACCAAGAAGGAAGACCACTCACCCATTTCATCTTGTAAGTAAACAGGGACCGGTAAATCTATAGATCAGTCAGAAAAATATAGTGAGATTAGCTACATATTGTTTTTCTGTATCTGTGTGAAACTATCCACCTGTGTAATTTTTAATAGTGTTCCTGTGATTGAAATTCTGGCATTTATTGTAAATAAATATTTAGTATTTTCATGTTCTCTCATTATTTATTACATATATTTAAACATTTATTGTGGCTGGTCTTTTAGAAAATATTTTAATCTTTGAGAATAGTTATGTTTATTTAGTGACACAATTGCTGCTCCTGAAAGCCTTGCTGCATTGGTCAAGCACTACTATTTGTATTAGTATTAATTCTACTCAGTATAATTGGCCACCCTTGTAAAAGCCTTAGGGTAGCTGACTTTGGAGTGTTCTAGTGGCAGTACCTACCTTATAGTCTGGGCAGATGGGACATAGCTAGTAAATCTGTGTCAGCCTTTCCCAGGTGTGTGTGTGTGTGTGTGTGTGTGTCAGCTACTTGGAGCAGGGACACAGAGCATGAGTTTTACAGTGAGGGTGGTAGAGGACTTGACTTGGAACACTCGGCTGAGAACTCAGCTCTACAGCTGTGTCAGTGGGGAGTCTTACTGGGGGCCTGGAGAGAGAGAGAGAGAGGGAAACCCAATCCCTGGACTGAGTGTGTTTCCTGTGTGTTTCTAAGGGAAATTTTGTTAGGTGCTGAGGGCTGCATCTGGAAATACTGTGTGTAAATATTTTTGTTCCAAGTGAAAGTCCCCTTCCAGTGTCACTGGTGAGGATTCAGGCTCATTGATTACTAGCCTAGAGCAGGGACATAACATCCATATACAGTGTCAACGATGCATACTTGTAATTCCTCTGTTATATGTTGAAAATGCACAATTAACAATTTGATGGAACAACATGTATCCAAATGTTTGTCTGGTGTCATATCAGATTTTATCAACAATCTTCCTCTGATATGGTTGTTTCTTGTGCCCCAAAGTATTCTGTCTCTAATTAGAGAATATCATACTTGCTCAAATTCATAGTTATGCACCCTGCCTTTCAATATAGTCCCATTTGCATTAATAATTTCTTGGTCCCTTGATTTTGAGTAACAAAGATCTTTTACAGAGTGCACTCTTCTTTGCCTTGCAATATGACTGACATTTACTTTTTAGTATTGCCAAAGTATTTCTGCCCTTCTCTTTTGGGGGGGACTGGAGAAAAAACAAAAACAAATAAACGAGAACAACAACAATGATTCTACATTTTGCAGGATTCACCATCTGTGATGTCAAGAAATGTGAAGCATTGGGAGTTCCCTCACTTGTCTCTGGGGCCATTTGCAGTGACATGCAGCTCAAACTTTTGAGTCAGGTGCTTTGATTTCTCTGGCAAGTTTGCTTGCAACTTTAATGCAGCTGTTGGTGGGATGGATGTCATACTGAACCACGACTTCAAGAAATGTCATCTTAAAAACTGAAATATGTACATGTGATTTAGCAGAAATAAATATTTTCCAAAAAATTTTGAGTAACATATTTCCCCATGAGATCACAAAATGACTGAGGTAAACTTTTGGTCAAAATTTTGAAACTGTAACCTATATAGTGGGATATCATTCTTTGAGACATGACTGAATTAACATCAAAACTATATACATAACACCATCAGAACAATAACTGCACAAACAAAAGTGTTACTGTTTCAAATACTCAGGAGTAGTAAAATGTTTACATTTGACACTAAGTATCTCTGCAAGAATGCAGGCATTAATAGTATGTTAGGCTTGGGCAGCGAGGCCTAAGAAAACATACAGGCAGACCTACTTCTTCATTGACCTTTTACTACTAGTGTCAAACTCCTTCTGGCCATGTAACTTATATCCCATACTACCCTCACTCTTAAAAAAGAACTACACTTCACCTGTCCAGTGTGGGACACTTACCAGCTTCCTTTCATACCAGTCTAGGAAGCATTCTTGGTCAAATTATAATGGAATCAGCAACTCCAGATGGAGCTCAAATCTTTTATAATTGCATTTATAAGCTCACACATTTTACCCCATGAAAATCATTACCATTTTTGTTTACTTCTAAGACTTCAGGCACATCAAATTTAGCATGCATCTCTGAAATGTATGGGGAAAAGGGGGTTCATATTATAAGCTTAAAGGTCCTGTTCAGCGAATACGAAAAGAGCGACACATATTTACTGAACCGCGAATACACCGAATGCCGTAAACCACGAATCGTCATACTCGGCCAACCCCAATGCCTGTGACATACTACCTACCCAGACAAAATAAATAAACCACATACATACACTATATCTACGAACTTACGGTAACCTGCACCCTAACCCTAAGGTCCGTAACTATTGCACACTTACCCTACAGAGATATACCCGAACAAAATAAATAATCCACACACATACACTTAACAAAACCTTAATTCTAACCCTACATTAAACCTTACATACATTACCTATCTTTGCACTTACCTTAACCTGCACCTTAACTCTAAGGTCCGTAACTATCGCACACTTACCTTACAGAGCTATACCGCAGACAGGCCAACTATGACCAATCAACATTTTGAATTTCCCGGTTTTGAATGTTCGCTGTTTTCATGGTTCATGCAATTCATGTCGCTCTTTTCGTATTCACTGAACAGGACCTTTGCGCTTCTAATATGAACCCGGGAAAAGGATACCTAGCTTATCTCACACCTTCTGCAAAAACTGAACCTTTGCCTCTTGGATGGCTATTCAAAAATTCTTCCTGCTCAGTAAATCCCATCTTGCTGTGCTACTCAGTATTTCAACTTGTAGCCCACAATTAACACACATCTTTTTTGTATAAGGCAAAGGTAAAAAGCCACTTTGCAATAGATACTAATACCAAATACTAAGATGACAAAACTTTGCAAAACCTAGTCTTCACATTTTGCTAGTATATTCCTACTATACAGGATACCATAATCTTACTAAAGGAAGTAATGTTTCTTAGTCCATGCCTTGTCTATTGATGTAACATTACAACCTATTGTAAGGATTTTTCTAGTTCAATTTAATGTAAATCCTAAGAAATGTAAATTGTAATATGTTTTTCTTCCTGTTATATCTGTAATACTTTTAATTGCATTTTAAATATTCTTTCTTTTGTAATGCTTGTGGAGCTTTTCTCCCTGGGCATCGACTGAAAGTAGGTCTCTGACCCAGTGGACTTTCCCGGTCAACAAATGTTAATAAATAAATAAATAAAATAAATAAATAATCATTTACTACTATTCCACCCTGACAGACCTCTATATATACACACACATACATATATATATATATATATATATATATATATATATCTACACACACACACGCACACGCACACACACACACACACACATATATATATATATATATATATATATATATAAAATATATATATATATATATATATATATATATATATATATATATATATATATATATATATATATGTGTGTGTGTGTGTGTGTGGGTCTATATTAGATCACTGAATGCTTAAAAACGTGAACAGTGATTAATAGACTCTATGTAAGCGAAAGCTTACAATTTCGACCTGTCAGAACAGCGATTTTTTTCCTAGGCAAAAAAAAATCGCTGTTCCAATAAAAAATAAATAAATAAATACATGAAACACTTTAAACATTACATTAAGTCCCTACTTAAATATACCAATCCCAAGACCGCACTACAGTGCCAAAAACAGCAAAGTAATGAAGCGGCCAAGCAAATTCTTTCCCAAGGAAAGAATTCGCTTAAAAGGCACTTCGATATTTTGCCGTTTCAGGCTTTTGAGTTCGACCAAGACGCATTCGAAAGAATGCATCTTCGGTCTTCTAATAGGGAACCTATATATATATATATATATATATATATATATATATATATATATATATATATATATATATATATATATATATATATATATATATATATATATATATATATATAGGTTCCCTATTTTCGATTCTCGGCTGGAGTGCGGGGAGTGCCTTCTGTGTGGAGTCTGCATTTCCTCCCCGAGGGTGGGTGGGCATTCGAAAGATATGCGTAAATGGGCGTGCCTTTGTTGAAGGTTGAACGTTGAGCTGGCACCTTGGCGTTCGTGAAAATCTACTGCCAATCATTAGCAGACCGGAGTTCCGTTGTGGCAACCCCTAACTGGGAAAAGCCGAAAGGCAACAACAACAACAAATATATATATAGATATATATATATATATATATATATGTATGTATATATAAATATATATATATATATATATATATATATATATATATATATATATATACATATATATATATATATATATATATATATATATATATATATATATATATATATATACATACACATATATATATATATATATATACAGAGAGTGAGAGAGAGCTTTTCTCTTTTAACCTTGCCTGACACATCTTCTTGTTCAGATTGTGAACCATGTCGCTTTTCCTTGCAGGTCCCTCTTCCTAATTAGTTTTTAACTAAGAGATCCAAATCAACCTGCAGAATACTCCTGTTATGTTTGTGTGCAAACAGTGTCCACTTTTCCAGCTGCTTGTGAGGATCCACTTGCATTTTTCATTTGAGGTGATCCTTATAAGGTCAGTGCAGATATCACCATGAGATATCACCATGAGTCAACATGATTTCTCACTATCTCTGTGCTTCCAGAATCATGTTTAGTAGTCAGTTTATTACTGTAGTGAAACTCATGCAAAGCCACTGTTCCCTTACAACTCAATAATTTACTCACCGTAAAAAATACCATGCTAAGATCAGGGCATAAAGGCACAGAAAAGCAGTATCCCCCACTCCCGACACATACATGAATGGAAATATTAATCAGTGCTGGCATTCAGCTCTGACCCTCACCCTTCCTTGGAACTTGGCCCTGGCATGCTTTTTTGCATTAGTTTTCCTGGGAATATGTGTTTTTGGCCAGATGTGGTAGCCTGATGAAGATGGCAAATATATTTTGATTGATGCCACTTTGACGCCTTTCCACCAAAATATGTACTAAACCTTCTAATATCTGAAACTCTGTGATATCAAATAGCTGTAAGCCATAGACCTTTGAAAAATGTTATATTATTAAACAAATAAGAAAACTAAAGTAAAGGAAAACAATGGGATCCATGAATGAAATATGAATAGAGTAACACATGCTGTGCAAAAAAAAAATGGAAGAGAGGTATATGAGGTATTCAGGATGAGGTGCAGCTGTTTTCCTTAAGGAGCATTGGGATAGCAGAAGATTTGGGCTCGATAGTAGGATACGGCAGATTAAAAGAAGTACAAAATGTGAGCTACATTTGCTAGTGTGCTGGCTAAACAGACAAGAAAGAATGGAATGGGCCTGTAATGAAGAGGACAACAGGAGGTCTGCAGATAGGATGAGATGGAGAAAGTTAATGGAGAGAAAGGAAGAGGTCAGGAGGATATGAACAGAAGTTGTCTGATATGAACAGTCAGCTACAGGGAAACACAGTGTAATGAGAAGATGGAACGTGAGCGATGCAGCCATGGAAGAGAGGATAAGCATAAGGAAGCCAAAGTTGAAGGACAGAAAAGTATTGACAAGTGATAAAGGTGTGAGAAAGTCAGAAGCTGGCACATAGGAGCCAACATCACAAAGTGAAGCAGGGAAGGACACATAGCCAAATAGGACAGTCAGAGGGAAAAGAGAAAAGAAAACAGAGGCCAATTCTTTTAGATAGAGTCAGAGATGGAGAAGAGATTAGATATGCCACAATGAGAAAGACAAGCAGCAAAATAATGACAGAAACTGAGAATAGTGGAAATGGAGATAGAAGGATTATGCATATGAAGGGTAGTAGCATGGGGTAGAAAATGAAGGAGACAAGAGCCTGTGTGTGGAAAGAGAATAGAAGAAAAGAGAGATTTAGTGATTGGAGTCATTGTACCTTATGTGTGTGGTCACTGTTGGCTAGGTGCATTTTTACTTCTAAGAACTGACCTCCTCATCTTTGCTAAGGGCAATATCCAGTATTTCTTTCCTTACTTGTACATTTCTTTGCTAGATGAATGAATCTCTCTTGGTGTAATGCCTCTAGTATTTCTTTCTTACTTCCAGATTTAGGTATAGGAAGGCACCAGTCTCATGCAGAGAACTTACATTTCCTCAAAACAATTTTCATTTTCATGCCCTAAGATTTTATCCATTCCATTATCCATCATTGCTATCAATACCCCCTGATTGTTATATTTACCTATCATTTATCGTCCTTTCTTTCCATCTTATCAGACTGCTAACCTGTTGAATTTTGATAGCCTTTCAGGTTCCTCTGTTTTCTGCTCTGCTTCTCTGTGTTTGTGTATCCCACAATATATGTCTTGCCTAATCTAGACTGCTACTCCTTCCCTATAATGCCCTTTCTGTCCTACTTGAATTAGTGATATCCTGCTATATCAAGATCCCTGATCATTTTGTTTTTCCCATTTTTCTATCAGCCTGCTGCCTGTTTCCCATTTTTTTGTCACTGCCTGATGCTCCTCTAAACTCTTCACAACCATCCATCCCTTCTTGGTTGTTTTATCTCTCTCTCCTTTTTTCTACCATTTTCCTATTCTGTTCACCTTTTATAAACAATGGTTTGTGTGATGGGTCCTTACTCTGGGCAACAGTCAAGGTGACTCAATCCTCATTACTGATTCTGGTAAGGGATGGTCACTAAGAGCAAAGATGGATTCACACAGTATTTTCAGATGCAGCTCCTTGCACCATGCACAACTTCCCTTAAGAGCACACAGGGAGCATACTCTAGACTTGGGGCTGGACTCTTTCTCTCTCCAGACAAATACAAAACTTCACACTGACTACTTTGGAGCTCTGTGTCCCCCTGTTCCCAATAGCTGACACACACACACTTGGATATTTGAGTTTCGCACCCACACATACACACCTGGGAAAAGCTGGCACAGATTTACAACCTGTGCCCATTTCTTCCCAGACTCTGAGGTAATCACACTGCCTCCAGTCAGCTACCTTAAGCCTCTTACAAAGGGTACCCAAGTATACTGTGTAAAATTAATATTAATACAAATGGTAGAGTGTGACCAAAGCAGCAAGGCTTTCAGGAGTGGCCATAGTGTCACTAAAACAAACACAAGTACTCTCAAGATGTTAAAAGTACTCTGTAAAGTACCAGTCACAATAAAAGGTATTAAAATATTTAATGATAAATAATAAAACAGAAAACAGGAGAATACTGAATACAATAAACAACAGAGTTTCAACCACAGAGGTATAAAAATAATACAGTTGGATAGATGCAGAAAACAATATTAAACTAATCAAACTAAATATCCATGACTAACTAAAAAATTACTGTTCCCTGACTCCCTACTAAAGCAAGGCAAGCTTATGTGTGCTGATTGTCTTACCACAGTAAAAGACAGATTATGTCTCTGTGTGGATGTGTGAGATATATATCCTGTCATAACTCTTTCCTGTCAAGTTCCAAAATGCTGCTGCAACAGTTCCAAAGAAACCATATGCTGGTTAGAGGATAATATCACCTCTCGTCAACTGACTCTGGCACACTACACACACAGAGCTTTGCTAAGATCTGTGGCAGCATCTGAAAGCTATAACAAAATTTCAAACTTTCTACCCTTCCATGGTTCACTGATAAATATACACATTTGATAAGTTACAACAATACAACCTAATATACATGCATACATTCTTTCTGTCCAGCAGGACTTACTGTTGATGCATTTTTAACACAAGTAACCTTACAAATATATTTTAACTCAAACATCTGTACAAATCAGTGTGATAGTCAAATAATAAAATTCCTTACAAAACTCCAGCTAGCTATACTGCATATGTACACATGTACTGCCCTATTCTCCCTGGTACAGATAGCACTACATCATAACATCACAGCTTTAACCCTGCATAAAATCCCTTTTTATTCCTATTCATTGCCACTGTATCTTCTGTCTTCCCTTATAATTGTCATGCCTTCCAGTCAGTTGACATCTTTATTAGTCTTCTAAAATCCCCCTGTTGCCTTCCCTTTATCATAATATCAGCCTGCTTTCACACCTCTTCCATCTCTAATTCATTAATAATCATCCACTTATACCTTTGTATTCCAGATTACAGCACCTGCCCTACCTACAGAGAAGTTATGCCTGTCACTCACTTTAATGTTCTCCTTGTTATGCCTTCATCCATCTAATCAATAGTCCAAAGCTCTGCTCATGAGTTCTTTAGTATTGGACCTTAGTCATTACTCACTATGATAGCCCTTGGTACCAGTAGCAACTCCAAAAAGGCCACTGCTCACTCCAGTTTCCTTTATGTCTTGGCTACTTCCCACTCCTTTCCATTTGCATTCTGTGTAGTAATTCCTGCCAGGTAAATGGTGCTTGTGTGCATCTCCTGGTATCAATGAGAAGATTTCTCAGCTACTTGTCTTTCCTGTCTTATCTCAGTCTTGGGACAGTACTCCTGTCAATGTAAACATTACATTCTGTGTGGCCTAACAATTTGACATTCCTTGTGGTAGGTTGCAACTCTGTTAACCTACCTAAATTCCCTTTTCCTCATCCTGTGTCCTTACACTTTATCATCCCAGGTCCTGTTATTTCTCCATCTGTCTGCCTCTAAATAGCTGATACATATTTTTAGTTCCCCACTTGTTCTCTGCTGAACAGCATCAGCTTTTCTTCTTCTTCTGTATTTCTTTCCATTTTGACAATTTGAATACTGTTGTACTAACTGATTCCTAATCTATTCTTGCTTCTTTCTACCTGCTTTGCAATTGCTTCTGTCTGTCTTCCTTGTACTACATCCATGTTCTTTTACTTTATTAAATTGTTTCTTTGGTACTCTCTTATATGCCCTGGCTTTTCAGTTTATCTGCCTCCTGTTTTAGAATTTTTTAATTTTTAGAAGATCAATATTTAATACCTATGTATATTGTTGAGCCTTTGTCCCCTTCATTATTTTAGGCTTTATCTATTTTTCTTGAGCTAAGAGGTTGATAGGTATGCATACTTCTTAATTTTAAATGAACTGCACACACTGTTGGCTACATTTTTCCCTCTCTCTCTCTGTCTCTCTCTCTCTCTCTCTCTGTCACACACACACACACACACACACACACACACACACACACACACACACACACACACACACACACACAAGCACATCCTCTTTCATGCACGTGAGCACCCACACACTGACTCGGACTCACGCACAGACTTTCTATTTTTTTTTTTAATTATCGAACTGATTTACTATAACATTCATTAAACAGCATAGCGCTGCTTAACTTGTGTAAAACAATGGCCTGCTCAATTGATCTGTCTCTCACTTTTATGCTTGCATACACACTCACACACACACAAATAATTTTCTTTCTGTCTTTCTTTCTTTTCTAATTTTTTGCTTGTTTTAAGTTTGTAGTCACTAAACAACAAAAGCACTGCTTAATGAGCATAAAATAATGGTGGTTGTGAGCTCTGTTACAGACTAGTTCTGCAGTAGGCATTATCTGTACATTAACACCCTGCTGGAGAATGTTCATTCTTCAATCAGAGTGGTGATATTCAAGCTTCCCATTCTCTTAAATACAGTCTCTAACATAGTTTCATATGAGATTACTAGGCTAATGGCTTAAGGGCCCTTATAAGCCTAACCAATATAACATGATTTTACCCAATATATGGTCCCGAGGGGCAAGGAGATGTCATGGATTTGTGCCTGTGCATTAAGTATCTTACAGACTGCCCATGTCCATAAGGTGTGAATTTGTGATTCCCCATCCATTGAACCAAATTGTCTTTGAAGGTGGCCAGGAAAGAGCTCTGCTTAATGTGAATAGAAAGCTTGTTCCAAAGAAGGGGCAGTCTATAAGACACATATCTGTCTCTCCAGCATGTTTTGTTTGAGTCGCTGACTAAGTTTAGATCCCTAGATCAGGTGACCCTTGTGCTGTTTGACTTGCATATGTTGCAGCTTCATCAGGACTGAATTTATGTGTCTTGTAGGTCAGGCATAGTTCACCCCTTAATAGTCGGTAGGAGACAGAGTAAAGGGATAGGGGTTTTAGTCTATCCACATAGTCCATGTTGTTTACACCCTGTATTTTCTTTGTAAGGATCCTTTGAGGTTGCTCCAGCTGCTGTAAGTGCCTAGTGAAGTACACTCCAAATGGCTCATTGTACTCAATTATCGGTCTAATGAGGACTGAATACAGCTTTTCCTTGAATCTGTATACCATACCTTTATAAGTTGTACCACATAAAAGATTTTTCTCACTATTGTGGACACATGGCAGTCAAAGTTCAGGCTACTATCTATCTGTGTACATAGATCTCTCAAATCTGAGCCTACTCTAAGGGCTGTGCTATTTGTTTATTGACCTGTTATTTAAATTATGCATCTATCCTGTCCCACTTCCTGGTAAACAGACCAAAATTACAAGAAAATAAGGTCGGGACAGTGATAAAGGTGAAACTGTAGCCAGGTGCACGAATCCAATAAATACAGCTCCAGACAAATGCCAGATACAGATATGGAAACAAACCAAGATCACAGAAGCCAGTACATTAAAACACAAGCAAAATAATAAAGTGACATTCTCTTAACATAAATGCAAATGGAATTAATATAAAATGCAGCATATTAATAAGGCCATACCCTGTTAGTATAATCAAAATGTATCTACTGTCAAAAGATGAAAAGGCATGCCCACATTATGTAGAGAAGGAAATATGAACTAAAGCAAATCTCAATTATTATAATTATTACAAAGATGAAAGACCAACTCCATGTTTCTTGTGATCAAGCCCCTTCTCTGTTTTAAAACTTTGAAAACAAAAATATCACTCAGCAATCCCCCTTGCCAACATACAACCTCCTTGTTGTGGAAGTAGAGTGCACCATCCAAAAATAATTCAGAGTGAACTCTAATGATTCCAGAATTAATATGACCACAATGTTACTAAATGTGATCCTCCCTCCATTTAAACCACATCCAGAAAAACACAAGTCCAGTAAGATGCAGTCAGTATCCACTAGTTACATGCAATAGGCAAGATAGATACAAAAAGCTTGACTTAGTAAACATTAAATATTTAAAATAAACATCTTAACTAACAAAGGTAGTTTATATAGTGGTCTAAATTAATTAGATATTAGATATATTTGCATTAGATTGCTGCATGAAGCAGCATAGATAAAAATAATCAAAAATGAAAATAAATAAATAAATAAATAAATAAATTCTGAATTAAGCCAGTGTTAATTTACATAGTTTGCATCAGAAAATTCTTATTCAACTTTGGGCAGAAAGTGACTTGAAACCCTTTCAAGAATTAAAGCAGCAGTCTGTGAAGTCTAAAATGAGGCACTTTAGAAACACAAGTAAAGAAAAAGTAGCTCTATGTACTAATGAAATTAACATTTGAAACCATTTAGTATAAACTGGTCACGGTAAAATGCAATAAAAGAGTTCTGAGCTAGAGTACTACTTCAGTGACTTCAATACATAATTCCACTTCTGGTGACCCCAAAATGAAGAAAATGTTATTTTTGAGAAGTGGACTTCAAGAAAGTCACCTCAATAGTGGAGTGAAATGAAGCACAAGAGGTGAATCTTGACATCCATTTCAAGAATATCTAATTGGCTATGGCTGAAGAAACACGATCGTAGTTCTTTGTAGCGCATGGAGCTTTAGCTGATTTGATGTACCGCTAGTTATAATGGAAGAAGAAGTGTAGGAGTGCAAAATGTGTTACAGCTTTGAAAGCTGTAATACAGTCAATGTTCCACACAAGCAGTGACCAGAGGCAAAGTGCAACCCTGATAATGTAACAACGTAAAAAGTTGTAAAATTTTTTCTTCAGTGTGTTACCCTTTCATTTTTGTGTGTTAAATAGAAGAGTATTGCAGATTTTAAAACTGTAAAAGCCTTCAAACGTGGTTTTGTTGTGGTTGATGTGTCTAGCACAAGATTAGAGTTTAAAGGCAGCAAAAGGCATTTGACAAAGTTTGTTATGCACCTGCCTCACATCAGCAAAGTGCTTAACAAGCTTGTCTTTTTGCTGGTTGTTGAGGGGAAATTAGCATGCTCCATTTACTACAAATTAAATGCATACAGGAATACCTCAGTAATAGTTGTCAGTTGCTAACAGAGTGGTACAGCTGCACTGTTATTAGTGTTTTATGCAACATGTGGCAAGTATCTGTGCTCAGGAGACTATAGGAACATTCTAGTCATGACTTTGACTGGAATCAATTACTCCTGATATTTAGCTTTAAAGTAGTCACACTCAGTTTGATGAATAATTCACTTCTATTCTCTTTAGCTGTCTGTGAACAGACAGTTTCATAAATCAGGGACCCTGTAAGAGGGGACATTCAGTGGCCAAAATAAATGCTCTAGACACTATCATTACTGGTAATTATAAATCGTCAAGGCAACTGCAGAGTGAAATTTACAAAAGTTGAAACTCTTAAGAGCAGTTGCCTCAGCAATGCGAAGTCTAACAAGTTGCAGATTTAGCACTGAAGATGAACTAGCCAGTTTATTAATTTTAAACTACAAAGCAGGTGTAAAGGTCCAGGAGCTCAATTCAAGCCTGTCAACACAGCTACAATGCAAGATCAAACAGCAATTCACTTGACAATGTTGCTTTGTAATGCAGAGGCTGTATGCAACTATATAATTTCAGGAAAAGAAAGCTTTCAGGACTTTAACTGCCACATGTGTAAAACATGGGACAACAATGATATTTTAACACTGGGAAATTAGGGAATTACATTATGGGTGGTCACTGCTGTCCTCCTGCTGTATAGTAAAATTATACTGTAAATCAAGCCAATATTATAATGCAGGAATAATACAGATATAAGCAAAACAAACAGATCCACGTCAAAAAATCGAAGTTTATTGCTGAAAAGCTTTCGGGTTAAAACACCCTTCCTCAGTGCTATTTAATATAGCAATAACCCATGCCTGGGTGTGGGTAATGTGGGATTTACCCACGGTTGGCGTGGTTTGGTCCCGAGGGTGAAGCCCGAGGGACCAAACAAAGACAACCGTGGGTAAATCCTGCATTACCCACACCCAGGCGTGGGTTATTGCTATTATACTATGACATTATTTAAGAAAATAAATAATTACTTTTCTTAAATAATGGCATTGTATAATGCCTCTTTGCTGCCCTTCCGCAGCTGTCTGGTATCTGTGGCAGTTCTGATGTACTGCACATGCCTACGCAGTACATCAGAGCTGTGGCCAAAAGCAACGGAGAAAGCAAGATCTCTGTTGCTTTTTACTGTTTCGCTATGTTAAATGGGTTTAACATACGAGACAGCTTTAAAATAAGCAACGGAGATGTCCGTTGCTTATTTTAAAGCTGTCTCGCCATGTTAAACCCATTTAACATAGCGAACAGTAACGGAGATCTTGCTTTCTCCTTTTTTAAACCTGTCTGCTATGTTAAATGGGTTTAACATAGCGAGACAGCTTTAAAATAAGCAACGGAGATCTGCGTTGTTATTTTAAAGCTGTCTCGCCATGTTAAACCCATTTAACATAGCGAAGTCAGGTTTAAAAGCAACGGAGAAAGCAAGATCTCCGTTGCTTTTTACACACTGTGTCGCTATGTTAAAGGAGTTTAACATAGCGAGACAGCTTTAAAAAAAGCAACGGAGATTTCCGTTGCTTTTTTTAAACCTGTGTCGCTATGTTAAACTCTTTTAACATAGCGAGACAGTGTTTTAAAAGAGACTTATACTAATGGAAAAAGTCCGGGCGACTGGACCTTTTTGCATTAGTATAAGTCGATTTACAACGTGCACGCTGGCCAATCAGCATGCACGTTTTGGAATATTAATGGGGGGTCATGTTATAATTACAATTAATCCATGCAGTTTAAATAGGAGCATCCTGAAAGAACACATGATGTCAGCCAGCCTATCATATAACTCCTAAGTTAGGTTTTTATGCTGACTGCATTTAAACCAGGTCTGAACAATACAGTCAGCATAAAACCTATATTAATAAAAAGACAGAGGGAAAATCCGTGATCCGTTATTCTTCACATTTTAACATTTTGATTTTTTTTATATTATTTTAATATTATTGATACTTGTCATGTTTTGGTCTCTAGATATGTATTTAATTGACTTTTCAATTGACTTGCTAAACTTTGTGTTTTAGAAGTGGGTGATGGGTTTTAGGAGTTATATGATAGGCTGGCTGACATCATGTGTTCTTTCAGGATGCTCCTATTTAAACTGTATGGATTAATTGTAGTTAAATAGCACTGAGGAAGGGTGTTTTAACCCAAAAGCTTTGCAGCAATAAACTTTTATTTTTTGACGTGGATCTGTTTGTTTTGATAAAAGTATACCGCAGTTATATCCACCATGAAGTATGTCAGTGCTTTTGTTTCTAGGAAGCTAAAACTCAAGCAAATGAGTGACCTATAGTAATAGCTGCTATCAGCCAGCACCCTTGACTCAGACCCAAGTGCTGGCCTTTTAGACTTTCAATCAATGGAGCAGAAGAAATGGACTTTATGAATAATTTCCAAAGATACAAGCTGAGTTTGTCAAAAGAATAGTACAAGCAATAGCACTAGATGCTTTCTAGTAAAACATAAAAGTGGTCCCATTCAGTTTGCAGAAAGCTCTAATGGAAAAATATTTTGACACACAATGAACCAAATCAGTTATAGACAAATGGTTCATATGTGTCTTTAAATTCAGCACATTCACTCAGCACACACACACATCACAAACAGGAAACATCCTAAATATGTGACTGTCACTATGTGTCACAACAATGTCTTCCAGTTAAGTATCTGCCATTTTAATGTACAGACCTCCTATCATCATTTTGGGTAGTGGAATACATGGTTTTTGAGTGCACATATATAAGGGCACATTGCTTTTCAGGCATGTCCAACCAGTGCCTTGGAGTGGAGGACATAGAAGCATGCAAGATTTTGTAATCATAGTCATAGCACTGCCCATAAATCCTTGCAGGATCTTTTATTTACCTATATTAATTCAAACCCTGTCGCAATGCATCTAACAACCTTCCACCCACCTTCCTCAAACAATCTGCAGATGGTATTGCCTATCCCATCTCTATTCTTATAAATAGATCCATACAAGAATCATATGTCCCTTCTATCTGGCACCATGCTTACATCATCCCCCTCCACAAAGGTGGCAAAATACTGATACCACCAACTTCAGGCCTATTGCCATCCTTTCCCCTCTTTCTAAAATACTAGAGAAAACTATACAAGCACAACTCATGGCACACCTAACACTAAACAATCTCCTCTCCCCTACCCAACACGGCTTCCGCCCTGGCCACAGCACCATGACTGCCCTTCTTTCCTTTTTTGAAACCATAAACCTTGAATGCAACTCAGGCAAGTTCATATCCACACTATTCCTAGATCTGTCAAAGGCCTTTGACACCATCGAAGAAACACCTTACTTATATCTCAACTCTCCACCCTACACCTCTCTCGCACCACCATCGCCTGGTTTTCCAGCTACTTGTCCAACCACCAACAAGCTGTCCAATGGGAAACTTCAACCCCCCTTCCTTCCCAAACCTACAGGTGTTTCACAAGGTTCTGTTCTTGGCCCTCTTCTCTTCAACCTATTCATTAGCAACTTGCACCAATCCATCCCAGACTCATCTATCATCCAATATGCAGATGACTCAACAATCATATGCTCAGCCTTTCCCCCCTCAGAGTTCCTAGCAAAAACCCAACTAGCCTTCTCTAAAACAGAAACCTGGATGCAGTCTAACCATCTGGCACTAAATGCAAATAAAACCAAACTAATGTTTTTTCCCCTACCAAAAACTACATTGACAAATCCACATTCACCATACAGAGCCAAAACAACACCCTCCTTGAAATCGTTCCCAGTACCAAGCTTCTTGGCATCATTATTGATGAAGAACTAAAATTTGACACCCACATCCACTTCGCAATCAAGAAAACCCACCAAAAGTTTGGTCTCCTCTACAGGCACAACCACTTCCTAAGCCCCTCTACCTGTCAAACTCTTGTATCCACCTTGCTACTCACCTCCCTTATGTATGGTGCCCCTCTTTTCACCAGTCTCCATCTTGGCCTTTGGACCAAACTTGATTCCTGCTACCACAAGATCTCCAAATTTGCAACCAATTCAAAAAACTCATCCCACCACTGCCACTCCCTCCTCACCCTCAACTGGTTTGAACTATCCAACTACCTCAGTTACCTACAACTCACCATTGCCAACAAGCTCGTCTTTATACCTGCTAACTGCCCAGCTCTTGCTACTTCCTTAAAACCTTACATTCCCAACCACTCACTCAGATCCAAAAACCAAAATCTCCTTCAGGTCCACAAACCTGCACGACCTCCTTGCCATCTACTGCTGTACCACTCCTTAGCTAAACAGTGTAACTCTCTCCCCAAACACCTATACAACCTACCTAACCATACAAATTTCAAATCTCAGCTACTCTCTCATCTTTCTTCCAAATAGGAATGCCCTTGACACACTCCAACTTAACCCCCCCCCCTCCATTCCACCTTGCACTGACTCATCCAACTACCTCTACTATTACTTCATCCCACCCAAAACAATCCCTCCCCTACCAAAAACTAATTTCCTCTGTAATATCTATTGTACTATACTCTCCAATCTCAATTATACTATTACCCTCTCCATGCATAATATTTTCCTAACCTACTAATGGCTAGTAGCTATATATTTTGAAATGTTAAAACTACAATTGAGTTTATAACAAAAATATTCACTTTATGTAAATGTTGAAATTTCTGTACTGAATTATGTCTTTTCATTTTTGTAACATTGTGACAAGACAATTGCAAATATCATGGAGCTTATGTGTAAATGTTTAATTAGCTGTATGAACTATGTTCTTTTGTAACATGTGAAATGTAACTTGCAATTATAGTGGAGCTTTTCTCTCCGTGCCTCCACTGAAAATGGGGTCTTCTTGGCCCAGTGGACTTCCCCGGTCATCAAACTTAAATAAATAAATAAATACATACATAAAAATAAGGATCCATGTAAGTCTTGTTTTGTATTCTCTCATGTTTGGTCTTTACTTACAAGCACAGTGCAATACCTTACTCCAATCATAAACTGTTTTGGAATCTGTCCTTTTGAATTTGTCAGGTTATTTAATGAGTTATACTGATTAGCCTGAAATTAATGAAACAGACCACGTGATTTACTATATGTTTTTGTTGAAATCTAATGATAGATCATTACTTGTGTGATGTTCCTGCTCTGGGCCAGTAATTCAGGAGCCTCGATCCTAACCACTGACACTGGTGAGGGACGTTACTTGGAATAAAGATAGACACACACAGTATTTCCAGATGCAGCTCTCTTTACCAAGCACAATTTCCCTTAAGAGCACACAGGCAGCACACTCAGTCCTGAGACTGGGTTTCCCTCTATCCCTCAAGGCCCCCAAATAAGACTCCCCATTGAAACAGCGGTAGAGTTGAATCTTCAGCCGAGTGCTCCGAGCAAGTCCTCTACCACTCTTTCTGTGAAATCAGTGGTCTGTGTCCCTGCTCCAAGTAGCTGGCACACACTCTTTGAGCTTTGTTTTCACACACACACACACACACACACACACACACACACACACACACACACACACACACACACACACACACACACACACACACACACACACACACCTGGGAAAGACTGGCACAGATTTACCAGCTATTCCACCTTCTGCCTAGACTATATGGTAGATACTGCCACCAGAGCACTTCAAAGTCTGCTACTCAAAGGCTCTTACCAGGGTATCCTATTACACTTAGTAAAAGTAATACTAATACAAATGGTAGTGTTTGACCAATGCAGCAAGGCTTTCAGAAGTGGCCACAGTCTCACCAAATAAATACAAGCATTCTCAAAAGTTAAAATATTCTATGAAAGACCAGCCACAATGAAAAGTTCAAATATATTTAATGATAAATATAAAATAACATGAAAATACTAAATATCTATTTATGATAAACACCAAGAGTTTTAATCACAGGACATATTAAAAATAACACAGATGGATATATTCACACAGATATAGGAAAAACAGTATTTAACTAAATTCACTATATTTTCCTGACTGATCTAAATCTAAAATATTAGTGTTTTGTACTTACTTAATAAAGCAAGGCAAGATGAAGTGGGTGGGTGATCCTTCTTTTTCGGGTTTCAAAGACAGACTGCATTGAACTAAGTGATATCTCTCACTAATATCTAAATTTCATTTCAGTGCTGGCTATAGAATGACATCACGTCCGGTCATCTGACGGTGGTTCCCACACTACCCACTTTATTAGAAACTGAGCCAAAATCTAGCACACATGTGTCATAATACACACATAATAACATAGAGGTTTGATAAGATGTGTTACAGCATCTGGAAGCTGTAAAAGAATTTTAACACTTCAGAGCTATTAAGTCAGGCTTCTCACAGATATTTTGTCTCTGGCTGCAGTCAGAACTGTGAGATATAATCTTTATGGTCTAAACCAGGTAATTTAATTTCAGAATATTTTTCAAAGTTAGCTGGACTAAGATTAACCTCTTTTCATCCAGTATCCTTTGTTACAATATATTCACTTCAACAGTTACAATACAGTGTAACATATAGGTGTATTTCTTTTCTCTCTAGCAGGACACACTGTTGGTACATTTTTTTAACAAAGCAACTTTACAAATACATTTTCAACACAAGTACCTGTACAAATTAGTTTTATATACAAATGCCATATAATTCTTTACAAAATTACTGCTAACTATGCTGGCATATGTTACACATCCACTGCCTTACTTCTCCTAGCATAACTGGAAACCTCACATCATTACATCTCTGCCCCCTTTGAAGACTCAAGCTAGTTTCTCAAATGGCCCTGGCAAAATGTGACTTGAGAGAAATGAGCCTCTCTGGGAATGCATTAACCCATACCTTGTCTTCAGAACCCATCTGCATTGGCATTGTTGACCCCACTGTGGTGCTGCACTGTCATGTCATATGGCTGAAACACTAGGCTCCACCTTAATACTTGGCATTTAGCTGACTGGCTTGATGTAGCCGTAGATTCCCCCACAGGCTCCATCCACTGCACATACTCAGCACCAGGGCCGCCCTATCATGGTAAGGCTTCATTATGTTAACATGGTACAATTTGTACCCCTGCCTTGCAGGTTTACCAAGTAGTGAAAATCATGAACCTTCCTTACCATTTTGAAGGGTCCCTACCAAACTGCATGCAGCTTATTGTATCTGACAGGAATGAGCATCATAACCTGCTGTCCCACAGCATACTCTCAGGCTTGAGCATTCCTGTCATACCAGACCTTTTTCTGCTGTTGGGCTTCTGCCAGGTTCTCTTGGGCCAAACCCATGAGCTCTCTAAGCCTTGTCCTGAGGTTTAGGGCATATGCCACAATGGATGCCTTGTGGGATTCACACTCACCCTCCCACTCATCAGAAATCAAATCTACACATCCCCCACCCTATGCCCCTACAGCAACTCAAAGGGTGAAAAACCTGTGGATTCCTGGGGTACCTTTCTTTAAGCAAGCATCAGATGGGGCAAGTATTTGTCCCATTCTCTCTTAAACTGGTCTGCAAATGTCCTTAGCATGGTCTTTAGTGTAGAGTTTAACCTCTCCACAAGACCATTAGTCTTGGGGTGGTAGGGGGTGGTTTTATGTGCGTCACCCCACAGCAATCCCATAAACAAGCCAGCAGGTCTTTCATGAAATTGGCATCTCTGTCAGTACTTATCTCGGGAAACCTACCCTGCTGAAAACCTCTAACAAAGAATTTGCCACCTTCTCTGCCTCAATTTAGGACAGAGCCATTGCCTTAGTGTACCCAGTAGTGTACCCAGTAGCATAATCTACTACCAGCAAGATATACTTCTTCCCTGTGGAACTTGGGGTACTCAGAGGTCCCAGAATATCCAGTTACCCTCTGAAATGGCTACTCAATCACAAACAAAGGCATCAAAGGACCTTGTCTCCTGCCTTGCCTACTTTTTAGCACTGCTCACAGGTCCTGCACTACCCTGTTACATCCCTTGCAATCACAGGCCAATAAAAGTTCTGCATAATACATCTCTTGGTATGCTTTATGCCCATATGACCTGCAAAAGGAATGTCATGGGCTATGACTAGAAGTCCAAATACCAACAAAAGCAAGTTCCACAGCGTTGTGTAAATCCTTTTTAATAAAACAAAGCTTTCAGACAAATACTTCCTTCTTCAGTGTTCATAAAATTCATATGAAGACTTCACATCTTTTATAGTTAAAAGTTCAAAAACATGTGACACAGCCTATCTATCCAATCCTAACAATCAATCAGTCAATTAGTAATTAAAAAAAACCTTTTAAAGAACTCTATAAAGGAGTTCTTAAAGCAGTATATCACATTCTATTAAACAGGAGTTTATGCACCACATAGTTCATCTCAAATATACATAACCATAATTCATATAACAAATCTTAAATACTAGTTATGCTGTTATTTCTTTTGAACAAAGAGTTAATTATATACATATATATGTAGCCTAAAAAATATATTTACATCATACAACCTGTTTTAACATATAGAGTTATTCTCTATTATACTTGTTGCTGCTTTCTCTTCAAAATAGGTTTTAGTGTGACCTGTTTATTTAATGTACAAAGACGCTGGAAGATAAACACTTTATATTCAAAACAAAACACGGCAAAGCTTTCAGGTATAAACCCTTCTTCAGTGCATGCGGAATGCACTGAAGAAGGGTTTATACCTGAAAGCTTTGCCGTGTTTTGTTTTGAATATAAAGTGTTTATCTTCCAGCGTCTTTGTACATTATTACTACTGCTCTTTGTTTAAGTATTGTACCTGTTTATTTAAACCAGGGTACGAATCTGCTTGCAGGTGAATAATCCACTCATACTCTTTGGTGTCCAACTTATTAGCCAGGTCAACACGTCTAACATTAGAAGTTAGGGCATCCATCACACAAAACAAAAAAATAACGTAATCCATCTGTCTCTTGTATATGTTGGGCTAGGGCATTAGTAATCACTTTCCTTCTTATTTCTGACTTATGTTCCACAATCCTATCTGTTAACCTCCTTGTTGATTTACCAACATAAAAGCATGGGCATTGCTGACATAATGCTAAGTAGATCACATTTGTGGTGTTGCATGTAGCTGTACAAAAAAAATTAAATTTTCTATGATTAAGTGGATGCATAAATTCAGTTAATATAATTATACTGGCACAACATATGCAATTATAACAGGGGTAGATACCTTTTTTATTGTAAGCTATAGAATCTGTTTTATTCAAATTAAAGTCTTTATAACACAAGTGCTTTTTTAGACTATTACAGTTTCTATAAGTAAAATGTGGCTTATCTGGAAGCCATTTGTCATGGCTAGGCTACACAGTTTTACTTACTCTACTATAAGTCATCAGATATCTCAGGGCATTATCAGGTGAAGGATGGCAGGTAGTAATACCACTAGTCCTTTGGCTTCACACCTTGGCCAACTGGTTCTTTGTTAGCTTGCCATAAACCTCTGCTGACATCTTTGCTTGCTTTCCCTGACTAAACTAAACTAACAAAAAATAAAATAATAAAACTGTTGTGAAAACTAACCTCTCTATGTTCACCTTGTGGCTGCTAAGAGTACACACACCTTCAGTGACAAAGGCCTACAGGCTACAGAAGTCCAATCAACATCCCACCAGTGCTCACCAATATGTGATGTCCCTTCTCTGGGCCAGTAATCAAGGAGCCTCAATCCTCACCACTGACACTGGTTAGGGATGTTCACTTAGAACAAAGAAAGATACACAGTATTTCCAGATGCAACTCTCTGCACCAAGTACAATTTCCCTTAAGAGCACACAGGGAGCACGGTTTGTCCTGGGGCTGGGTTTCTCTTTCTCTCTCCAGGCCCCCGAATACAACTCCCCACTGAAACAGCTGTAGAGTTGAGGCAACAGCTGAGTGTTCCAAGCCAAGTCCTCCACACCATTTCTGTGAAACCAGTGCTCTGCATCCCTGCTCCAAGTAGCTGACACACACACTCTTTGAGAACTGATTTTCACACACACACACACACACACATACACACACACACACACACACACACACACACACACACACACACACACACACATACACACACGCGCACTTAGGAAAGGCTGGCACATATTTACCAGCTATGCACCCTCTGCACAGACTATAAGGTAGATACTTCCACCAGAACAGTCCAAAGCCAGCTACTCTAAGGTGCTTACCCATGTATCCTATTACACTTAGTAAAAGTTATACTAATACAAATGGTAGTGTTTGACCAATGCAGCATGGCTTTTAGAAGCAGCCACAGTATTACCAAATAAATATAAGGACTCTCAAAAGTTAAAATATTTTCTAAAAGACCAGTCACAATGAAAAGTTTAATTATATTTAATAATAAATAATAAAAGAGCATGAAATACTAAATCTCTATTTACAATACCTCATTAACCCTTTTCAATTGCAACTTGGATAACTGGATGGGGAACAGAAGATACACTCCTGGGATTCCACCTGTGCCCCTGCTGGACAGGGTTATCAAGGGCTTATTTGTCAGAACATGGGCTACATTCTTGGCTAGGCTTGTAAGGGTCTCAGGGCTAATACCCTAGCAACTTCCTATGATCCTATGACCAGAGTCTCAGTCATGGGAAATATTAAAAATAAAACAGATGGATTGATTCACAGAGATAAAGAAATATAATACTTAACTAATCTCACTATATTTTCCTGACTGATCTAAAGAATGACTGTTTCCTACTTACTTAATAAAGAAAGGCAAAATGAAGTGGGTGAGAGAGCCTTCTTTGTCATGTTTCAAACACAGACTGCTGAGAGCTAAGTGACATCTCTCACTAATTTCTAAATATCATTTCAGTGCTGGCTATAGAATGACATCACATCAGGTCATCTGACTCTGGTTCCCACACTACCCCATTTACTAGAAACTGAACCAAAATCTAGCACGAATGTGTCATAATGCACACAGAGTTTTGCTAAGATGTGTTACAGCATCTGGAAGCTGTAAAACAAATTTAACACATCCACTCATCCTACAAAGCTACTCAGCCAGACTTCTCACTGAGACAGTACTATGGGATACAATATTTATGGCCTAAACTAGGTAATTTAATTTCAGACTATTTTTCAAAGTTACCTGGACTGAAATTAATCTCTTCTCTTCCAGTATCCTCTGTTACAATATATTCATTTCAACAGTTAGAATACAGTTTGATATACAGGTGTTTTTCTTCTCAGTCCAGCAGGACTCACCTTTGGTACATTTTTTAACACAAACAACTTTACAAATACATTTTCAACACAAGCACCTGTACAAACCAGTTTGTTATAAAAATGACATATAATTCTATACAAAATTCCAGCTAACTATGCTGGCATATGTTACATATCCACTGCCTTACTTCTCCTGGCATAGCTAGCAATACCTCACATCATCACAGCTTGCAATACACATGACCAGCAGTGTCAATTGAAGATGACTTATCAACATACCTTTCAACCTGCAGACAATGAAAGTAGGAACAGAGGCCCTTGAAAAGTAGGTACAACCTTTATGGCCTAAACTACGTAATTTATATAGTAGGGTGGGAGATTGGTATAATGGGTAAGGTGTTTACCTTACAAACATAAGGTGCAGGGTTTGATTCTCACATGGGCTAATTGGCTAGGCTAAAAATGGCCCACAAGGGCAATTAACCTAGTACTAATCTATGAACCTATGAACCATCCAAAATCAGGGCTGATAATTATCATAAATTAAATCTCATACAACACATAACTTTTCCAAGACGAAAGTGAGATACTACACAGAAACACGTTTAAAAACACAGAGTGACAACGATGATGGAAAAATGTAAACACATTATGGAAGGAACAGTTTAGGTTTGAATAAACTGCATTGCAAATTTCTACCACTCAAGGCAATTTATTTTTGCTTCTGAAAAACTGATATGTAAGACATCTCTCTTTAAATTATTGGTGACACTAGTATGCCATGTAGAGTGGTTTTCTGTGTACCAGACAGGTGCAGAAATCATATGTGATGAGGAAAGATGCAGAAAATTGAGTGAAGTGGTAAATCAAGCCTTAAGATAGGGACATACCTCCAAAAATAGGTGTATTTGTAGGGATAAATAAGGCCTGAAAATAAGAATGTTCCTCTAAAATAGTGACAGTTGAGAGGCTTGACATTTTTTATTTTTTATTTTATTTTACATTTGTTTACCGGGAAATTCTGACTGGATGCAGGTCCTTTTTCAGCGGATGCCCAGGGAGTAAAGCTCCACATCATGTACATGATAAATAGAGATACAAAGTTGCAGCAACAGTAAACAACATTACAGGTTGTTGGCTTTATTACAATAACAAGATATTGATTATCAACAGTATATACAGTAAATGTTGCAAGTTAAGATAGTTTCTTGTCATTTATAATATTAGTAACTAAGTTGTCAGACAAGATGTTAAAGTATGTAAAGACAACTAGCTAATTCTGAGTGTGGTTAGTAGTGGCAGTAGTATAGTTGGGTTAAGAGTCTAGGTGGGGGGTAAAGGTGGGGGTGTTAGTCTGGATTAGAACAAGGACAAAGCCAGTGCAAATGTAAGTGGAATTTGAGTGCAGTCTTGAAAAGGCTGCTGGAAGGTAGAGTAGTTATAGAGGGTGGAAGACTGTTCCAAAATTTAGATATGGTACATGACAATATGGCTTCTCCTGTTGAGTTTTTGGGTTTGATAACAGTGAGTTGATTTTTGTTGCTTGATCTTTGGGGCCTAGTGGGGTGATAGGGTTGGAGAAGGGTATGAAGGGAAGGGATGTTATGGGGGTGGTTAATAAGTTTATGAGCGAGGGTGTGTTGATTAAAGTGAAGGAGTTGTGGAAGTTCTAGCCAGTTTAGTTCTTTAAGGGAGATACAATGATGGCTGCAGTAGGAGGTTCCAGTGCAAATGTAGCAATTTTCTTGAAACAAGCATCCAGCTTGTGTAGGTATGTCTGTCTGTCTAAGGTTAGTAAGTATGGGGGATGCATAGAGTAGTGTGGAGATTAGCTGGAATTGGTTTCTTGTGACATTTTTTTATTGTGAGAGATATGTGGGTGTCAAATCTAAGTTTGTTGTCTATTTCCACACAGAGTAATTTTGTGTGTTCTGATGTAGAGATGATGGTATTGTCTTTGGCAAGAATGTTGAAGTGGGGGGTGTTTAGGGTGGCTTTGGAAGGTTGGAACAGGAGAAGTTTTGTCTTACTTGGGTTGAGTAGGAGCTGAGCATTGGATAGCCAGCTTTCTACAGAAGAAAATGATTACTGTGTGATTTGTTGCAGTTCTGGTAGAGTGGGGGCAGAACAGATGAGAGTAGAGTCATCTGCATACTGTATAACAGCTGCTTGTGTGGTGACAGTTTGTAGGTTGTTAGTGAAAAGTGAGAATAGCAGAGGGCTAAGGATAGACCATTGGGAAACTCTGAGAGTAACTGGGAGGAGAGGTGATAGGTTATTGTCCCAGATTACTGATTGCTGGTGTCCGTGTAGATAGCTGTGGAACCAGTTGCAGGCTAATTGTGAAAAGAAGAGGTTGGGGAGAGTAGTGAGTAGTAGCTCATGAGATACTGTGTCAAAGGCCTTTGAGAGATCTAGAAATACGGCAGTAGAGAAGAGGCCATTGTTTTTGTGATGAAGTATAGAGTTGGTGAAGGAGAGCAGAGCGGAGGTAGTGCTGTGATATGGCCTGAAACCATGTTGGGTTTTGGAGAGGAGATTATTAGCTAGGAGGTAGTTGGAGACCTGGGTGTTGATACATTTTTCAAGTATCTTGGAGAGAGGGGACAGGATAGCAATGGGGCAGTAATTGGAGAGGTCAGTGGAGGGGATGCCTTTGTGGAGGGGAATGATGTGGGATATTTTCCATATCGGGGGAACATAGCCTTCAGAATTGAAATTGGGTAGGCTAGTTTATCAGCTGCAATTTTCAAGTATTCAGAGGGGAGGCTGTCAGATGTGAGTTTGGTGGATTTAAGTTTTGATGTTGGAAGTAGGCACTGAGGTGAAGAAGAAAAGAAGAGTGGGGGATGCAGGGTTAGGAGTTGAGGGGGCTATTGTAGGGAAGTGTTGTTTGTTTAGAGATGTTATAGTTTCAGTGACGTGTTTGTTGAAGGATTTAGCAATACTGCTGGAGGAGGGGGAAATGGATGGCTGGGGGGTATCAACCTTCCCTGGGTGGAGGATAGTGTTAATAGTGGACCAGAATTGCTTAGGGTTGTGGTTGGTAGAGTTTAGGGTGGATTTATAGTATAGGGATTTGTCTAATTTTATTTGCTTTTTGGCTTTATTGTGCAGTTCAAGGAATGATTGCCTATCTGAGTTATTTATTTTTTTTTGTTAGTCGCCAGTGCTCCCAGGCCTTATCTCTGGATTTCATTAGGGTTCTGGTGGTCCTCTGTAACCATGGGGCACACCTGGATCTGACTTTGGCATTTCTTCCAGGAGCATGGAGAAGGTACTGTTGAAGAAGTGGACTGCCTCATTTAGGTTGAAATATTTTAGTGGTGACCAGTTAATTTTTTTTTTGCAGGGAGGAGATGAGGGAGTTGGGGTTGAAGTTGGACTTGTTCCATATTTGCCTGTGGATAATGGGCTTGAGACTGTTTGTGTGGTGCCGAATTAGGAAAGTGGGGAGTGGTCACTAAGACTATCAGGTAAGCAGCATGCTAGGTAAGAGTGAGGGGCTTTGTTGACTAGGATCCAGTCAAGTAAGGTATGATTGTTAGGGTTTTTGTTGATTTGGGTAGGGGATTGGATGAGTTGAGTGAACCCATTGAGATTAAGGTGAATGGTTGGGAGATTGTTATTACAGGATAGCCATTTGATGTTAAAGTCGCCGAGAATGATGGTTTCCTGGGGTAGAGATAGAGTAGCCCAGCTCAAGAGATTTTCTAGGGGTGTAATATTTTACCCTAGTGGGAAACAGCAGCCTATGATATTGATTGTTTTATTTGGGTTTAGTTTGAGATTGGCATAAAGGATTTCTTCATTGTTGTGGTGAGGGGCAGATGTGTTCAGGAGTTGAATATTGAGGTGGTGTTTAAATATCAATGCTACACCACCTCCTTTTTTGGACAATCTGTCTATGTGAAATACGTTGTATTCAGGTGGAAGTATTTCCTCACTTTTGATGTAAGGTTTGAGCCAGGTTTCAGTTAAGAAGAGAATATCTGGGGAATATATGCTTATGCTGGCATGTAGTTCTTGGATTTTATTGCATATGCTTCTGATGTTTAGGGACATTATAAGTAGGGCTGTTGTTTTTTTGTTAGCTAGGAGTTGAGTTGTGTGGGGGGTTGCTTAGACTAGGGTTTGTGGTTGGGTTGGATTTTGGAGGACCAGGGTTTGGATGGATGTCTCCAACGAGGGCTAGTTTATAGAGAGTGTTTAGGTTATGTTTTATATACATAGTAAATTGCTTATGGCATCTTAGGGATATTTTATTTTTGAGTGTGTTAAGTGTTTGGTAATGGAGTGTGTGTATTGGGAGGATGTTTATGGTAGTAGAGGTTGTGTAGTTATAGTGTAAATGTTTGAGGGAGGGTGTTGAGAGCGTACAGTGGAAGTTATTGGGGCATGTGACTATGGAGCCTTTTGTAGGATGTAATGTGAGCTAGAACTATGCAGGTTAGGATTGTCATTATATTAGGTAGTAGCATGATTGTGCTGGATGTAGGGGGGGGTGACTAGTGGTGTAGCCTAATTGGTGGTAATTAGGGGTGGGGTTAAGGCTAAGAATAAATGTAGAGGTACTGGGGGTGGGTGAAAATAGGGGGCACAGAAGGGAGCAAAGTGAGCATAGCGAACGGAGCGGGCTAGAATCCTCCAGGCTAAAGATTGCAGGGTACGTGTCTAAATAGCCATGTCTAAATAGCCAAATTGTTAGGAGTTATTAGAATCTAGTAGGGAAAAACAATCTATAGTCCTGATTTCAGCAGTGTCCTTTCAGGGTAGATACCTAGTTTGAAGCAGACAAAAAGTGGCAGTTTAAGTACCCTTTTGCCTCTATTTTACAAGTGGGCAATTCCGGTGTATCTACTGGGTTACCTTTTTTTTGCTTAGAGCTTTATCTTGGTGTACTGATAACTAAAAAGAAAAATTTTAACTGGGGAATGTATTTACAGCTGGTGGGGGTTGGGAGCAGCTGCTCTCCCTAGCCATGGGTAGAGCCAGTTATTTCTGCTTTAGACCAGGTACTTTCTACAGTAGCAGGCTAAGAGTGAAATAAAGCTAGACACCTACAGTAACTTATTTTCTTTTTAATGCCTTTGGGTCCTTGTGACTGGTTTCTTCACTGCAGATGCGGTCAATGGCCAAGGATTCAGCAAGTGGGGGACTGAGAGAGAACCCGTTCGCAGGGACAGTGGTCACTAAATGAAAAGATGGAGACAAAAACAATTATTACATTAAGGTCTCTGAAAGGGGAATGGGAGAGAAGTGCTGTAAAAAGTAACTGAAATAATAAATTATCACCCAGGCAGGAAGGGTATTGGATTTAAGAGTAGCAGCACATTACACTATTTACACAGGTACAAAGTGCAAAGTGTTTAGTAAAAAAGGCTCAGGCAGCTGTTTGCATATGAAGCCCTTGACATAAAAAACACCTACTTAGTGTTATGTACCGGATAATTTAGGTAGCCCATGAATTTAAAGAGACAGTTCTATCACAGATATAGCAGTAATAAACTATCACAGCAATTGTATATAACAGTACTTAAATATCAGAACACAGACATATCGCAACACAGACATTTACATATCTACATTGCTATATAAAATAAAAATACAGACAGTCACATTTACATACATGTTTCCTGGTTTACTAGTCTACTGCTGATATGACTACTGTAGAGGCACCATGACTGTGAATATTGTATCATATGAGTTTAGCACAAAGAAGTGACAATTTCCTTCAAGATGTGATGTCAGGAAAGCACCCAGAAAAAAAACAAACAAAAATTGTTTTCTAAACAGGATCAAGCTCCCTACACCAACTGCATATTCCATTTTCCATTAAATATATAATCAGCTGTGCGGTTGTGATAGAGAAAACAGATATAACTGGGCTCAGAAAAACTCGTATATTTTGTTTTCTGCACTATATTATAGATTTGGAAATGGAAAATGCCTATTACAAAAGACAGTGTTTGAAAACATGTAATTTGAATACTTTGGCTTTGAAACCTTCTCTATAGCCTGTTTTATACAGCAGAGTTTGTTCAGAACCATTTGTAGATTGTTCTCCATACCAAGACAAGTGTTCTGACCTCAGATAACACTTTTTCAGCAGTAATAAAAGCAATTCATTTTCCTGTCTCGAATTACTTACAGATATGATTTAACTTATCTTCAGAAGTAATTTCCAGTCTCATTTTGATAATATTGCTTTTATTAAGATAGCAAACAATTTGTTGTGGTCTATTTTTTGTCTCTTTCCAGCATGGGAACAATTATTTAAGATTCAAGACTGATGTGGATTAAGCTATGTTCTATAAATAATAAAATAACATTTTAATGGTATGCTGTTTTGCTGCCAGTTGGAGCTAACCTTAAGGCAAAACAAGAATCATCAAGCTTTTCTTCTATGGGCTCTGCACAATTTCATTTTTGAGATGAAACACAAAAATAAAAGTAGTATCTTCAAGATAATATAAACATCAATGCTTTTTAAAGAATCAGTATTTTAGCAATCTGGTAACCTAACATTACCTCCCATAACATGGAAGGATATGAAAAAGTGATGAGGATGATAGTGTAAAATGCACTACCACTGCATTTTATAAACAAAATTGCTTTACAGAATTCCGACTTTGAATTGATAGCCAAAAAGCAGCAAGTTTATATTAGTAACTGTGTGCTTTTCATTCAATGGATTAGATTATTTTAGCCATTCTCCCCTTGCTCTTGTAAACTATCTGTATTATTTACTCCCCTACAGGTATACAGATGGGCAAACAGATTGTCAAAGGCACAGATACAAATGTGCCTACAGACACACACACACACACACACACACACACACACACACACACACACACACACACACACACACACACATGCATGCATTTGCACAGGCACATAAACACACGTGTGAACTTGTGTGCATGAGTATACACACACACACACACACACACACACACACACACACACACACACACACACACGCACACATACACACACACACACACACACACACACACACACACACACACACACGTGAAAATTAAATTAACTGTCCGGAAACTTTAGAATAAAGAACATGTTTAATTAACAGGTAAAACAAATCTTAATTAAGGTTCATAGGTTCATAGGTAGGTACTAGGCTATTCGCACTAGAGCCTATATAAGCCTAGCCAAATGGTACCCTGGCTTTTGCCACACAAGAAAATTATTTTCCTGTGCCCCTGTCAAGCAGAGCCACAGAAGTGATCCCCGGGGTGAATTTTCTATCTCCCATCCAATCATCAAGATTTTTCTTGAAGACTGCTAATGAGGAGCTTTGTTTAATATAGATAGGTAGTTTGTTCCAGAGTATGGGAAGTCTCTGAGATAGGAATCTATCCCTCCAGCATGTTCTGTTTATCGTGGTGACAAGGTTTAGGTCCCTAGAGCGTGTAGCTCGGAGGGATTGGGATTTCTTTACGTGGAGCAAGGTAAAACAAATCTTGAAGAAAGACATGGATTCATTGTGCTGAAGAAGCTGTACTGAAGTTTAGTTTGCACTGAAATGCAAATGAAAAAAAAACTGTTGCCATTGAATACAAAGCATAAGGGACTCCTTTTGTGCAGTCACACTTTTTGACTGCCTAAAATACTAAACAATGTCCTTGGAATTACATTTGTCTCTTTGCTAATGTACTACTAGTATTATTGAGTCTTTTTAAGAAACCATGCACCCTAAATATTATTGTAGATTATGTAGACAAGGCGTATAGCATTTAATATATCTAGAAACTATAGAGACACTTTTGTGGGTTAGTGAACATTTGACACTCTTGCAGTTGAGATGAAATTGATACCCCTGTTGTATCATTTTCCTATGTAAAGCAAGCTAATGTATCTATTATTTTATTTATGTTCTTTGTTTTAAAAGTATTTTAACACATGGTAGATTATTTTCTTCTCACAGTTATGGTTCAGTAAGACATAGTCCAAAGCAGTCCTCTGCAAGTACGGCAGGTGCAAGGGCTCAAAAATGCTGACAACAGCAAATAGCCAGCACCAAAGAGCAGGAAAATAAGATATATTAGGAATAAGAGGGAGTCCAATGCTCTTTATAGATATTCCCTCAAATACAATACTGCCAATTTTAAATTTATGGCTATTGATAAAATAATGGGAGACATAAGTAATAAAATGGGCTGGCATACTTTACTTAATCAGAAAAAAGTTAGACTGGGAGGGCATTTTCAGCCTGGAATTAATGGCAAGTTGTGATAGACCAATAATGAGAAGTTTTGTGTGTGATGTTGTGTATATAATTCATGCCTTTTCATGTTTTTGTTATCACTGAAGAAGGCAGTTGAATTGGCGAAACCAGTTTGACTTGGTGAATTTTGTGCTTTGCACATTATTCTTATGGTGCTGCCACATTTAAATAATAAATAGTATTGTATTTTCCTGCTCTTTGGTGCTGGCTATTTTGTTTGCCGTTGTCAATATGACATAGTATATATTTTGTAACACCAGTAATTACATAAATTTGCTTTCATGTTTAACTCTATTACTTTGTGATTTGGTAGTTTATTAATGTAATAGCCTGAGTATTTTTAGAGATTCAGAAGCCACATTTTAGTGATTTGTGGATTCTGTAGTGACCATTTACATGGTGTTGACACTGGCTGGAGTTGTAAGTGTGGGTGGTGTGGTAGTGACACCAAGATAGAAATAGTTACCAAACAATCAGAAGTACTTGGTGTTATTATTGATGCAAACTTGAAAGTTGTCCTGCACAACCAGCAAGTTAACAAAAAAGAAAATAAAAAAGACTCATTAAAACTTGCCCTTCTTTGCAAAATAAAGATGCATCTAGCTAAAGATAGAAATAAAATTACAACTTCAGCTTATCCCAGCCTTTTATTTGCTTTACCCATTTTCACTCACTTCCATTAAGCCAACTTGCTATATTGGACTAACGCTATAACAAAATAGCTGAGTATGTAATAAGTCTCTCTTAACAGAACTCATTACTGCCTTGCCCTTAGACAACTTGGTAGAATGGCTAAGCTTCCTTAACTTCACTCATTTAAAAGTAACCAATAAGACCCAAAATCAACCAAACACCCAGCTCCAAGTATATTTCTACAGTGGTATTTTTCAAATAGAGACCCATGCTTAAAGGTCTTCTGCCTAACTTACACACAAAAATTGCATAAGTCTTGAGGTGATGTGCTCAAACTTTCAAACCTTGGAATACATTTGTACTCAAACTTTCAAACCTTGGAATAAATGTTCTCCAACTTTAAGACAACTCAGTAACTTTCAAAACTTCAAGATGAATCTAAACATATATTATCAAAACTCACATCTATGTCACTGCACCTAACTGCCTAGCTAGTCATGCATCCTTTTCCAGTACTCTTTTACCACCTACCTGACCTGAAGACTGCACCTGATTAATGAGTATGATATTTCAAAAATGTAGCAGATTTGTATATGATGCATCTAGTTTTTGTAAATATGGTATTCACTGTAAACGGTCTGTAGTCTTACAACATGTGTATAGATACCTGTGATCTACTTTTTTTGGTTTGTCATTTAAATTCTGTATATTGTAAGCAAAATCTTTTTGTTTGTTTGTACTTTTACTGTATTAAAGTCTTTATATGTTTTTGCTGTGGAACTTTTCTTAGTGGGCCTTCACTAAGAAGGGGTTTGCTTATACCCAGATGGACTTTCCCAGTCAACAAATGCAAATAAATAAATGTGTACTTTTATAGTAGTAGCTGATGATGATGATGATGATGGCCAAGACGTCTGAGAATAATGGATGTCACACAGTGACTTTAGCAGTTGCTGCTGTAGTACAGTGAAACACTTGGTTCTCAGCTGTTGTACCTTCTCTGCACATCCTCCCTATCTCTGCATGGATTTACACAAGGTAATTCAGTTTCCTTCCACTGCTGAAAGACATACCATTGGGCTTCTAAACTGCCCCTAGGCAGTGTTGGACCCAGCAATAGCAACCTAGGTTGAGCATGGCATATTGAACAGGACAATGAGAGATTTGCAGGAATTGTCATGTGATTTGAGTAGAGCACCATGTATTGTAAAAGGAGAAGGAGGTTTCTCTGTTTTGTTTTTTGTTTGTTTTTTTTGCATTCTGAATGTACATCAATGCCATCCTTTGGCAAATTGGCAGTACAGCACATTAAGCCAAGGGTGCACTATGACAGACTGAACCGCGGGATGTGAACTGACAAGTTTTTTTTTGTTGTTGTTAGCCAAGCCATTTTCAGCAGCATAGATGCAGTGGTGTTGCCTCTATCAATTATTAGTAAAAGAGAGAGTACTGGGGTACATTTCTCATCCATAGATCCAAATTGCTCTTGAATATAGACAGGGATGAACTTTGTTTTATGTGGATGGGGAGTCTGTTCCAGAGCAGTGGTATCCTCTGCAAGGTATACTTGTCTCTGTTGTTGTTGCAGAAGAGGTTTAAATCCCTAGACTGAATACATAGGTTCATATATATATATATATATACATATATATATATATATATATATATATATATATATATATATATATACACACACACACACACACACACACATATATATATATATATACACACACACATATATATATATATATATATAGACACACACATACACACACACACACACACACACACACATATATCTATATATTTATATATATATATATATATATATATATATATCTACACACACATATATATATATATGTATGTATGTATGTACATATATATATATATATATATATAGAGAGAGAGAGAGAGAGAGATGTATATGTATATATTTCTGTATGAATCCCATCCCATTTCTTGCAGTTTTGTAGTTTACTGGGTGGCCAGATGCATTTTCACTAAATGTGAGTTTCAAAGGAAGTGAAGTTTACTGGTTCCTATTCTTAGTCTTGTTTTTAAATCTGTTTTTTAATATGTCAGTTTGTGCAGAAACCAATCAGTGCATAAGATTAAGGAGCTGTTAACAAGCTGTTTCCCTTGATTCAGTGGTCCAGGGTTATATTTCTTCAGCCCCCATTGCCTATTTGCGTGACTCTGAGGAAGGGGCTTGTGGGGTTGGTTTAATGGTCAAGGTATTTACCTTAACAACACAAAATGCAGAGTTTGATTCTCACATGTAGAGAGCTAAGTTTGAAATATCACACTAGAACAATTAGCTTAGTACTAACCTATGGATATGACAGTGTTTCTTTTTAAAAATGCCTGTCAGTGTTTTTTTTATGTAAAATTCAAAATGAAAACATAAATAAAAAAATAGTATGCACACTGATTGAACATTGATTTTTTTTTTAATTGAGGAGAGATAACCAGACAGCCAAGTAATGTGATATGAGTATGGCTAACCATGCCGGATACGTTACCCTGCATAATGCCCATTTGTCCATGATCTGCCTCTGTTGACTGCCGGTTTATGCTGCAACAGTACAGCATTATTAACCATTCTACTATGTCAGACCTATGCTGAATGATGTCAGAGGAGATTGCTATTCTTAATGACAGAGAAGACAAAGGAATGACAAAAATGACATGCAGGTGTCCTTGCAAGCATGTAAGCCCAAACTGCACAAAGCAGTATGCTATATACAGTAGTATTTCAGATTTTTGTATGACTTGTGGGTTGTTGTACAGAAGCTGCTGCAGCATTTATATTGTCTGTAATTGTTTTGCTTTATTAATTGCACTAAAGAATTAATTCATTAATAGGCCTGGCTTATGTAATATATAGTCTTAACATAGTGCCATGCCTCTCAACCTCTTAGAGTAAGACATTTGGTCAAAGCCATAAGGAAAAATCATCTAAGGCCAGCTTTCGAAAGAAAAATGGCACAAGATGCTAAAGATAATCACAAGGCCTTCTTTAGTTATGCCAGGAACCTGGGTGGCAACTCGCAGATATGCTCTGAGTTAGTGCATAATGACAAAAAATACACTGAACCCACAGACATTGCCAACATCCTGGCAGACAGGTTCAGTGCAAACTTCTCCCCCCCAAAAGAGCAAATGTCTATCCCAACAGAGTGTAGCCTCCCTGACATCACAGATGCACAGGTGAGAGCTGCCCTCTCTAAAGCAAAAAACACAGCATCAATGGGACCGGACGGTGTCCCATGCTCCATCTTACACGAACTCCAAGAAGAACTGAACCCTCACATGAAGTCACTGTTCAGTCTCAGCCTTACTACAGGATATGTACCCAAGGAATGGTGTACAGCAACAGTGGTCCCACTCCACAAAGGTGGTGCCACAACAGACTCCAGAAACTATCGCCCTATAAGCCTGACCAGCCTGGTCTGCAAAGCTATGGAGCGTATCATCATGGAACTCATAAACAAAGACATTGGGTACCTCCAAACACTGGATCCTACCCAATTCGGCTTTGTTAAGGGCAGATCTTGCCTCTTGAACCTGGTCGACTTCTTTGAAACAGTCACCAAGGCCATAGATGAAGGGAAAGTAGTCCACACAGCCTACCTGGACCTCGCAAAAGCCTTCGACACAATACCCCACTCGGGCATCATAAATAAGCTCTCCAGCTTAAATATCAACCCCTATGTCACAAGATGGGTTGCAAACTGGCTCAGGGATAGAACCCACATGGTCAGAATTGCAGGTGCCATGTCAGACTCTAAACCAGTTACAAGCGGGGGTCCCACAAGGCTCAGTCCTGAGACCTCTCTTGTTCGGTATATATTTCTGTGAGGTACGGGCTAACACGGGAGGACTATGGCTCACCAAGTTCGCAGACGACTGCAAACTGGGTGCCATAATCAATTCACTGACTGACACAAGCATCCTTCAAAAGGGTCTCACAGAGACGGATAACTGGTGCCAGAGTCATGGACTAAAGCTAAATGCCAGAAAGTGTATAGTCATCCCCTTTGGGAAGAATAAAGTGCTCACAAATTACCACATAGGTGGTAATCCATTAAGCACGGAAGAAGTAATTAGGGATTTGGGGACCCAAGTAGATAGCAATCTCTCCTTTGACAATCACATTGCCAAAGTGGTTAGAAAGACCCTCTATATAGCCCACCTTATCACGAAAGGGTTCACATCTAGATCAAGAGAGGTCATTGTGCCCCTCTACTCATCACTCATCAGGCCCATAATTGAATACAATGCCCCATTTGGGATGTACCTTACCCAACACCTGCAGCAACTGGAAAGACCCCAAAAGTACCTCATCAAGAGGATCAAGGGACTCAAACAGATGCCCTACGCAGTTAGGCTAAAAAACTCCAGCTCTACTCAGTTGCTTACCGCCTACTCAGAGGTGATCTGTGCCTGACATATAGAGCCATGTCCAACCCAGAACTAATGGACATGCTCCACCTCAGGAAATCCAAATCCCTTAGAGCTACATGCTCCAGGGACTTAAACTCAGCACAGAAATAAACAGGACATGCTGGAGGGACAGATTCATATCCTAGAGGCTCCCCTCACTCTGGAACAAAATCCCAATCCATGTTAGGTAGAGCCCCTCAATGACCCTCTTCAAGAGAAATCTTGATGAGTGGATGGGAGATTGTAAGTTTACCCCTGGGATCTCTTCTGTGTCCCTACTAGACAGAAGCACAGTAAACTAACCTTAAAAGGGCTATTTTCTGTGACCTACCATACAGAGGCACAGTCAAATAATCTAAAAGGGTGGCAAAAGCCAAACACACTCTGGCTAGGCTTATAAATGCCCTAGGACAGATAGCCTAGTATCAACCTATGAACCTATGAACCTATGAAAAATGGGACAAAGGCCCAAAAATAGGGACAATTTTTACATATTGTTTTTACAAACTTAGAAAGTGGATAGAATAATAGGTTTTGCATTAGTATGAATTTTCTGAAGGTTATGAAGTCTGAAACTCAAACGTCTGTCATTATTTTTTAACTTTAATCTTTAATGATTTGCCAATAATTTGCCAGAAAACCACAAATTTATGAAAAATAGACCAAAAATATGAGGCAAAAATCTGGACATTCTGTGAAAATCTGTACAGTTGAGAGGTATGCATAGTGCATTTTAATAATATGTTATTACAGTAACTTCTTTACAGCCTCCAGCTACTGCAAAGTGGTTCACATTTGTGAGGTCACATAGTCTGCATTATTTGGAGTGATGATCAGAACAATTTGATCTTTAGCATCCCTTATGTAGTTGGTGTATATTACTGTGGTCTTCTCTACAAGATTGTAGACTATATGAAGAGAGGCATGATCGAACTTGCTGAATACGTATCCCACACAGGTATATTTCTAAACTTAAACAGCATTCTACCATCACCCAGAATGATGCCTCAATACAAATAGAAAATGATTGACTTTAACAATTGAGTTAGTTTCTGGTGTCACTCCAAAGGAATCCAGTACCTGACAGCCTGGGACGACATGATTGACAAGCCACGTTGCTTTGCCAGAGATGACCTGCATCTGTCTCCCTTGGGCTTCAGGCTCCTGGCAAAGGCTCTTACCTCCCCCATAGTGCCTTTTTTAGGCAATGCCATAAGGTCAAAACTACCAACATGATAATTTCATCAAAACGTAAATTAAAGGTCATGCTGATAAATGATAGGAGTCTAAATATGAAACTGCACTCATTGCATTCTTAACCCTTGTAGATGCTGACATTTGTGCAGTCACAGAAACCTGGTTCAAAGCTGTGGAGATCACCCCAACCATACCATATTACTCATCCTATCATACATTTAGACCCTAAATCATGGGCAGCAAAGCAAAAGGAGGTGGAGATGCAATATATATATATATCTATCTATCTATATATATATATATATATATATATATATATGTATATAAAAGACATACACACCTCCAGGCTGGTCAAACAGTATGACACACAGGAGACACTCCAAGTGCAGTTAACAGCAAGACCCTTATTCAAATCATAGCTAGCTATAGGCCCCCAACTTTGACTCAAGATGCTCACTCCACCTATCTGGATCTCTTCAAATCCATCAAGATTTAACCATTTACCCTGATCCTGGGCAACTTTAACTATCCAACTATAGATTGGGGAAATACTGATGCCAAAACACAAATGCCCAGAGATTCCTTGATTTTGTCACTTCAAATGCCTTGGACCAGTTAGTCAACACTCCCACAAGAGGGGAAAATATCTTGGACTTGTTATTAACCAACATGAGTAAACACTGCAGCCTCCCTACAGTGTCATCATCCTTGGTAAGACCTGCCAACAAAGCGGTCACTTTCAAAGTCACCCCCGCTCAGCTAGGGCAAATAAAAACTTCTCCAAAGCTGTTTACAACCTCCTGAGGGAAGGTATAAACAGTTGCACAGCCTTCTCCCCCTCCATAGGAACTGGCACATATGTCCAAACCTACACCAAAGTACTATATGAGCATTTATATAGCTGCATGGAATCAGGAATACCCAACAGGATGAAATCCTCCTCCTTAAGGAAGGGTAAACCTGTCTGTGGACATCTACAATAATTAAACTCTATAACAGAAGGAAACAAATGCTGTCCAGGACCAAGAAGTGCTCTGCGTACTACATAGGAAAGACCGAGAGGAAATTCAAAACGCGTATATACGAGCACCTGTATAGAATTAAGAGAGGAGACTCCAAGAATGCATTAAGTAGGCATATTACAGAAAAGGGTAGTGACCACACATTTAACTTTGCAATCATAGATCAGGTTGAGGTAAGTGACAGGGGCGGTAATTGGAAAACGTACTTGGCCTGGTTGGAAAGTAAGTGGCAGATCTGTTTAGATGCCACATCTCCACCGGGGATAAATGATCACATCAGTATCAAACCTTTTTTAATTTTAGAATAAATGTAATCCATCTGTCCAGCATATATATTTTACATTTTATATAATTTTATGAAATTAACATTAGGTAGAGTGTAATGAGTAATAAGGATAACTACGTAATCCAATAGATTTTGCATATAAACAGATGCACTTTAGTATAAGTAAGTGTAAATAGATGTATATGTTTTTAGTGTAAGTTTTTTAAATATTTGTTTTACTATTTAAATTTAACATTATATATGTACAAATGTAATGGTATAAACTTGCTTTTATTCATTATTGTATAATAAGGAATTTTTTGGCGCCAAAATTGATTTAAAAAGGAAGTGGTATGTGGAGGTAAATGGTTCTGAAGAAATCTGGTGTTGCAGATGAAAGCGCTTAACCATTACTATCAGACTTGTATCTTGCTGCTGGCACTTTAATATTAAAGCTGTGTGACGAAAGAAAACTAAGGTCTACATTGTGTATTCGTTCATTGCTCGAGTCCAGGGGATCTGCATAGGCCATTTGGTGCAATTGTGTATTGATTTCTGCTTTTGGTTACAGGACCAAGAAGGAGCAGATGTCTAACTGGAAGCAATCTCTACTTAGCCTGAACAAGCAAATAAGACCACTAGTGTTATCATCCAAAGCAAGCTTTGAGTCTAAATTGGCCACATCTACTAAAGACAGTCATAAGGTCTTCTTCACATATGTCCACAATCTCAAGGGAAGCACCCAGATTTGCTCAGAACTGGTGGCCAAGGGCACCGCATACAAAAACGCCGTAGATATAGCCAACCTGCTGGCAGACAGGTTCAGTGTAAACATCATTCCTCTGTCCTCCCATTAATAAATCAAGACATCCCCAGCACCTGCCCACTCCCCTTATCTCTAGGGAGCAAGTCATCACTGCCATCTCAAAGGAAAAAAAATACAGCCTCCATAGGACCCGATAACATCCCAGACTGCATTCTACATGAACTCAGGCAGGAACTTGCAGCACCATTAGGCACCCTATTCAACCAAAGACTGAGTACTGGCTTTGTCCCAGCCAAGTGGAGGACAGCCACTGTTATCCCTTTGCATAAAGGTGGTGCATCTACCGTTACAGGAAATTATAGACCCATCAGCTTAACTAGCCTGATCTGCAAAGCCATGGAGTGGATTTTCATGGACCTCATTAACAAGGATATTGGCAACCTTCAAACACTTGATCCCACACAGTGTGGTTTCATCAAGGAGAGGTCATGGCTGTTAAATTTAGTCGACTTCTTTGAGGCAGTCACCAAAGCCATGGACGAGTGGAAGATGGTGCACACCACCTACCTTGAACTGGCCAAAGCCTTTCACACTATTCCCTACTCAGGTATAATAAAACTCTCAGAACTAGGCATCAATCCAAATGTTACCAGTTGGGTAGTAAATTGGCTCACTGATAGAATCCACTTAGTCAAAATAGGAGAAGCCACCTCAAGCAGTAGATCTGTAATAAGCAGTGGACACCAGGGATTGGTCTTGTGGCCTCTGTTGTTTGGGATATACTTTTCTGAGGTGCAGAACAAAACTAGTGGGATATGGCTGACCATGTTTGCTGTCATCAATTCTCCTAGTGATGTGGACATCCTCGAAGAGTGTCTCGGAGAAACAAACTACTGGTGCCCGAAACATAGCCTCAGACTGAATGGCAAAAAATGCATCATCATCCCCTTTGGAAAAAGTGACTTCCCTACAAATTATCACATTAATAATAAGGTCCTAAGTATGCAATCAGTCATGAGGGACTTGGGCATCCAGGTTGACAGCAAACTAACTTTTGACCACCATATTGCCTCCATTCTATGGAAAGCTTTCTACTCATTAGTAAGGGTATCTCATCCAGGGTCAAGGTGGTCATAACATCCCTGTATTCCTATTTTATAAGACTCATTATTGAGTATAATTTCCCTTTCAGCATGTACCTCACAAACCACTTGCAGCAGCTGGAGAAACCACAGAGGTTCCTCAACAGGACAATCCAGGGCTCAAACATCTACCCTACACAGATAGGGTAAAGGCCCTGTCCCTCTACTGAGTCTACTATAGACTCCTCCGAGGTGACCTCTGTCTGGCATACAAGGCAATCTCAGACCCTGCCTTGATGGGACTGCTGCATATCTGCAAGTCAAGTTCCACTCGAGTAACCCCGCACTCGTGACCTCAGCCTGGTTTGTGACATCAACAGGACTTGTTGGCGGGACAGATTTGTGTCCCAGAGACTCCCCCTTTTGTGGGATAGACTCCCTGTCCACGTCAAGCAGAGTACCTCATTAAACCTTTTTAAGTGCAACCTGGAATACTGGATGGGGAATAGAAACTACACCCCTGGGATTCCACCTGTGCCCCTGCTGGACAATGGCATCAAGTGCTGAGTTGTTGGAACATGGGCTAAATTCTTGGCTAGGCTTGTAAGGGCATCTGGGCCAATATCATAGTAACTTCCTATGATCCTATGATCCTAAGATTTCTGCATTTAGTTAAAAACTATTAGTTTTAATTCTGGCACCAAACAAAATGCATCACCATGCACAGAAAAAAAAACACCATCACAAAGAGCCACTATGCTCAACACACATTTTATAAATAGCATACACAAATTAATAACAGACTCCTCTCCCTCTACCCTCGCCCTATCAAATTCCTACCCCGCAAAAGCAGTCCTCACTTAGAGAGATCCTCTCCCCCATACACAGTTCTTCTCCCCTTTACCAAAGGAATATTACACCATCTAGCCTCTTTTCACTTTAAGCAATACCAACCACATAAATTCAGAGACACCTGAGAAAATTAAAACCATGCTCTCTCTCTCCTCTGATGACCTCCCACCAGAATGCTTAAAACTCATTGCCAAGGCCATAGCATACCATGTTAGCATTCTGATCAACCACTCAATTACAGAATCCAACCTCTGGAAAAATCCATCATGTCCCCACTTAAAAAAGGTGGTAACTCCAATGAACCCTCAAACTATCGTTAATTTCTGTCCTCTTTCCACTATCCAAACTCCTTGAAAAGTGCATCCATAAACAATTACTTCACCATCTCACACACAGCAACACTACTCACCCCCAACCCAACATGGTTTTTGCCCCTCACACAGCACAAGCACTGCACTTATCTCCTTCATGGATACTGTACAGAGATCCATCGACTCAGGTAATATTACATTGGTAGTTCTACTAGACCTGTTGAAGGCTTTCGATACAGTATCACACAAAAAACTTCTACAACACATTTCTAATATTGACTGCATGCACCCCATCCACACAGCTTTTAATAGCGTTTAATAGCTACCTCACTAACAGGCAACAATGTGTAAAATAGCAAAATACCCTAGCAGAATACGAAACCAACCAAACTGGAGTACCACAAGTCTCCATACTTAGACTTTTACTCTTTAACATATTTACTAACAACCTTCACATTGCTTCTCCTCTTAGCTCTATTATCCAATATGCAGATGATACTACCATCATCTCCTCCTCAAATAACTTGTAACACCACCAACAAATAACCCAAGATACCTTCACTGCAATCAAGGCCTGGTTAACCAAATCACAACTACTCCTTAATGCCAAAAAAACAAAGCTTCTGCACTTCGCAGCAAAACCCTTCTCACCTGACTCTCACTTTCATATTTTCTCCCAAAGCAACACAGAAATTGAAATTGTATCCCATGCTAAACTATTAGGTGTTACCACTGACAATAAACTTACATTTGAACACCATATTGGTAATGCCATTAAAAAAACATTGCAAATTAGGAGTCCTGTACAGACGTAAACATTTCATGGACAGCACCACCAAAAAAGCTCTCGCCAACACCTACTTGCTCTACTCCCTATCATACAATGCCCCCATTTGTGTTAACCTCCACTCATCTCTACAAAATAAGCACCAGTCCTGCTACCATAAAATGGCTAAATTTGCCACAGGCAGTTCATACCGCTCATATCACTGCCAAGCCTTAAATTAATTAAACTGACTGCATTTTCCACATCACCTTAAGCTCATTCAACTGTCCATAGCACATAAACTTGTCTACAATCCAAGCAACTGCCCTGCCCTTAAGAACATTTTAATATCTTATAACCCCACCAGAACCCGTCACTCTGAAAATAAACAACTCATAACTGTACATGTACCAAACAAAAGAGCCGGACACTGCCTTTACTCATACACTGTCACTAAACTATGGAACTCACTTCCAACTAGCATAAACATCATTAGCTGCTTCAACAAATTTAAACTCACCCAAAAGAACTACCTACTAAATGCTAAAATCTGCCCCTGCATCTGTCTAAATAGATAAACGTCCTACTCTCCTTGAGCCTTCTTCTAGCTTACCCGAATCTTTACCCATCAAAACCAGTAGGAAACTCTTTTTGATCGATAAGTTACTTTAAACAACTCTGTTCTTGCTATAAAACTTACTAACCTTAACTATCATTCTAATCCCTCACCCCTTTAAAACTACCCCACTAGTGATTTTTCTTTCCCTTTATTAATTCGTTCAACCTAACACTACCCCTCTTGTGATCTTTTTCTTTCTTAACTTTCAATCTATTTCAATATTTACAAAAAAAAGTATGTGTGTGTGTATATATATATATATATATATATATATATATATATATATATATATATATATATATCTACTGTTTTTCTCTCTGATATTGTAACTTCCCACAATTTATTAGTCTGTTTCTCATTTTGTTACATTGTACTGTATTGTACTGTAATTTCTGTAAATTCTATAAATTCTTGTAAAATAATGTGTTTGTGGAGCTTTTCTCCCTGGACCACTGCTGAATATGGGCTTTGGAAAAGCAGAGAATTAGAGTAGGCTCCTTAATAGTTTCCAGGACTAAATGCCTAGTAACTATGACATCTGCTAGCCATTCCCCACTACATAGTTGATCTAATTCAGGAAGTGTTATGGCAATATCACCAGCACAACGTTTTTAATGTAATACAGACACTGCACTTGTATATAAAAGATTTGTAGATTTGTTTGCCCGCAGCAACCTCTGTATTAGTAATAGTTTCTTTTAATGTGTAATTATTCAGATGATTTTACTTCTGCAGAAAGTGTGCACTTTGCTTTAGCGTATGTTATCAGCTGGTTAAGGTTTCTTATGCTCTCATAAATACACTTTTAAACTGTGCTTCATGTAGCTGGATCTTATGTTTTGAGGCTAGTGATCTTTATACATCTTCATATTTCAACCAAAGCTAACAATAACGTAATATAACTTATTTTTTCATAACAATAAGGGGTGTACACAGTAAACAAAGTGAGTATAACTGATGCTGTGATTGGCAGATCTTTGTGGATGAAAGCAACTTATTCTCTTATCAACTGATCATTTTAAACAGTCATTAATCTTGCTTTGTAGTGCACATGTGTATGTGTGAATTAAATTTGAATACTTTGGCTACTGTATGTTTTTGTGAAACAAAATGGAAATACATGACTTTAGTTATTATTAATAGTTTTTACCATAAACATCTGAGAAGGATGGAATCAGCAATGAAACTATAATTAAAGGGTTTGGAGATTTCTGTGGATAAAAGTGACTGACCCTGCTGAGCTGATAAAAAAGTCATTAGTCTTTCTTTGTAGGACTAGTATGCATTTGGGTAAAGTAAATTGGAATATTTTGCAGTGGCCATTTTTGTCACAGTCAGAAATGTGATGAGTACACAGTGGATACAGTGGCAGTAATTGTTGAGTATGGATATTTGTGGATTATGATGACAACAGTTTTGGTGACCTTTAATGATTGAAATGTTTTGAAATGGGTACTTTTGTCTTTATTGGTTCATACATTTTGTTTCACTTGTTACTGAAAATAATGTTCAAAGCCATAAATTCAAAACACAGTATAACAGGCATTGCTACATTAAACAAGAAATATAATTTAAAACAATCATGAAGTTAAATCCTGAGAGCACTCCAGCACTACCAGGCTATACCTCATATCATGCTTTTCGGCCTCAAGTTCCACGCCGAACCACAAAGGGAGGGGGAGTGTCCATCTTCATAAAGGACACCTACACCTCTCGATTGGTGGCTATCCAAGAAGCATCAGAAACCATACAAGTTTTACTCACCATAGGCAAAACTGCCATACAACTGGTCGCATGTTATAGAACACCCGCCCAATCCCAGGAATCCCATCAAGCATTCCTGAAGACACTGGAGGATATGAATGTCACACCAAACACCATCATATTGGGTGACTTCAACTACCTCAACATAGACTGGGCCCACTATTCTAGCCCTAACACCCTAGCCCAAAGATTCTTAGAATTCATTAACTCAAATGCTATGGAGCAACTGGTCACTTCTCCTATGAGGGGAGATAATATACTTGACCTGGTTATCACAAACATGGGGCCCAAATGCTCCGCACCGGATGTAAACCCCTCACTAGTAAGATCTGACCATAAATTGATCACGTTGGATGTACATATCCCACCCCAACCCCCAGAACAAAAGACTACAGTGAAAAACTTTTCAAAAGCTGACTTTACGCTCCTTAAGTCAGAAATGGTATCCTTTAAGCCTACTGGATTAATGGAAACCACTTCCCAAAATGCTGAATCCTACACTAAAGCCTTCTACGGACATCTCCAAGAATGCATGGATCAAGCAATCCCAACTAAAACCAAAACCCTCTCCACCAAGGGAAGATGCCTGGTTTGGTGGACCCCAGCTATAAACAATCTGTACAACAAAAGAAGGAAGCTGCTGCAGGACAAAGCCAAATCCCACAAGGAAAAGGCTTCCCTGATCAGCACAAGTAAAAAGCTACGTTCTCTCATAAAAACATCTAAAGCCAACTTTGAGAGAAAGATTGCCAAGGATACCAAGGACAATCACAAGGCCTTCTTCAATTATGTCAGAACCTTGGGAGGAAATTCTCAGATATGCTCTGAGTTGGTACACAACGACAAAAAATTCACTGACCCTACCGACATTGCCAATATTCTGACAGATAGGTTCAGTGCAAATTTCTCCCCTCCTTCACCCCCGAAAGGTGAAATAATTATCCCTGCTGAATGTAACCTACCTGTCATCTCAGACGTACAGGTAAAATCAGCACTCAACAAAGCAAAAAACACAGCATCTATGGGACCCGATGGTATCCCTGGTTGCGTGTTATGCGAACTTCAAGATGAACTAAACCCGCACCTAAAAACGCTATTCAGTCTTAGCCTCACTACAGGATATGTACCAGAACACTGGCGCACAGCAACAGTGGTCCCACTCCACAAAGGGGGAAATTCCACTGACCCTGGTAACTACCGACCCATAAGTCTGACCAGCCTGGTCTGCAAGGCTATGGAAAGAATCATCATGGAACTCATAAATGGTGACATTGGGGATCTGCAGACCCTTGATCCCACCCAGTTTGGTTTTGTAAAAGGCAGATCCTGCCTCTTAAACCTGGTTGACTTCTTCGAGTCAGTCACTAGTGCCATCGATGAGGGCAAGGGTGTCCACACTGCCTACTTGGACTTGGCTAAAGCCTTTGACACAATACCACACTCTGGCATCATAGACAAGCTCATCAGCCTAAATGTAAATCCATATGTCACAAGATGGGTAGCAAACTGGCTAAAAAACAGAACCCATAAGGTCAAAATTGCTGGAGCCATGTCAGACTCAAAACCAGTCACGAGTGGTGTCCCACAGGGCTCAGTCCTGGGACCGCTCTTATTTGGCATTTACTTCTCAGATGTGAAAGCAAATATGGGAGGATTATGGCTGACAAAGTTTGCAGATGACTGCAAACTGGGTGCCATAATCGATTCACCTGCTGACACACACATCCTACAGAAAGGTCTCACTGAAATGGACAACTGGTGCCGGAATCATGGCCTCAAACTTAACGCCAAAAAATGTATAGTCATCCCCTTTGGGAAAAACAAAGTACTCACAAATTATCACATAGACAATAACCCACTGAGTACGGAAGAAGTAATCAGAGACCTGGGGATCCAAGTTGATAGTGACCTCTCCTTTGACAACCATGTTGCCAAGGTGGTCAGAAAGACTTTCTACCTTGCCCATCTCATCATGAAGGGATTCTCATCCAGATCAAAGGAGGTCATTGCACCTCTATATTCCTCCCTTATCAGGCCCATGATTGAATATAATGTTCCATTTGGGATGTACCTCACCCGGCACATACAACAACTGGAAAGACCCCAGAAGTACCTCACCAAGAGGATCATGGGACTCAAACATATGCCTTATCCAGCTAGATTAAAGAAACTCCAGCTCTATTCAGTAGCATACCGCCTGCTCAGAGGTGATTTGTGCCTAACATATAAGGCCATGTCCAACCAAGAACTGATGGACATGCTCCATCTCAAAAAATCCAAATCCACCAGAACCACGCGAGCTAAAGATTTCAACCTCTGCACAAATATAAATAAGACATGCTGGAGGGATAGATTCATAACACAGAGGTTACCCATACTCTGGAACAAAATCCCAGTTCATGTGAGACAGAGCCCTTCATTGGCACTGTTCAAGAAAAATCTCGATGCATGGATGGGAGATCGTAAGTTTACCCCGGGAGTCACCTCAGTGTCACTACTAGTCAGAGGTATAGTATACTAAATAATGGGGTCCCACATGTGTCACTACTAGAGAGGTGCAGCTATATAATACGGGGTGGCGAAAGCCACATCACTATTGGCTAGGCTTGTAATTGCCCCAGGGCAGATAGCCTAGTACACTACTATGAAACTATGAAACTAAGAACACACACATTTATGCATGGTCTTAAAATTGTCTGCAGTGCCCATGTTTTGAAAACAGTCCAGGGCCCAAGTTACACTTCATCTGCCACTGTCCAGATGCATTTTTAATGAATGTGAGTTTAAATGCATTCTCAACTAATGTGAATTTCAAGAGAAGAGAAGTTCTCTGCTGCTCATGCTAACTATGCTTTCAGTTTGAGACTGTTTATTTTGTCTGGCAAATGGCCATCAGTGTTTGTGCCATATAACTTGAAATAAAAGTTTTAAATTAAATTCAAATCTCTGCAGAGACAGCTAAGTAATGGGAGACTAAAATAATTTCAGGGGGGAGGGACCCTGGTCCATTACCCTGCCTAAGGCCCCATTTGACCATGATCCATTTTGCCCCTAGATGTGTAAGTCATGTGGAATGAATGTGTGTGTGTGTGTATGTGTATCTGTATGTGTATGTGTGTGTGTGTGTGTGTCTCCTGCAATGGGTTGCCACCACATTGCAGATTAATTCTTAGCCTTACACCCATTGACAGCTGGAGTAGGCTCCAACTTCTCTGTGACCCTGAATTGGATTAAGTGGGTAATCTGGGAATGAATATGTGAATGAATATTACAAAACACAGTTTATGAAACATAATCTAGAGCTGCCATGGAAGAGATTAGGCAATGCAGTGCTTGCATGCAAAGAATAACTAATTAGTAGTTCATGGCAGTGGATCACTAGGCCACACTATGCACTCTGTCTAGCTCCATTAGATAGAAACAGTTATGCAGTGGGGTACAACTAATACATGTAACCCCCACCTTCTCATCTTTATTTAGTTATTAATGTGTTCCTTTACTAAGGCTGTCCCCATCTCAACTTGTTATAAAATTATAAGCCATGTTTTCCTTATTTATGAGTTTCCTTCATGTCTCATTACTACTAGATGACTGCACAAAGTCCCCTAGTCCTCATGTGTTTTAGATTTATATATGAATTCTTCCTGTTTAATGTAAACTCTTCATCAAGCCCAGATATCACATATGTTCGTTTGGCTCTGAGATGATGTTCCTCTATTAACTCCAGCAACATAGTCCATATCATCATACCTGTCAACCTCTTAGTGCAAGAAATCTGCACAAAACCTGACAAAATGGGAGGACAAAGGCCCAAAAATAGGAACAGATTTTAAATATTGCTCTTATAAACTTAGAAAGTTACTGGGAGCTCACCAATGGGAGGAACGAGTAGATGTTTATTGAAGCAAAGCCACAAACAGCAACGAACAAATACGTGAAACGAATGTGCTGACAACCAGAGTTTTAACGCTCTCAATGTATAAATAGCGTTTTCGTTACACCTTCATCAAAACACTTGCTGAATTGAAAACAATGACAAATGACATATGTTAAGCTTCTGAAAAAACTTCTATTTACAAAACATGCTGCATGTCAGCACATTCGTTTCACGTATTTGTTCGTTGCTGTTTGTGGCTTTGCTTCAATAAACATCTACTCGTTCCTCCCATTGGTGAGCTCCCAGTGACTTTTTCATTTTTTGGTTTCCTTATCACTGGTTTCTATTTGGAAACTTAGAAAGTTGCTAAACTAACAGGGTTTGTGTTAACATACATTTTCTTAAGGATTTGAAGTCTGAAACTCAAATGTATGTCATTAGTTAGTGACTTTAATCCTCAGATCATTCCAGTGATTTGCCAAAAAACCACAAATTTTATGAGAAAGAGACCAAAATCATGAGGCAAAAATCTGGACATTTTGTGAAAATCTGGACAGTTGAGAGGTATGCATATCATGTTAAAGGCTTGTAGTGCTTTGTGAGTCATGAACACATATGCCAACAGGAAACACTTAGAGCAGCTCTTTATCTTCAATATACTGTGTGCGGTATAAAGCTGACATATGACATGGCCGTCCATCACAAATATGCCATCACCCATCCACTGTATTGCTTGGCTGATTTTGATTGGACATGTTGTCCACAGTGGTCAGTAGCAGCACTTCAGCACTGTGATCTATTAAGTGTACTTTGGCTCCTGGGTAGTTTTCAAACTATGGGCTCCTTCACAAATATTTTTAGGGGAAACATGCATATATGCATGTGTCTTTTGGATTATATTTTAAAGTATATTTATTGTTCAATACATAATTTTTAATAAAACAAAATGTGATTGTGTTTTAAATTTGTAGTCTTTTTTGTGCAAGAAGTGAAACAAAAATTTAGAAATTAAGGCAAGATCAGGGACCATTTTAAGATATGTGACATGACCACTTACCTTACAACTGACATCTAAAAAATTATTTTTTGATTCCTGCCTCTTCTTGCACCTGGCATTTGATCCTGCTTGCCTGTCGATCAACCAGTTCACTCTGTTGACTTCTACTACCAGCACTCCTTCCCCTCTTCAGTGAAATTATGATTTTGGACATATAACATAAAGCCTGAAAAAAGTTTTGCAGCTTCTGACTTGTCTTCCCAGTACCCCATCCATTCTTCAACAAAAATGCTGACTTTAGAGGACTTACAGAGACTTGCCTGGGGATATTCAATAAACTGTGTGTAAGCTTTGCATGAAGCCCACATGAAGTTTACGTTTGAGCGGTGAGCAGCAGCAATAATTACATATTCATGCCTCTTACCAAGATTTAAACATAAATAAGTGAGGTTTTGTGGCTAGTGGCAATGTTTCCAGCCAGGAAACCATGTAAAGCAACACAAGTAGCAGCAAACATATAGACATGTTAACGTATGGGCAAACTAGGTGTGCGGGACTGTGGAGAATGCCACAATGATTACTAGGGCTAATGATATAGCAATGTATATGGTCCAAATGCATTACATAATGGTGTATACAGTGCAGAGTATTGTAGAATTCCATTTCAGGCATGCTGAACAAAATTTGTTTAAATGATCCATAATGGTACATGGACTGCTGTTTAAAATAAACAGTCAGGGGAAGTGTGTGTATTGAATAGAGACACATAGATGAATTGTAGGAATGAACCAGGGAGAGTGGAAAACTAAAACATCTTACTGTACAGCACAGGAGGGCATTTAAATGAAGACAGTTGTAGAAGGAACACTAATCACATATTGACAAGATACAGTACAGACTGCATAGTGTAAATGTATATTATGTGACTGTCACACAAAGTGACAACAATGGAGAAGATGTCTTTGTGATATAAGCATCCTGACATTTACAATGGAAAGGACATCTATCAGGGATGTTATATACAACAGAAGTTAGCTGTATATTGTGAAGCTGTGCAAAATGATTTGTCTGAATATTACTGTAAAGTCAGCAGAGGTCTCCACCAAGTGGGACACACAGTTACAGGGTCATGGACAAAAGAAAACTGAAGCATGCACAATCACTGACAATATCATAATAATACTACCAGCAATCCTATGTGTCTGACATGACATATGTGATTGTGAGTGCTCCCAGATGTTTCTGCACTAACACACTTGTACAACTATTATGAGATGTCAGCAATTTATAAGGGTAATCCAGCACACCATCCTGACACTGTAACATCTGCTGGTGGTGTTTTGAGGGACACTGCTATACCTGTATGTGACTTTATGAATAATCCAGGCCAGTTAATAGGTGTGCATGGCATATATGGTTAAATCCACATGGTCACAAATGTAACCCATGCCATCAATGTTGTCAAACATCTATGTATGTACTGTGTGCATCATTTACTAAGCAATCTACAACAGGACCTAGAAGATCAGATTACCATCCTCTGTCACCATAGCCTGAGAACTGACTTGGCGTCAGTGAAGTGCAAAACAGCAGCAGTAATCTTCTTGCACAAAGGTAGGACATCAACCAACCCTGGGAAATATGGATCTATAAGTCTAACAAGTCTCATCTGTAAGAACATGCAAAGAATCATCATGGTCCTTATCAACAAGGACATAGGTGACCCTCAGACTCTAGACTTAACCCATTTTGGCTTTAAGGATGGCTCATGCTTATTAAACATAGTAAACTTCTTTGACAAAATCACCAACAGGTGGGATGAAGGTAAGACAGTGCATAGTGCCTATGTTGATCTGGCCAAGGGTTTTGACACAATCCTCCACTCAGGTGTCATTGAGAAACTCTCCCTGGGGATTAACCCTTATGTTGGTAGATGGTTAGCCAAGTGACATACTAACAGAACACATACTATGAAAGTTGGTGAATTAACTTCTACCAGTAGAGCAGTCACAAGTGGCATATCACAAGGATATGTGCTGGGCCATTTACTGTTTGTAATCTATTTTTTGGAAGGCCAGGCTAAAGTAGGCAGCCTTTGGTTTACAAGTCTGCTGATGACTGCATATTGGGTGCAGTCACTGAGACCACCAATGATTTTTACATATTACAGACGGGGTTAACACAGACAAATGATTGGTGCCAAAGCCAAATTGTCAACAAAGAAACACAAAAATGCATCATTATATTTGCCTTCTGCAAAGTGGAATTCCCTGATAATCACAGCATTGACAACATGCCTCCCAAGCTCAAACCTAGTGGTGCAAGACCTGAGAACACAGGTCGATATCAATCTGAACTTCAACCACCAAGTTTCCACAGTTGTAATGAAAGTTTTCTACACTGTGAACCTCATAAGTTAGGCCATCATATCCAAGAGTAAGGATGTTATAATATCACTGTACTTGAACCTCATCAGAACACTAATAGAGTACAATGCTCTCTTTTGCATGCACCTTACAAGACACCAGCAGCAGCTGGACAGGTTTCTCAATAAGAAAATACAATGCCTACAAACTATGCCATGATGTACGTGGACAGACTGAAATCTCTGTCACTGTACTGTATAGGATGAGGTGACTTGTGCCTGGCCTACAGGTTAGTTTTTTACCCTGCCCTGATGGTAATGCTTCACATCCACAAATCTAATGGAACAAGAGTCACTCACTCTAGGGATCTTAACCTAACCCGTGACATTAACAGAACAAGCTTGATAGACAGCTATAGCTGAAGCTATCAGCAGAGTCTTTTGAGAGAAAGATGGTAATAGCAGTGTCTGGCGTGCTGGTGTAAAATGCTCTCTCTACACACACACACACACACACACACACACACACACACACACACACACACACAGACATACACACACGCATGTACAAATGTGTACACACGCGCGCACACACACACACACACACACACACACACACACACACACACACACACACACACACACACACACACACACACACACACAAGCACACACATACACATACACACACACACACACACACACACACACACACACACACACACACACACACACACACCAGATGACTGCAGTGAGCACAGAACATTTACCTCCGTATTTAATGCATGTGCCACAGCACAAGTCTGACTGGGAGAATGCTGGACAACACTTTATAAGTGATGACATAAGCAGTGTCTGGTGAGAGGAAGATGGTAATAGCAGTGTGTAACATATTGGTTTAAATTGTTCTCTCTAATGTAAAAGAAGTGCACAAACACACACAACAGTTGACTGCATTGAGAACAGAACCCCTGCCCATCTAACTACTTTGACTAAAACCTCCATATTAAATGCTAGCACTACAGCACAAGTCTGACTTTTACAAGGCCATAAGACAATTTTTGGAGAGATGTTGGGAGACCTGCATAAAATGGATGTGTAACCATGTCAACTGTCAAAATATTGGTGCTCCATGAGTTTGGAGTTGTAACTGCAGCATACTGAATTTTGCTCATCTGACTAGACAGACAGACACACGCACACACACGCACACACAAACACACACACACACACACACACACACACACACACACACACACACACACACACACACACACACACACACACACACACACACACACACCAGTTGACAGCAGTGAGATTATAACCCTTACATAACTAAGTACAAGAACTAGAGAAGTCAGTACTTTGTGCAAGCACCACAACAGAAGTCTGACTTTTTACACAGCTGTAGGACAATTTGCAGTGTATAAGATCAGCACTGGATGTTGGAGAGATTTTGGGAGGCCTGCATGAAATGGATGTGTAGGCACATGCAACTGTCAAAACACTGGTGCTCCATGGGTTTAGATTGGCAACTGCAGGACACTCAGTTATGATCTTCTGACTAGACAGACACACACACACACACACACACACACACACACACACACACACACACACACACACACACACACACACACACACACACACACACACACACACCAGTTGACTACAGTGAGATTAAAACCCCTACCTAAGTACATGGACTAGAGAACTCAGTACTTTATGGAAGGACCACAGCACGAGTCTGGCTTTTACAAAGCTGTAGGACATTGGAAGTGTAGGTATGTGCAACTGTTAAATTATTGGTGCTCCATGGGTTTGGGATGGTAACTGCAGGATACTCAAATATGCTATTCTGACTAGACAGACACACACATCAGTTTATTGCAGTGAGATTAAAACCCCTACTTAAGTACACAGACTAGAGAACTCAGTACTTTATGCAATTGCCATGACACAAGTATGACTTTTTCAAGGCTGTAGAACAATTTATAGTGGATGACATCAGCACTGGATGTTGGAAGGCCTGCACAAAATGGATGTGTAGCCATGTCTAACTGTCAAGATATTAAAATTCTGCATGTTACCAGATTGATGAGTGTGCAATGTGTAGTATTTGCTGTTGTGTTTCCATTGTGCAGATGTACTTTAAGAGACAGCTTTATAAACTACATGCAAACAGGAGTCCACATTACTACAAGTATTGGAAAATCTAAATGTGTATTGTCATTGTATAACTATGCAGGGAATATAAGAAAGAATTTGTTTTTTATTTGTGTAGTGTAGTTGATATATTTGTGAACAAGCACTGAGAGACCAAGGTTGCAGTGCACAGGCGAGGTAACAGATGGCTGCATTGTAAATATCTGTTATTTTCTGAGGAAGTGCCTTTCTTTTGTTTATATTGTAATTTCATGGCATGAAAATTAAATGGACAGTAAATAAAAGTAATACATGCTATTGTCCACTTTGCATAGTGCACCATTGAGCAGCAGGGTTGCAGGATGGATGGCAAAGTGTTTGCGCATGTGAGATACACATTTATACTACTTCCCTGTTTGCACATAGTTAAGCATCAATCAAACGTGAGCCTCGTTGATAAAACTATGAGAGTTGTGAGTACTGAGTGTATGAAACATACCTGCTGCTTAGCTGACTCTGTGGCAGCAGGTATAAATGCACTGACACATTTCATTAGAAGCTCAGAAGATATAGAGTTTGAATCCAAATATATGTAATAGTTTTAAATAAGTTATACTACATTCTGTGTTTGTTATTGTGTGTTTCCTTAGCACAGCATGTTTAAGTAGCATTACACAGAGGTAACCGCACCAGGAAAGAGCTGTTCACCATCACTTGGAAGTGGTGCATGATGCCAAACTCCATGCAAACGTAGAGGCCAAAAAGTGAAGGGTTCCATTGCTTTTTTTTGTTACTTATGCATATCATGTGTGATTCTATTTTTTGACCAGATTAAAGGTGTTAAAATGGTGTAGATAGGAAAGTGATGAAATGGGGGGCAAGGACAGGGAAGAAAAAAGAAAAAGCAGTATAGGAATGTGCAGGAGAGAGGTAGGATAGAACCATAGCTATCCACTTCTAACAGTGTAACATGAAAATATGATACAGAATATTAGCTGAACTGTCACCTCAACAAAGATGGGTGACAACAATTCAATCATGTTCTGTAGCCAATTGGACCAAATCATGTCTGTTAAGAAGACATGTGTACAAAGTGGAGAGCTATGTATGGGGAGCTATTTTTGGGACAGGTGTCCTTTTTTTCAAATTCGGTAAGAGAGGAGTGCTGGGTAAGGGAAGTAGGTATTTCTGGATCAAGAAAATAGGGGAGGTGATGAAGCAGATGCAAACAGTACAAACAAGACAAGACACAGGGATGGTGCGACACACAAAAGATTGGGGGATATCATGACTGGGATTAAGGAGGGAACAACAGAAGCCCATGACATCAAACTTGGGGACAGTGAGAATCTAGTCCTTGCACATAGGACTGTCATCACTGTCCACTCACTCTAATGGCTGATGGAGTGCATGACATCTTCTCCTCCTATGGACCATGAGGGAGAACAGCCTCTCAATCAGATTTATGCATGCATCAATGGTACTCTGCATGACCCTACTTACCAACACTGGCATCTCCTGGTAGGTGATAAAATTCCCACCTCTGCCAGGACTCCCAGAGGGTACCACAGCACCAGCTGCCAGGGTAGTGCTACCTGAGGGGACAGATAGTGCAGGGGCAGAAGAGGCAGTACTGCCATATTGTGTCCCAGATGTGCTGCAGATGAGCCAGTGGAGAGAGGGCAGGCTCAGCCACGGGGCTGGGCCTACCTCCCTGGACTGTAAATCATTTTGTGATTTGTTAAAGATGGATGTCATGGAAATATTTTGATGACATGTAGAGAAAAGAGATAAGGACTGGGGTGAGAGAAAAAAGATATAAAACTAGTACCATCATATGTGACATACAATGTGTTATCACAATAATATAACTATTTTTTTCTGAAAGTTTGCATTTACTTATACTTTCTAACAACTACAAATTATAATTACAGATTGTTCAAAGTAATCCCTGCCATGTGCAGAAATTGCACATATGCTTGGTCCAGTTTTACAAACTAAAGTTAACAGCAGGGCATTTATGCCACTTGTGTAGAATTTAATTAATATAATATTTTTAAAGGATAGCATTATTTTATACTTGTTACTTGTAGTATTTGAACTCAGAACATTTGACTATAGTCTTACACTTGACTCGTAAAGATGGTTTGTGATACAGACTGAAGCATGCTTGCTTGCTTTTACAGTATGGATACGCATGTTTACTTTGCTACAACAGTATAGAAAAGAAAAAATTAATTTAAAATCTAAAATAATACTTCACTTGTGCTGCATACATACCCTTTGCTCCACACAGTCTCTCTAGGTGCTCAGCACGAGCTTCCCTATTTGCAATGATTTCTGCATTAGCTGTATAAAGAAAAGAAGAGAACAGAAGAGAATTATACATACCAGTCTTGCCTATATTTAACTTTCTATCAATTATAAATGCTCTTTTTTTAGTATACTTACACAACTATGAAATGTTGATAGTTCTGAACTCATCCAGCCACTGGTTGAATGTATCCAGCTTGCTCCTTTTTAGGTCATTAAGATGGTGCCTACACTGTTCTCCAGTGCATGGAATGCCAGTCACACTGGATACAGCCTTGGCCAGAGTATTCCAAGCTTCAGACTTTTATTGGGAGCCAGTACAGTCCCCCATGCAAAAGCCTTTGGCTGTGGTGTTTTACAAGCAGTCTAGTAAAGATTCTGGACTTCTGAACACTCCACCTCTGTGCCCTAAATTGGGCACCTCTTCTTCTAACACCAGACATGTCTAAACAGAAAACATAGCGTTAGCTAATAATGATTTCCTGCCAATGCATGTTATCACATTTACTGGTAGTGTGCAAACCCAAACAACAATGCCAATTGCATGTGCATGACATTAAGTGGAGAGCAAGAGTGCCAAACAGAGAGGAAAGCAGTTTTGGAAATCGGAAGGTTAATCTGACACTTGGCATTAGTTTGAGAGTTGCTTGTTGCTGGAATTGTTAGGTGAGTTAACTTTGCAGACATGTACTAGGGGTTAAATTTTATGACCTGACACATTTTTAGGAGGGCTTTGCACATTGATAATTTTAATTTTTATAATGTGGGATTCAAACATAAGCATAAGGGGTAAAATATTTTCTTCCACAGTGGTGATTTTTCATCCTTGCTACAGAAGAATTGCTTCTCATACATACTCATTAATTACTTACATATGAATACACATGATAGACTGAGGGGTTAACCATGTATGTGTGTAACCTGACAAGATCCTAGTTTATACATCCCTGTGTTTATGGCTATTATTGAAGTCTGAAGGCTATCCAAGGCCAGAGAACACAATTATGATTACAGAAACATATTAGTCAGTACATCCTCAGTCATACATCTGATCCTTCAAAACACATTAAGGGTGTCTTATCCCACATACATATAAATCACAGGAGCTCCACTGCTATGAATAGTTATTATTAATAACTATGTTACATTGTTATAAATAATATTTAATATAAACTGAAATGGAACAACAGTAAAATGTCTTGAACTTCCTATATTAGAACCCATGACCATGTGTATGGCAGCCCTACACTTACACCTGTTGCCATAGGAATATTGAAATAACACTTGGATATCTTCCTGATCATTAGTACAAACTAAACTATAACAACAGTAAAAATATGTTAAACTTCTTGTGTTAGAAGCCAGGACCATATGTATTACAGCACTACACTTGCGTCTGTTGCAACAGTAATAGTTAAATAACAGCTGGCTATTTCTCTATGCATTAATCACTTCTATGTGTTAGACTCCGCTCAATGCCGCTTAGTGTGTTTATGCGATGGAAATCAAAAATTGCAACAATGTAGCCTTTTTCAAATTTAGAATATCTGTGTCCTGTCTCCAAGTGTTGTGTCTGCTTCCTGTTTGGGCTATCAGTCCAGGTTTGCCCAATGGTAAACATAGCGAAAATGAGATAAGCAAGGCTAAATTTGTTTTAGTCTTGTGATCAGTGTTGATTAGGTGCCATCCTTAAAAGACAAAGGTGGGACTTTAGCCCTGATGTATACATGTTTAGCAAATGTGCTACACATACAGGTGATTCACAGGTGTGGTTCATGTATTGATTTCAAAGTATATTGCATGACATTTGTGTTGAGCTATTTCCTGTGTTTGTGCTAAGAGGCACACCATGCAAATACTGGCATTAAAAAAAGAAATACATCTATTAAAAAAAAAAAAAAAAACACTACAAAATATATGTAAGAAAATATGCAAGTCTGGATTTGAACTCTCACATCAATGAACCTTTAAAACACAGAGTTAGGGTGTCTTATCCCTCTTTGCCACAAAAACAGCTTTGCAGCAGAGAATGAAAATCCTTATGCATACAAGCAAGTCCAACAGCATGCACAATTTCAACAAGACATATAGCACTTGTACACTTCTTATTTGTTTGTATACGTATTAATTTCAGATGTAGTGAAATGAGTGATTACTACTGACTATTGTTTGGAGAAATGCAGCTCTGTCTTATCTCGGTATGGTGTTCAATCTTGTATTATCTGAGCAGTAATCTAAGACATGCAGTCTGTAAGGCGTTTTGTGTCATTGTCCTTAAAATGTCAGAAAATATTAAATGGCAATAATATACAGATTTCAACCAATGCAGAGGAGGCTAGATGTTACTGAATAAATTGAAGAAACTGTAAAATGCGTGCTACTTACTTACATTTAAAACATTGATACAATTACTTCCATACTTTGTAAGTCTAGCCTGTCTGACACACCCTTTGGAGGTAAGGAAGTCTGACTTGTTGCTGTGTTTTCCTTCTCCCTACCAGTAATCATTCACAGTTGCAATCCATTAGCAATAATCATAGAGGGGGTGCATGCACTATGTTTCCATCTTCTATACCAAGCCAAGAATTTGGGATTCAGCAACTCTAATGAGTTCACACCTCACTTTCATCTTCACCATCCTCATAGGTCTGAATTAACACTATAAAAAGGTGAACCTGATGTGTAGCTAGGGGACCTGAGGATGATGAGACTTGTTTATGTGGATAACACAGCTGAAGATTGCTATTACTTTGGATTTATCTGCAAAGAAGACTACTAATCTTGATAAGGTATGATTGCATTTTTCAGTTAGATACTAGATATGCTCAGATGTCAGTTAGAAAATATTTTTATATATGCATTAGTAAATGCTAAATGCTACTTTTATCTGTATGCACTTCTTAGACATTTACTGATGGGTATAGACATTTTGGTCAGGGTATGTTATTTTCACATATTCACAGCCTTATTAACTTTCATCACAAGTGTTAATGTGACAATTGTTTCTCTTTACACTCTTCTATTGTTATTTCCGTGGAATGTAAATGTCCTATATTGTCACTGACATAGGGGGGTTAGCCTTCTAGGATGGCGCATAGACACCCCTAGGGGAGTGCTCAACATCTGACTGTAGGAGTGGACATGGCAGTGCAACTCCTGGAAGAGCCAGTTCTTATGGTCAGGTATGACAACGATGAACTTCTATCTCTACCATGTACAGCTGACACCTGTCTGACATGCCATGATATAGAGCTAGCACAGAGCCTGGCTGTTTTCTTGCAATCACACACCAGTTTCATCTGGAGTGCCCATACAGACACACATACAACAGTTACATGGTTCAGTCGTGAGGCTTACAGCTCATTCTGTCTCAGTGGTCATTTGATACTTTATGCAAATTTCTGCCTGTTTCTCTTTCTTACTGAAACACACTCACTTATCTTTTGTGTCAGCCTAGACTTCCTGCACCCCCTCCCCAAACACCCTGTGCAAATGATGATAAGTGTGCCATATCTTTGTTTTCTATCTTTTGAATTCAGGGATACATGCACTCTGTGTCTGATGGTGAGGATGCATAGCTGACTTAGTGCTTAGAATATCTGTGTTTGTGATGCTGTTTTGTTAACTGTCTTGTGTTCTTAAATGTTTTTATAATGTGTACATGCCTGCCACACTCTTACACCAAAAAGGTGGACAAAGTCATAAAAAGTGGGACAAAGGTTGAATAATAGGGAGACATTTTAAATATTTTGGTCTTACAAAGTTAGAGACAGTTGACAGAATCAAACAGTTTTTGTATCAGTATTTTTAAAATTTTTCTGAGGGACATGAAGTCTGAAATTAAAAGATGTGTCATTAATTTCTAACTTCTTTCTTTAATGCTGTGCCAGTACAAAAGTATAAGGCCAAACTGAGGACATTTGGTGACCATCACTACTTTTGAGAGGTATGAATGTGTGAATCTTTGATGCCTGAGGCCTATTACTTGATAGGAGGCACAGATATTCACATAAGTCACTGCTGTCACATCTTGAAGTCATTGCTGTAAATGTCAACTACTTTTACTTACTTGCATTACCATGTAACAGTATTCAAAGCTATGCCATTCATTTGTATTATTAAACATTTTTTGTTGTATTCCAGGTTCAACACTTACCTTGTAAATCTAGCAGTTGCTACAGTTTTAGGAAGGCCATGAACATTAGAAGTTTTGTTGAATTTAAACCTAGACCATATGAGAGAAGCACTAAAAGATGTGAAACTAATTATACATTTTGTATATTTATACAGCAAGGTGATAGTTTTTATTGCCCTTATTTAAAGAAAATCATTAAGACCAGTGCATGGGGTGACTGAAACACTACAAAAATAATTTACAGGGCACTGTGCAATGAATGTGATGCATTCTATGTGGGCAAGACTGAATATAAACTTAAGTATAGGATTGCATGTCATCTGTCAAAAATCTGCTCTAGATGTAAAAAATAATGCACTAGCCAAACACCCTTCTCTTCATAAAAGACACACATGTTTTAAGTTCCAGATCCTGGATTGCATAGACATGGGTGATCTTGAAGGAGACATCCCGAATACTGTGGAAAAACATGAACTCATGTGGGAATTAAAGCTGAACTCTTTTAGGAAGCCTAGACTAAACTACTTTTCAATTAAAAGTGCACTGGAACTTAGAAAATTACCACATTGTTTACATGACTAATTTTATTTTATTTTATTCTACCAGTTGGTTTTAAATACAATTTTAACTCAGTCGTTATTTAAGTGTATATTTTGTTTCCATCATCATACATTTTTTCTTATTATTTTTTCTTTTTCTGGTTCTCTTTTTTCCACTTTATTCAAAATGATGTGTAATAAAAATACTAATTATACAATTATATATATTTTTATAGATGCTTTTTAGGGTTCTTGTACACAGACCTGAAGAAGTCTAGAAGGACGAAAGCGATCTCTGTTAACAATAGGTTATGAAAATAGAATATGATTTTTGCTATTGATTTTTTACATGCAAAGTGTATATGTTTATATTTATATATATTTTTTGATTGCCAAATGGACTATGGTTTATATATTTCCAGCCATGTAGTATATTGTTTTGGATAAAATCACAGACTAAACCATCTACTTAATAATCTGGTTAAATAAGAGGTATCGCATCATTATAAATTTTATTTAAAGTACATAAGGGTTATATTATTATGACAGCTACTAAGTAGGGCAGGACAAGCTCGAATGTCACACTGATGGGGAAGGGATGTGAATTTAACATGTGCACCAATAACACTTTGTTTTACAGCACAATAAACCACTCCCTTGCCTGATAAAAAGTATATATATATATATATATATATATATATATATATATATATATATATATATATATCTTTAGAAAGCTTGTGAGGAAACTATTACTCTATTTTTGTTTTACTTGTATCTCTTGTCTGTGTACTTAAAGGATTTTTGACTGGAAACAGACTGCCTACCTTGCTTGGATTACTTTTGAATAATTAGTAATTCTGTACAATTATATATATATTTTTATTATTTTTTATTTATTTTTTTTACTTAAGACAAGTTTACGTTCACTACTTCTACTACTTTTGTCTGATCTGATTAATATACAGTGATTAACTAGAGATATATGGACTGAAAATCTTCCACACAGAGAAGTTTCTTACACTGTTTTGGCATATTGAGCATGCCTACATCTGCCTACACCCACAGAAGCTGCTGGTTCTTCCTCTGACTCCTCACCTGCATGTGGCTGTGGGGACCTTGCCAGTGGTGTTGGGATGTGTGCCCCTACCCCTTGTTGATCCTGCTGAAGCTGTTTTCTCAGGATGATGTTGTGAAGCATGGTACAGATGGTGAAAAGTTCAGTTCATGTATGAGGATTGTATTGCAGGGCTCTCTGAGTTGTATCTAGACACTGGAACTGTGACTTCAGCAGCCCAAACACACACTCTATGATATTTATGGTCTGAGCATGTGCCTTGTTATGGCGTTCTTCAGTGGGTGCATGTGCATTTCTGATTGGCATCATCAACCACTGTTCAAGTGGTAACCTGCATCCTCCAGTAATTGACCCTGTGGGATATCATCCCAAGTGAACATCTAATAAGGTTGGGAGTTTTGCCAGATATGTGAGTCATAGTAATTGTCTGGGTTGCCAGCACACATCTTCAAGATCATTCCTTTAGCATGGCTCACAACTTAGCAGTTAATGGAGTGGAGGCCATTTCTATTTATGCAGACCCTTCCCTGTTCCCTGGGTGGTGCTTTGGTTTCTATATGTGTACAATCTATGGCACCCAGTACTTCAGGGTAGTGTGCTACAGGGTAGAACTCCTGCATATTTGTGGCCCAGTCCTGAAGTGTACTGGGAAAATATATGTGGTCACTGACATGTAGCATAGCATTCAGGAATTGATGTAGGATCCTAGATGCTGATGCTTGTGACACCCCCAGCATGTCCCCTGTTGGTCTCTGAGAAGTTCCTGTAGCTAAAATTCTAAGTGCTACACATACCTTTGTCTCCACCGGTATTAGTTCACCTCTGTTTGCCCTTGGTCTGAGTTGAGGATGACAGAGATTGCAGAACTCATGTAGTGTGGGTCTATCTGCCCTCTAGTGGTCTACAATTTCCACCTCATGTAGATTGTGATACATTAAACGAGGTCTGAAAACTCTTCTCTTTCTTGGTCATGGTTTATTAGCAGCATCAAAATAGAGTTTTGCCTGTTGCATGGACATGTGAATTAAAACAACAGCAACTCCTAACATTCTCCTGTGGAAACTATTTTCCACGGCTGTATTCCAATAAGTTTTGGAAATCACAGGGAAAACCAGCACTGAGTCTATACCATACCTCTCAACCTCTTAAAGCAAAAAATCTGGACAAAGCCTAAAATGATGATGGGACAACTAGGGACAGATTTTAAATATTGCTCTTAGAAACTTAGAAAGTATATAGAATAATAGGTTTTGCATTAGCATGTATTTTCTGAAGTTTGTGGAGTCTTAAACTCAAATATTTGTCATTATTTAATTACTTCAATCCACAGCTATTTGCCAGAAAGGTACAGATTTTAGGAGGAACACACTAAAAATATGAGGTAAAAATCTGGACATTTTGCAAAAATCTGTACAGTTGAGAGGTATGGTCTACATGGTTGCTTTATACCTTGTTGAATAGCTCCTCTGTCTTGAATTGGTTGGCATACAGTTCAACTGGTTATGCTGTAATTGGCATGCCATGGTGTTTACAGTGTTTACTCTAATCTACACACCATGTAGAGACACTTACTGAATACAATATGGTGCGCTACCATGTGCGAGTCACACCATGGGATGTACATCACCTTAGCATATCATGTAGAGTTTATTAAATCTGCCCCATCTGTCTTTGAGCTTCTCACTGTTGCTATCAGCTCATTGTTTTCACTGTACAGTTGAAAAGGTTGCTAGGTTTTCTGAATCTAGTGCCTTGGCTGAAATGCTAGAAATGCATTAGTTACAAAAGTAGCTCAGCATTAAAGAGGTTAATATCTTTTCGCTGACTGTCTCTTTAGTTTAAATATGATGGATGCAATAGTTTAAATGTCAAAGACTTTCATCTATGGTTGACACTTGAACCAGCCTATCAGGATTCTTGGTTGCTGAAAGAAAGTGGGGGACGGCAGGGCAGTGAACAGTTAAAGTTCTGACATGTCCTCTCGATAAACTGTGGAAGATGAAAATGTGCACCAGTTGCTAGTACGGCTTTTTTCTAACAGTTTTTCTGTAAGTATGCTGCAGCTGTACTCTTGCAGCCAAAGCAGAATACATATTTCAGTTCATCATTGCTGGCCATGGGCTGCCTGAAACTATAGGCCCTGCATGACCTCCCAAATCAGCTCTATTATAATCCACCACTGTTTCATCTGTAGAGTCTCCATCACATGTAGATCTCTTTATGAAGAAACCCTGTTTGAGTGACCACTGTTCTGAGTCAATGTCACACATTGTATTTAGTGTGTCCTGGTAGAGTACAAGAGCATCCTTTCTCAAATGATGGATCTTGTGGACTAGTTCTCATCTACATGGTATGCTATACATACAAATATTTCAAGCACGAGCATAAATGCCCTTCTAGCTTGCCAATATACCAAAACACTTCTTCCCATAATAAGTGTCCAGGCTGTTCTTAAAAATATCTAAACTAGTGCTTACTTTAATGTAATTTGGTAGTCTGTTCCATGCATCAACTACTCTGTCAGAGAACCAATTAGTACACTTCTCATTCCTATAGTATATTCTACATAGATTATCTGATGATTCTCTAGTACTTTTTGATAACCCCAAACATTCCCAAAGGTAGTTGTCTCTAAATGTCCTATCCACCCGAATAAGATTTCCTCTTAGATATCTATAAGAGACACTGTACAAGTTCAGATATCTTTGTCTTTCATAATAACTTAGATTTTCACATCCATGAATGACCTTGGTATATTTTACTGTACTCTTTCCAGTTTACTCATGCTTGTCTTCTTATAGGGTTTCCATATTGTTGCTCCATACTCAAGTTTTGGTCTAATGTAGTTACAATGACTTCATTATTTTTAATTTCCTAGACTTTATAAATCTTTTTATACAACCTACAGTTGTATAACTATCATTAACCAATTGGTTGATATGATTAGAAAAAACTCATAGCTGAATCTACCCATATACCCAGGTCCTTAAATGAGTCTACAGTTTCAATCACTGTGTGCTGTATTAAATATTCACCTTTCAGTTTATGTTTCCCAAATCTCATATGCTTAGTCTTTGATGTATTTATCAGCATATTATTCACCACTGCTATGACCAACATCACTATCCGTGGCATCTCAGATTTTTTCCAGGAGTTGGGATGGTGGACCTACTTCATGTCACCCTTGTATGGAATCTTTCAGCCACAGCATACATTTCTACCTTCCCAGCATCTTAGTGGTACTATTAACATGTGGACTATAGCAATTTCCCTCTATCTGCTATTGTTATTGTTACAGTCCTTACACAGCAGTTTGCTTACATTTACATTTACACGCCCAGTAATTTCTTGATTTCACTACTTTTCCTGTACACATAGCCTTCTATGCGAAGCAGTTTCTTGCCCTTTGGTTCTGCAGATACCCATACACCTATCCTATTGTCCTGGGGGTAGTTGTCGTCTGTTTCTACTGGAACGCTTTCGATGCTGTCACTCTCTTCTATAGCATTTGTTGACATTTTCAAATTCATAGTAAATTACTGACTTTCCTGCAGCGGACTAAGAATCCTTTGCACACAACATCATCCTGTTACTGAATATGGATAGTTCCATTTATTATGTGCGTGTCTGGGCAGTCTGATTTTCTGTTCTGACAGTGGTGCTATCAAATCCATGGTATTCTGCAGTAAGAAATGCTTCAGTGCATTTTTCACCTGTTACTGTTTGCTAGCATGGCCTTCTGTTAAACAGCTGTACTTGGCTATTCGACCTTTTGGTAGCACCCTCACTCCCTGATACCTTCTCTTGGTCTGTCCTTGCCACATTCCTTTGGTACTTCTGTTGCTTCCTGCTCTTGCATTTCTTTTTCTCCCTTCGAGCTCCCTCCTCACTGTGCATCCTGCTCTTCCATTCCTTCTGGCTTCTCCATTTTTGTCTTCCGCTCGCTATCCCCCCTCCTTTGCTTTCACCATTCCCAGACTTCATCTTTATGTGCTTCCAACCCTTACTATCTTCAGTTATCTGGTAACTCTATTTTGGCTTTGTTATTCTTGTCTTTGTCTTACTATTTATTCCCTCTGTTTATTTATTTATTTATTTATTGGTATTTGTTGACTGGGAAAGTCCACTTGGTCAGAAACCCATTTTCAGTGGAGGCCCAGGGTGAAAAGCTCCAGTTACAGTACAAAATTTTTCAACAAGATAATATTTACAATAAAAGCAGTCTAAAATGTAATACAGTTTCCTAGGAGATTAGCAAAATGCAGAGTAGAGTGTTTTCTACAGTTAGCTTAGATGTTAGTAATACACATATAGTATTTCTAATGACATTCATTATATGCACGGAGAAAAGTACAATAGATACATTCATAATAAACAGTTCATTTAACCACATCATTACATGGCGGTTTAGATTTAAGTCTAATAAGAAATTGTAGAGAAAAGACAGTGATAGGCATACCTTGCCTGATGCAGAAAACTGTGCTTTTGGTGTTCCAACATTTCAGCTTTCTGCCTTTTCCTTCTTTCTACCTTCAGTCTTCCTGTATTCCTCTTTCTGGCATTCATTCTACTTCACTTTCCCCGTTTTTGGGGGCCAGCTTTCATAACTAAGTGATTGACCATTTAATAATAGGCAACATAAGAAAGGGCTAGGTATAAGTAACACAATGGCACTGACTGTTTAATCTGGAATATCCTTCAATGATGATATTAACTATGGTAATATTCCCAAAGACAAATGATTTACAAGTTATTACATAGCAATAGATGCTCATGTTTTTCTATTTATAGTCATATTTTTATACCCAAGAGAAAGCTACTTGTTGTTGAGGGGCATGGTGTGAAATGCCATGATAAAGGACAGAGAATGCGGTGTCACTCTTTATGTATAGTACTATGGAGATATTGCTTGTTTTTGCTAACAGTTATGAAGATATGCAATATTTCCATAAATACAATAATATTCCTCAAAAAAGTGACTCACATAGTATTAAACAGCAGTAGGTTTAAGTTGTATAGTTTGAGAGCTAGTGTTATTTATGTGGTTAGTTTGGTAAATTAGTACAGTTTTTATCATTTTTAAAACGTTAGAGGAAAGTATAATTGTGAGTTTTCTGTGCATTATAATACATTTCAGTATTGCTGTAAAAGTTGTAGAAGCCTGACTATTCCCATTGTAAAGAAAAGTTACTGATAACTTTTTTATTACTGCTTAGAAGATGCTTTCCATTTATTAGGCTTATGCTTTTTAACATGACTTTTCAGAAAATGCTCTGAAATATGGGTGTAGCAGAGCCATAACTGAAGAGCTCTGAAGGGTTTGGCTGCCCCTAGCAAAGTAATCATCCTAAAATTCTAGCTAGCATCAGGTACTTTTTAGCTTGACAATGCAAGTATTACTACTACTACTACTAGAAAAGGCTGTATCATTCCAGCTCCATTAAAATCCAGACCAGTTTATCTATAACATGAAAGGATGAACATCACTTTCTCACAATCTACTCGACACACTCAACAGCAGATGCTAATCAAACACATTTTTAGTGTGTAAATGATAATGTGGTCTCCACAAATATCACAGCACAATTGAACCAGATATGCGAAGGTAACTTAATAAGTACCAGTCTTATATTCAGCAAAAGCTTTGATACCACCTGATGAGTTAGTCACCAGTACAGCTAGCAAAAACTATACATATCACCTATATGCAAAATGTAGCCAACCTATATTACTGATTGCAAACTTGTGAGCTAACTGTAAATTACATTCAATCTAAATTCATGCTTCTTTGCATTCACAAAAAAATTAGTATCCTCTAAAAGACTGTGGCATTCTGCCCCCTTCAGGTAGCCATTTAGAACATACCACCCAATGTTAAATATTTGTATGTTAAGATCTAAGGCTATCATTTAACATTCACATCATTAGATACTATATGTAAATTTCAAACATTACCGACCATATGCTCTATCTACAATGGCGAAGAATTTCTTTCCTTCGTTCTTAACAGTATTATATAGCTGACATAAGAACATTTTCTTAAACAAAACTTCATGCATGGGTGTCCAAGGAATGAACACAGTTGCATTACCCTTCAAAAATCAAACTTTTCCAATTAACAGCCAAGCAGAATTTACAATAGCCTTGTTTATCTATAACATAATGCACTATAATCACTGACTTGTTCTGGCCAAACTGTTAATACCAAAATACAATATCACTTAGGCGATCAACATCTCAGACTTCATTGATAGTTCCACCATATCAGCCATCAAATCATGTAGGCCTATTCCTTCACTATCTTAAAACTCCAATCTCAGTTTCAAAACAATCAAATATTAGGACCTGCAAAAAAAATCTAAAGCCGTGCTTTTTTTAATCGGTCAACATGCATCTAAAATTCCCTGCATTGACTGAATCAGTAAATTGCTATCACAACAGTTCATACACTTATTGAGAAACTGTCTAGCACCATCTTTCACTCAGCTTTTACTCATAGCAGATGCTGTTGGCAGGCTACCCACAACACATGTTTCTGAATTCTAATGTTCTTCTTCTTTCGGCTTTTCCCAGTTAGGGGTCGCCACAGTGGAACTCCGGTCTGCTAATGATTGGCAGTAGATTTTTTTACGGGTGCTGAGGTGCCAGCTCGACACCCAACCTTCAGCAAAGACACGCCCATTCTATGCATGTCTTTCGAACGCCACTCGACTGTGGGGAAGACATGCAGACTCCACACAGAAGGCACTCCAGCCGAGAATCGAACGAGAGAACCTCTTGCTGTGAGGCAACAACGCTACCGCTGCACCAATGTACAGTGTACTTATTTCTGTTTATTAGTTACACCTAATGGTATGACCTTACATGGTAAACTGTAGTTGATGCTTTAGTGTTTTATCTGTTATGTAACATCTTTATACCCCTTTGTAGTTTTGACTAGTGTAATTTAATTTTTGTTTTCTGTAACAATGCCACAGTTGAAAATGAACCCTAGTGCCCAACCTACCCTACCTTTACACAAATAAACAAACAAACAAATGCAAATAAAAATGATAGCAATAATAAGCTTTGGTACTTGCTCAAAAAAATAAATAAATAAATAAAAATAAAATGACCATATGCACTCTTAGCAAATAATAAATCTAAAGGAATTTCAATAAAATGCTGTGAGAAAAAAATGGTGCTGCAGGTCAGGAGCCAAGTTAAATATTATAGTGCATTTAAGGACAGTGTTTCAACAGATTGGGATAATATTCAGAAAGACAGTGCTGCTGTTTCATCATCACAAACTATTCCACAATGTGGAGGATGACACTTTTCAGGGACAGTGAGATAAATGTTAATGATTACCCTTTTCAGTACTGGCCTCCAAAGAAGACTGCTTGGCATTCCAAATGGTGTCTGGTTTCTGCTAAAGATACACAATGAGTTGCACTTCTGAAATAACTCATCTGCACTGTTGGCTGTGTCACCAACAATGGATGAAAAATAGACTGTCAAAAAGTATCCATCTTCTAACGTTTACTAAATGTGAGTAAGATAAATGTAGCAGAAGATAATATGAAAAATATAAACAATTATGTAATAACCAGCTGTGACATTGCATTAATAAAAAGCAATGCTATACATTTAGCTTTGGTGTGACAGATTAATTCAGTTATGTGAGACCTTGATTTGCAGGTGAGAGGTTTTATCATAGATTCTGTTATATGAAGTGTGACTGGGCTGCAAACACAGTAAAACACATCTAAAACAGAGTAAAGTGCTGGCATGTACATAGCTGACCTTTATCATACTTCACATCAGAAGAGTTTTGCTGGTTTCAGTTCTGCTCTGAAACATTGGCTTACTGATGAGATGAAAGGATGAAAAAAATGTCCAAAACACAAATGTGGGAAACAAATCACTTTGTTCTTTGCAGGAGGAAAGCTTCCTACCCTTCCTGAACCCATAATGTGTGTGTGTGTGTGTGTGTGTGTGTGGGGGCCCTCCCTAAACTTTAATCCTCCCCAAACTTTAATGTATAAAATACACACACACACACACACACACACACACACACACACACACACACACACACACGCACACATGCACACACACACACACACACACACACACACACACACACACACACACACACACACACACACACACACAATGATTGCATCAACTTGAAGAAGGGAGAATTCTCCCTAACAACTGAATAATTACTGGTGCACACTTAGAAACCACACTGGCAATGATTTTCTATGGGAAAAAACATTCAACATTGCTTGTTTCATCTTCTTTTTCTTTGTGGTACTGACTGCCAAGCTGTTTTACCTTGAACAACTGTAGGGAACCCTTTCTCACAATCTAGTCACACATATAAGAGCGGATGTGAAACAAACATTCTTTGTGCCAGCCCCAGCACATGTACTCTGCGTTGAGCCTGAGAATTGTTTTGCATTTCTGAAAAGTAAAACCTTGAATTTATTTGGACAAATGTAACACTTTTAATGTTTTACCTGACTTATTCTGATTAAACTGGCAGCCTCAGTCTCTGGCTACAGGAAAAGTACTTCATTTTAAAAATTCTTAACTTGAATGATTACTTATAAATGTGAGACAGAGCACTCCTTTAGAAAGCGTCGGTGCACTTCTTCATGAGAACACAGTCTAAGAAATTAGACATCGTCTGCGACCACCGTTCTGAGCACAGAACATCCCTTTTCAGGGAGGAGCTCATACATGACTCAGTGCACATAGCTGAACTATAAAATATAGCCTGCAACAGAGGACTGCTTTATAATTCTGCAAATAGACAGCCTTAGCTGTCATATTTTGGACAAGCAGTAAATAAATATTACGATCACTTTAAAACAGACCTCTTTTAATCTGTCCGGAGGAGGTTGATTTTACCTTGATTGTTCTGCATTGTTTTGTACTCATCTTGCAGGAACAGCATTACAACTTTGACTGCATACATGTTTTTTACCATAGACTGCATTTATGTAGGTAAAATAGAAGCTCACATCCTACCTCAAAGTTATAATATAATCCATGTTCATGCATTAATGAGTATAGTGTTTTCTTCTCCCACATACTTCACGTCTCCCACTACTGACCCACCATATCATAGCCCTTTTAACATCTTCAGACACATGTACCATCCCAAACTTCAAACTTATTATACTTCTCTCAACCATAGACACATTTTAACTCAGCTGCAAATGAGCTAATTGCTGTAACACATCTTAGTGGACTGCTCTGGTTCAATACATTTCTAGGGCTCTTTCAACAGACAGCTATTACTTTGCACTTTTAAATATTTCTTAGCATAAGATGTACAGTGTGATACATTACAAATGATGACACTGTTATTTAATCTTAGGCATGCTGTGCAAAAAAGTACCTTGGTGGATGGATTAGAAATGTAGTTAGCAGAGTTTATGAGGTGGAATTCAATCAGTTATAGCACATTGAACAGTTTTGGCAAGACCAGTTACCAGCTTTCAATTATGACCCTGAGATTAATATGATAATAGAATGTACAGACAATTTTTATATTGTGATGTTAAATAGACAACAAAACACTTTTTAGACCAGATTTGTACTACATATTATGGATTCTAGGCCAAATTGTAGTGTCCTTTTTGAAAAAAAATTGAATATTTGCTTTACTAAATCGGCTTTTGAGAAAGATTTATATATTTAGTGTTTAATTTTGTAAAAAAAAGTCTTTAAAAAGACCAAGTTGCAAACAAAAGACAAAATGCTGAAAACTGACAAAGTAGTGAATTTAGAAAGACTCCTGTACAGGTGGTTGAGGTAAAATTCCGTGAATATCAGTTGTACAAAGAAAATGATGATTGGTAGTGTAACACTGATCACTGTTTTCCATAGGAAATTATTGCCAGTGCAATGTCTCCATGTGTGCCAGCAATAATTCCATTATTTTGGGAGAGTTGTCCTTTAGTCAACTTGGTGAGACTATGGAATTTGTATATATAAGTTTGGGCAGTGTGTGGAGCTTCCATATCTCTCAACTGTACAGATTTTCACAGAATGTCCAGATTTTTGTCTCATATTTATTGCCCGTTTTTCATAAAATAGTGGCTTTCTGGCAATTAAAGATTGAAGTTAGAAAATAATGACAGACATTTGAGTTTCAGACTTAATACCACTCAGAAAATTGATGCTAATACACAACCTTTTATCCTATCAACTTTCTACGTTTGTAAGAGCAATATTTAAAAATTGTCTCTATTTTTTTGCCTTTTTCCCACTTTTATTCATGGCTTTGTCCAGATGTCTTGCTCTAAGAGGTTGAGAGGTATGGAGCTTGCCCCTTTGCAGACATACTTAAAGTTAACTTTTTTTTTATACATCTGTGTTTTAGGTAGCATTTTTCAGAGTTTTGAATGCTTGACATTGCACAGCTCAGCAATCTTTAGTAGAAATGTCTAGAAAACATAGTCTTGAAACTTAAGGCATAATTTAACTAGAAATTTAAAGCAGTTTTATTGTTATTTCTTCACTGGTGTATTATGTTATAGGAAGCAGTTCATGTACTGCTGGGATGATACTTTTCTGGCAATTGTGGGAATTTAGAAGCTGTCAAATAACAAGACAGATGCAGATTATACACAGACAACTTCATAAGCAGATACTTTCACTGCAGAAAACATACAAGATACCAGACCACACGATTTATATTTGACAAGTCTGACAGAGGTCAAAGGTGCCAGTTCTCTAAAAGACATATGCATAGCTAACATTCTGTTTTTCAGAAACTAAGTTTTCCTACTCTGTTTTATGAGGACTACATTAAATGCATGCATCAGAACTTATCTCAAGAACTTTTTTTTTATTCGGGCATTTCTTTCTTAAGATATTAATTTTGACATTTTTTCTTTACTTCTAAGATAAGATACATTTTTATCTATCTGATTTCAGCTAAAGAGCCACACTATTCATTATAATATCAGCATATTTTGGGATTAATAAATGCAATCACTGCAGTCTTTTAAACTTGCCTAGTATTTAACTTTCTTTCTGTACAATCATCCAAATGTCTGGTGCTGGCATACTAGGAACTCAGGTAACACATCAACAGACAGTCTATTAGGAGATTTTGTGATTCGATGTGCATTTACCACCTATTCAGCTGGATTAAGGTCATTTTATTGAAACCACTTTTTCTCTAACCAGTATAATAAAATAAATAAATAAATAATTCTGAAGTTCAATATCATGGAAACTAATATCATAAAATAAGAAGTGCTGAAAGCCACTTTCATAGAAAAGCATTGCTTTTGCAAGGGAACAAACCCTCATACCTCTCAACCTCTTAGTGAAAGAAATCGGGACAAAGCCTGACATACTGTGGGGACAAAGGTCCAAAAATAGGGACAGATTTTAAAAATTGCTCTTAGAAATTTAGAAAGTTGCTAGAATAACTGGATTTGTGTTAAATCTCAAATGTATTTCATTATTTAGTGACTTCAGTCCTCAGATCATCCAAATGATTTGCCAGAAAAATCACCACATTTATGTGAAACAGACTAAAAATATGAGGCAAAAATCTGGACATTCTGTGGAAATCTGACAGCTGAGAGCTATGCAAGCCCTCCTGCAACCACCTCCTTGTGAAGGAGGGCTTTATCATCCTTTACTATTAGTCGATGGTTGCACTGCTGTGTGGGAAGGACAAATGCATTACAAGTAAAAATCTTGCTACATTTGTAGCACTCAAATGGACTAAAAACTAATAAATCTTTGAAATTGAATCCACCCATAACCCCCTTTTCCCATTTTGCACATGGGGTCAGGGAGTCACTTCAACAATGACAATCATCTAGAGTCAAAGTTTACACTGCCAGGTGGCTAGCCGTGCCGTGGTAGTTCTTCCACACTACACACACCTATGACCAATTTAGAGCATCTAATCAACCTCCTGCATGTCTTTGGAATGTGGGAGGAAACCCACACAAGCACAGGGAGGACACACAGAAAGCACCCTAGCTGAGAATTAAACTGGGGAACCTCTTGCTGTGAGACAACAACACTATCTACTGTGCCACTGTGCCACCCTAAAACAGTGAAATTCCAAAACCAAATTCTGAAAAAAAGAAAGAAAAAAAAAAGCTAAATAAAAAAACAAAATTAACAAAAAAAATGTTGATATGGACAGCTTTTATTTGTGATTTTTTTTCCATGAATATGTCTTTCTTTGCCAGAGCCGAATCCAGCACTAGGCGACATAGGCAGTTGCCTAGAACCCCCTGGTTATGGGGACTCACTCTGACCAGAAGACGTCAACATAAAAAAAAAAGTACTTCTTAACACCTCAGTAACAGTGTCTTCTCCTTTAAGGAGAGGGAGGACCATGTGTGCATCATGCGCAAGCACACCAACATAGATGATGTAAACCCATTCTGCACTTGCTCATGGAATTTAAACTACCCATTCCATTTATAGAAAAGATAAGTGTGTGTGTGTGTGTGTGTGTGTGTGTGTGTGTGTGTGTGCGTGTGTGTGTGCGTGTGTGTGTGTGTGTGTGTGTGTGCGTGCATGCGTGTGTGTGCGTGTGTGCGTCCATGCGTGTGTGTGTGTGTGTGTGTGTGTGTGTGTGTGTGTGTGTGTGTGTGGGTAATTTAAACTAGTGGCTCTCTTTGTTTTTGTATAAAAGAGAAAGTGTGTGGATGCATATGTACGTCTATGTGTGTATGTAATTTACACTAGCCATTCTGTTTGTATGAGAGATAGTGTATGTGTATTGCTGTATGAGAGAGAAGGTGTTTTTGTGTGTGTGTATTGCTGTGTGAGAGAGTAGGTGTATGCATGTGTGTGTATTGCTGTGTGAGAGTAGGTGTGTGTATGTATGTGTGTTGGTGTGTGAGAGAGTAGGTGTGTATATGTGTGTTGCTGTGTGAGAGCAGAGAGAAGGCAGGTGTGTGTGCATGTGTGTCTGTAAGAGAGCAGAGAGAAGGTACGTGTGTGTGTGTGTGTGTGTGTGTGTGTGTGTGTGTGTGTGTGTGTGTGTGTGTGTGTGTGAGAGAGAGAGAGCTAGACAGAGCCGAGATAAGGTAGGTGTGTGTGAGAACATAGAGAAAGTAGATGTTTATGTGTTTAACATACCTCTGAACTGTCCAGATTTAGCCTCATAGTTTTAGTCTGCTTTTCATAAAATTTGTGATTTTCTGGCAAATCACAGCGGACTGAAGTCACTAAATAATAACATATATATGAGTTTTTAACTTCATACCCTTCATAAAATGCATGGTAACACAAATTCTGTTACTCTAGCAACTTTCTAAGCTAAAAAGAGCAATATTTAAAATCTGTCCCTATTTTTGACCCATTGTATCCCCATTATTTTAGGCCTTGTTCAGATTTTTTGCTCTAAGAAGTTGTGATATGCATACCTCTCAACTGTCCAGATTTTGTCAGAATGTCTAGGTTTTGGCTCATATTTTTGGCCTATTCCTCATAAAATTTGTGTTTTTTTTGGCAAATCACTGAGGACTGAAATAACTAAATAATGTCATACATTTGAGTTTCAGACTTCATTTCCTTTAGAAAATGCATGTTAACACAACTGTTGTTATTCTAGCAACTTTCTAAGTCTGTAAGAGCAATATTTATACTATGTTCCTATTTTGGGGCCTTTGACCCCCACCCCCAAATTATTTTTGGCTTTGTTCAAATTCTTTGTGCTAAGAGGTTGAGAGGTATGGAGGTATGGTATGTAATGCCCTAGTTGTGGGGCAGGTTAGTCAATTAACTTGATCAGGCTTGACCCTGTAACTTGGTTACAGGAGATAACAGCCTGAATCCTCTACATCAATTATCGGCTGAAGGAATTGTGAGTTTGAGTTTCAATACATTTTCAGGAAATTATGAGTTTCAAGGGATTTTCAAGGGATTATGAGTTTCAGTATGTTTTCATGGAATTGTGAGATTCAAGGGAAGATAGGTTTACTGTTGCTTATGCTAAGTCTGTTTTCAATGTGCAACTAACGGTTTTGTTTATCAAATTGCAGTCACTGTTTGTGCTGTAGAATTAGAAAGCAGTGTTAGTAGAATAATTGCCTTTGGTGCAGAAGGCTGTAGATTCTGCTCCCACACCATGCAGATGGAGTGATGATATTGCTGTGCCCTTTTAATTGCCGATTATTTGGTGTATTATAAGGGGGTATAGGGGTTCTGCATTCCTGTCTTCCTTTGTATAAGATGCCTAGTAACTACAAACTTGATGTCAGCTTCTCAGTCATTCCCTATTGCAGTATTACCAGCTTACTAATTTTTCTTAAATGTAAGGTAGGCAATTAATTCGTCAAGGGCAGCAGGCACTGAATTTATAGGTGAAACACTGAAATGTAAATTTGTTTGCCAGTAGCAGCCTCTTCATTAGTTACAAATCTCTTTAATGTGGAATTATTTGGATACATATTATTTCTGCAGAGATTGTGGTTATTGACTGACACTGGTGGATTGTAATGACTGAAGTCTGACTAGCCTTTTATGATTAAAATGTCTGAAAGGGTCATACATTTTGTTTTATTGCTTACTGGAAAAATGTTGCAAAACTGCAAATCTAAAACACACTCTAACAAGTGGTGTTGTATTATACAAGGAATATAATTTGATACAACCAGGAATTTGAATTAAAGAACAGATATATGCATGCATGGCCCTAACAATGTGTACAAGGAGTCTATGGTTTGAAAATAGCCCAAAGCTAAACTCAGTCCTCCGCTGGTCAGATGCATGTTCTTTGAATGTGGGATTTAATGCTGTTTCAATGAATGTGATTTTCAATGGCAGAGGAATTTACTGCTCATGCTAAGTCTGTTTTCATTGTGAGACTGTATTGTTTGTTTAGTAAATGGCTATCAGTGCCTGTGCATTTTATTTCAATATCTGTAAACATTGTAGAAGTAAATAAGAAAACAGTATGTGCACTGATAGGTTTGATCAGTGTTTATGGTAACTGGGAGGAAATAGACAAGTAATGGAACACTTGAATGGCTGGGGAGGGGCTGCTGCAGTTGGGGGGGTAGGCAGTTGCTGCAGGAGGGGTTGCTGTGGGGGGGGGGGCAATCCATTACCCTGCCTAGGGCCCCATTTGACCATGATCCAGATCTGTTCTTTGCTATTTATTCAATCACAGTAACTTCAGTGAAAAAAATTTAAATGATATGATCCCATTCAACTCCTGGGGGGAACAACCCTTGGAACACCTCCTTGGATATCATGCTGGAGACCATCAACACAGTCTCTATACATCACACAGTGACTGTGAGACAATTTTTTAACAAATGTCTTTGATTTTTCTCTGCAGCTTTCAGTCCTCAAAATTGTTAAGCATATGAACTGGATTGTTCACTCTGTTTCACAGTCCTGCCTTCTGGTTGCTTGTGTACGAAGAGTTCCTGTATTCTCACTGTATTCTTTCCTTTAAAAAACATACATATTTTTTTCTCTAGATGGGTTTTGTGTAAGACTCACATTTTTATGCTTTAATGATGAAGTAGATGAAGGATTTCTACTCTTTAATTTAGGACTCATCAATAATTTTCATTTAAATAGCATGTATTAACATTAGCATAATATTTGAAATGTATTTATTGATGGCTTTTTATTTTATTTAGGTTTATTTGCTTATTGGGATAGTCCACTGATCCATATGGTTCAAGTTTAAGCTTAGCCCAGAGGATATGTAAAAAAGCAAATATAGACACAGAATGTTTAAAGCATTTGTTTTGATAAAGTAATACAAATACATGCCTCCAGAGTGGATGAGCTAACAGCACCAAGTCACTCATATCCTCCCACTTCCAGCTCTTCCAGCAAATGCTTGAGTTGGTAATTGAACTTGAGTCAGCTGTGTCATACAGTCATACTCAAGGCTTCATCCCTCTATGCCAGACAGCCAAGGTAAACATTGTCCATAATACTGTCAAAAACATTGTTTTAATGTGACATTATTTCAGAATGTTATGGAGAATTGTTGCTGTTTGTGATTTTGATTGTTTTTAACTGTTCTGTTTTTTAAATGTTTCTTTCCGTCCCTGTAGAAAAGGTTTCCTGTGTACAAATGTGAGGCAAAACAAAGAATTCAACTGATGCAACAATGAACCCAAATCAGTTTGATCTTGACATATTGTTATAGAGAGCTATAGCTAAAGTTATATTTTGAAAATGTTACATGTATGAACATGTCAATGTTTTCAGTGCATTTCCTTCTGTAGGTTGTAGACATTGCACCTTTTTGGGAAGGTTTATTTTGTATGTGTATAGTACTTTTGGATGATGTACATACATGTGAAACAGTCACACAGTCAGTGTTACACTCGGCGTTACCTGCAAGCTTTCCTTTGCTTGCACTACCAGTGATACTTGTGCATACAAATATGTAGGTCATGCAGTACTGTCATGCTCTTCACTCAGAAAAGTGATAAGATACCAGTTTGTCATGGCTATTCTAATTGTATCCACATCAATTTAATATTGCTGGCTAAGGGTGTTAGTATATGTCTGTAATGAAAAGTGTGACCTATTTTGTTTCATTGCACCTGGTCATGTTGGCCCAGGACACCCTGTACGAAGTGTGGTGTGGGTGGTGCATTATTAGCACATTCATGTTTTTCAGCACTGACTGGCTGAATGGTCCCAGTCATTGATGGGCTATACTATGTAAATACTGGTTGGCCTCTCTGCATTTTTATTAGATGCAACAGTACTTTGCATTGCACTACACACAAAAGTACTGTGATGCACCTTATTAGGTGTATACCGTAGTGGGCCACCGAAGTGTTCAAGAAATGGATGCAATTTTTCATCAGTCCAAACAGATCTTCAGTAATTTTCTCTGTCTGGACATTGGACTTTGTACATGTCTCTTCCCCACCAGTTTGCAGCTGCCCAATGTGTGTCATAAGTGATTTCTGGGCAGGATGCCTTAATGAAAGGGAGAGATACTTGTTTATTATTTTTGTCTTTTGTAAGGCTAATTGATTGTTGTAGTAAATCTTTTGTGACAATATGTGGGAGGGATACACACTAACATTTGTTTGCTCACTACATGGCTATAGGTGAAAGTTGGACATACAGCACTGGTAGGCCAAATACAATGTCATGTACACTTTGGAGTGATGCACCAAGATTTGTGATCAAACCATCAGCTCTGATCATAAATTGGATTTTGTTACCTGTTGGGTTTCATGTACAGATGCACATTGGACTTGTGTGTGTTAAGGTATGGATATGTGTACAGTCACTGGCATATAGCACTGGTGGAAAGTCAATGACTCTGTGGAAGGCTTTTTGGTGGAGTAACATAAGTGTATGTCTACCTGCAACCTGGGTAGATTCATGCAGATGACCTTTTACAACATCAACAATCTGGTGTCCATGCTGGATGATGAGGCTTGGGATAATGCCATTGTGTCAGATGATTGTGTCTAAAAAGTACATTTTTTGAGAATGCCCAGTAGAGTATACACAGTGATACCCAGTTAGGTGTCCCATCTATAATCATAATAGGATCCATATGTGGCCTACCTATCTCAGCCAGACTGGTTTCCCTGCATATATGTACTGATTACGGTTGATTTAATTAAATACAGCAGTACCGTCCTGACCCTTATAAACTGGGGTGCACATCTAGCTATCTGTTATCTTTCATGGTATGTTTTGCTGCTGCTGTGCTCCAGTTACAGAAAATTATGTAACTCAGAAGCAGAGTAGCTATGCTAAAAAATAAATTCAAGGCACACTGTCAGCAAAAGATGAATTTATCATATGTAATACATTTATACCTTACCATTAATAAAGGAGTGGCACAAACTACTAACGTATCTCTGAGTAAATTAACTGAATTAATGACAACCAGCAGTCAGATAATTGCGTAATTCTTCACTACAATTGCCTAAAGCTCTTAGGCATAAAGAAAATTAAATGTGAGAAAATATTTTCAGATGAGCAGAAAAGAACAGGCTTTTGCATTTCTTATGCAGCTGAAGTGATTTCCTTGCATTTACTCTGCTTAATCACAACAATAAATACCGCAAATTCTGTATTGTAATAAAGCTACAGTAAAACAAAACTAATGTGTATGGTCTGCCTTTCGAGTACTGCCAGCTTAAATGGAATAAGACAGCATACATGTCTAACACTACTGTGATTAACATTATCCCTCAATCAGCACTATCATTGTTACAAAGTTAAGACACATTAACATGATTATAAATTTGAGGGAACATGTCAGGTCACTGAAAGTAGTTTTGGTGAATGCAAAATGATCAGAGTACTTTCACTGAAACTTCATTTGTTGACAGTGGAGTTTGTCTTTTTCTACACTGTTCTGCAACCTCAGGGTTAATATACATATGTCTGGGGAGCATGGGGTTGTGCTATCACATTGACAGAAACTTTTGAGGGAATGCATGCTGAAGGTAGTTTTGGTGAACATTTTTGTAGTTGTTTACATTTGGCGAAACTTCCTTCAGTGACTTGATATTTTATTTATTTATTGACTTTTGATTACCGGGAAAGTCTGGGTAGAAGCCCATTTTCAGAGGAGGCCCAAAGAGAAAAACTCCAAATTAATGCAAAACATTTTAAGAACAATAATTTTACAATCTTAAAAAAAGCATATGCAGTTTAAATAATTATAACAAATTAGGCATAATATAAAAAACATTGGTAACCAATCAATACAAGGTATATGACAATCATTTAATATTTAGAGACATTTTAGACAGTTTGTAGAAAAATTAAAGGTAAGTTAGTCTAGTACAAATAGAAACTGCAATATGAAGTGATGGAAAACAGGTTTATGGTATATTTAGAGAGAAAGTCAGGGAAGAGAATTAGCACTAAGAAAGTAAGTGAAGAAGGGAGAGTAAGAAGTTATAAGGAATGAAAAGGTACTTGTTCACATTTAGGGATATAGTTTATTCTGGTTTTCAGCAAGAACAGAGACAGATTTTAGCTAGGAAGACTTTCAGAGTAGTTTTGAAAGATACAAGGGAGGGTATAGACCTGATGGATACAGGTAAGGAGTTCTAGGCCTTAGCAACCTTGTATGGTACAGACAATGTCCAGCAGATTTGCTAGTTTTGCAGAATGACAGGAGGTTTTGGTCACTGGATCACAATGACTGACTGGGAACATAGCTGTGTAAAATGTTTTTTCATGCTGGACAGGCAGATGGATGCTGGATAATTTTATAGGTGGTAAGAAGTTGTATATATGTTAGTTGATGTGGCTGTTCTAACCAGTTTAGGCTTTTCAGTGTTATACAGTGGCGGGTTATGAAAGGGGTATGCGCTGCAAATTTCTTTTCAGTACTATACAGTGGTGGGTTGTAAAAGGAATGTGTGCTGCAAATTTAGTACCTTTGTTATAGCACTGTTCAAGTTTTAATTTTAGTGAAGCCTGGAGGTTAGTAAGAATGGGAGAGGCATAAAGAAGAGTGGGAAGGAAATAAGTTGTGGCAACTGAAATTTTAGTTGCTTCAGTGAAACTGTTTTTGGCTCTGTAAAGCATCATTAGTTCTTGATGAGTTTTTCTTATGCAATTTTATATATGCAGGTTGAATGTAAGAATATCATCCACTGTCACCCCTAATAGTGTGGTATGAGAAGTGACTTCAGTTGTAGTATTATCAAGAGAGAGGTCTTTAAATTTTGTTTTTTTCATGAGAGAGGGATTTGGGGGAAAAAGTAATAACTGGGTCTTTTTTGGGTTGAGCATGAGTTGTGAGTTTTGAAGCCATGCTTCAGTGGCTGTTAAAGCTTACTGAGTAATTTTTGGAGGTGTACTAGGTTGTAAGATATGCAAATGAGAGTGGAATCATCTGTGTTTTGTATTAGGGTGGCCTGTTGTGTGGAAGTATAGAGGGTGTTGGTGAAAATGTTAAAGAGGAAGGGATCAAGCATAGAGCCTTGTGCTACAACTGATGGTGACTGGGAGGTAAGGAGAGAGCATGGAGTGCCATTTTACTGATTGATATTTATTGGACAGGTAGCTTTTGAATCACAGAAAGGTGGGCTGAGAGAGACCTAGTGAGAACTTTTGAAGTAGAAGTTTGCTGTGCCAAACTGTGTTGAAGGCTTTAGACAAGTGTAGAAATAAGGAAGAGACTAGTCTGCCATTATCTCTAGCTTTATTAACATTATCTACATAGGTTAAAAGAGCAGTGCTAGTACTGTGGGAAGGCTGGAAGCCGTGTTGTGTAGGGGATAGGAGTTCTTCCAGCAGGAGATAGTATAGCAATTGTTTTTGAATGCATTTTTCAAGTATTTTGGCAAGGGGAGATATGATTGATATAGGTCTAAAGTCATTAATGTCTGTTAAATTTCCTCCTTTGTGCAGAGGAATAATGTGTGACTTTTTCTAGAAAGAAGGAATGTGGGTTTCCTGCACTGACCTATTTATAAGGATTGAAACAGAATAGGCAATGCTATTGGCTGTTATTTTTAGGTACTTGCTTGGAAGGTCATCAGGTGAAGAATAGCATGGTTTAAATTTGTTTAAGGGTAGTTTTAGATAGGATGTGGTCACAGGTTTGAAGGTGAAAGCGGATGTGGTGATATGTGACTGTTGGGCAGGGTTGGGATTAGATATTGAAGAATCCTTGGTAAGAGATGCTATACTATCTATAAAACAAGAGTTGAACTGTATTGCAGTTTTGAGTGGTGAGGTATCGAGAGAGGGATTTGGGCTGAATTTTTGGCTGGGATGTACGATTTCTTTAATGGATCAAATTGTTTGGGCTGTGTTTAGTATTATTCTGAAAGTTAATATACTATAGTTTTTTGTCTTAATTTATTCACTTTTTAGTACGCTTGCAAAGCATTCTGAAGTTTTAAAGATATTGAGGTGTTTTATATTTTCACCAGTTTCCCTTCTTTTTCTGTATCCTGCATTAGCATTCTAATCATTTTGGATATCCAGTTTGCATTATTTGCTTCCAGTCTCTTCCTTCTAGGAGGTTCAAGTCTATTTAGGATGTTTAGAAATGTTGCACTGAATTCAATTACAGCATTGTCTAAGAGGAGGATTTTTAAGAAGTTCCAGTTAATAAGATGATAGTGTAGTAATGAACATTTCTGAATTAAAGTTGGAAAGATTATGTGTTGTTTTATAAAAATGCTGTTTAAGTGGATGTGTGAGATGTCTAGTCATATAAACTGGGAGATGATCACTGAGAGAGTCTGACATTGTACCTGTGGTGCAGTATCTGCAAGGGTCTGATACTAGGATCCAGTCTAATAGAGAATTTGATGCCTTGCTATAATGTGCTGGGCTATTAATTAGGTGTATTAAGCCATACAGGTTTGTACTAGATGTAAGAGAGTCAGAGTTTATGCCCAACCAATTGACATTCACACCACCTGGTAATATTTTTTATTGTGGAAATATTATGGCTATCCAATGTAGGAGGGTTGGGAGGGTGGCCTAATGGTTAAGGTGTTTGCCTTACAACACAAGGTGCAGGGTTTGAGTCTCACAAGGGTAATTGGCTAGGCTTAAAATGGCTCGCAAGGGCAGTTAGCTTAGTACTAATCTATGAACCTATGAACTTATGATATCTTCCAGTATAGGTATATTGTCACCAGGAGAGATATAAAGGAGAGTTATACATATTTGTTTATAATTGTTTACTTTGAAGAAAGCAATAAAAAGCTCTGCCGAACTGAAGTTTGGTACTGGTTTGGTGTAAGGGGAAATGTGGTAGCTATTAAGAAATATTAAAGGAATGCCACAACCTTTCCTCTTTAAATGGTCATCATGGTTGATATTATAGCCAGGAGGTATGACTTCAGAATCATTTATGCTGGGTTTAATTAAAGTTTCAGTTACAGTGAGAATATCAGGCTTATGTTGCATAATCTAGGCATGAAGTTCAGCAGTTTTATTTCTTATACTTTTAACATTTATTGCAACAAAAATTAGATCACCATGGTTGGGGACTGGTTGTTGTTAGGTTACAAAAGTGCGTGGGAGAGAATTATCTTTATGTTCATTGTGATAGGTGGGGCTAGAATTTGGGTGTATATCTCTTCCTAGAAGGATTTTGGCATATTGGCGATTTATGCCTACTTTTTTTTTTTTTTTGCAGAGGATTCTGGCGCTTAATTTTGTTTTGGTTTGAGTTGAAGTGGAATTAATCAGCCTATATTTGGAATAATGATGAGGGGTAGTATTCAATAGGTTTGGTGCAACGTGTGGAGAGAATACAGAGGGAGTATGGATAGGTGGTTGGGACAAACTTGGAGAGATGTTGTGAGATATTATTTAGGCATGGTAGGATGAAAGATGGCACAGTAGGAGAAGAAGAACAGAGGATAAGCTGAAGAGCAGCATAACTAAGTACAGGAATCTGTATTCTATAGATGTCAGGTCGTGGGGAAGTAGCAATGCAGAAAGAAACAAGATGTTGTAGGACAGTAGGAGATTCAGTGGTGGTGGATTATGAAAGCTGTAAGAGAATAAGTAAGGAGAGAAGTATTTTCTATAAAAGAAGATAGGTAGGTTGTACTGGTATCTTCTCTGAAATGTAAAGAATAGTGAGGTATTAAAGGTTAGCGTATTATGATGTATTCAAAATAAGAAGAAATGAGAGTTTATTTGAGAAAAGAAAAAAAAAATACAATGTGCAAGAGATAGGTGCTATTAGGGAGGGCTGTAATTATAAATGGATATAGTACAAAGCAGTATGGGAGGGAGAATGATAGCTGGGAATGGAGCTAAAAATAGAACTAGGGAAGTAGAAAACAAGAAACAGAAGTGTATGTATAGATGTAGTCAGGTCATTTGGAGGGATATGGATTCCAAATTTGAGTGGCCATGTGATTCATTAACCAGAGATAGAACTTTGTGTAGTAAATATGCTAAATAAAAGGTAGACTTTTGAAAAAATACTCTTGAAACAGAAAATCATAGATGCGTGTGTCATGTGAGCTAGTGACTGAATGTGACTTAAAGTCTCTGATTGCATGGCACTGCACAAGACTGATACTGAACATAACAACAGAAAGAAAATAAAGCCTCAAAGCTATATAAATAAACAAAATTAAAATGGCAGCACGTGGTCTTATGACATGCTGTATATGGAGCCTAATAACAAATGTAGAGCAAAAAATCATACCAAGTGCATGCAACGTGGCTATATTCATGAAAAAGGTATTTTAAGACAAAAAAATCAAAACTCGATACAGTGTGTAATAAATGGTCACTATACAAGATTTTTAAAAATATATTTTTATTGATCTTTTGGCAACAATACTGAAATGTAAATACAGTAGTCCATTTAGATGTAATCACTTTAGGTGCACCTTAATTGTCTATAAAGTACTTTTGTTTACACAATTTTTGTAGTCATTTATTACATCCCTTTCTCTCTGTCTCATAGTAGTTATAAGTATTTTTCTTTTTTGTCATGCACACATCCTTCTTTTCTTATGTCATGATCCCATTTCCTGCTCTTTGCCACTCTTTCCTTTTCTATGTTCTCCTCTGTTTTCATTTTTCTCCTCACGTTCCCGATACTTTTGCAGGTCCTCTTGTGTAAATTTAATACTGGCCCATACCTTCATCATACCTGTTTCTGTTCTTTTTCCTTCTCTTCTCAACTTTGCTTCCTTTATTATTTTGTAAGCAGAGTTGCATTGCTACTACTACTCATAACTAGAATCTGGCTTCTTGTTTTCCCATCTGTCTTCTCTCAATAAGAGTCTAGACCATATAAAATGAAATGTCGTCTGTTCTGAAAGCCCCTTCCCCATATCTCTCTCCATTGCTCCTCTTCTCATCCCGCAGCTCTATTATTCATTCAGACTGTCATGAAATGTGAATTAACACAACCTTCCCTGTTTCACATCTCTGTCTTCTAGCTGCTCTTCTGCCCTGCTTTCTCCTGATTAATGCAGGGTAGCATCTATGTAGTAGCCTTAAGTGAGGGTGTCCCACTTAATAATTAACACTGCTGTTTATCTTGATATTTTTATATTGCCTCTTTCTTTTATTCCATTTGTTCCCATTCTTTTCCTTCTGTCCAGCTCTTCCAGAGTTTACCTATTTTACCCTCTTGTTTTTCTGCTCTTCGATTCGCATACATCAACTTCCCCATTCCTTTTCCTTTCCATGCTGCCAACATCTGGATCCATTTCCCTTTGTTTGCATTTTCCTTATTCATATATTCCCCTAGTATTCCTCAGTACCTCTTCTACTCTATCTTCCACCATCATCATCCTCCTATTTTCTCCAGGGTCTGTCTCTCTGTCAACTCCACTGTTTTGATAACTGCTATACTGCTTTCTCAATTAAGTTGAAGTACATGATTTGACCTGGTCCAACCTCCATTCTGCATGGTGTTCCAATCCTCATCTCAGTTTCCTTCCTTCAACTACATCTTTACAATATCAGACCCTTGAGCCCTATTTTCATCAGCTCATCAGTCTCTTGACCTTCCTCTCCTTATCTTTCTCATTCCTTTTTTACTTACCCTGTTCTTCTCCCTTATCATTTTTCTCTCAGCCACTGTTTGAAAATATATATGCTTTGGCTCACTTGTTAAAAGTCCAGTGTTCTCCCAAAACTTCATTATCAGTGCTCATTCTGTCCTTGCCTCTGCTTACAGTTGCATTTTGTCATTGTAGCTCATTACACTCCTTTTGGATCTTCTCCATTACATTTTTGGCCCTTGATATGTAGATGTGCCATAATGTTTATCCCTACCTCAGGTTTAACATTATTTTGATGACATTCACCTTTCCTACCAATGTGCTCCCCTTTTTTCTTCCATCTTCTTAAAGATTGTGTGGAAAGGCACAAAACAGATTTTGTATCACATTTCTGCCTTTTGCATTCCCTTGGTGGTATTTAGTAGCTGTTATTATATAGTTTTCATTTAAAAATTCATTTTTCGTGAAAGGAAAAACCTTTAAAAACCTGCCTCACCACCCATAACATTCGTAGCCTTTCCTAGTACCTATCTAGGAGAGACGTGTTCAGCGGCAGCATAGGCATATGTCTGGGATTGCCCTTCATGGCATTACTTTATTAGCACTTCTTGGTAGGTGCTTTCTACTACATTAAGCAATTATTTGTTTCTCTACAAAAATTGCTAAGTATGAACTTTTGTAGTAGCAAGATTTCTACTTTTATAAATGCTGTGATTTTATTTTAGTTTCAGTTAGGAAGTGGTGTCAAGAATTGCTGTTTTGGTTCAGGAGCTCTCTGGAGCATTTAGCTTGAGGAGGTATAATATACATTTTAATTTACTTAACAAATGGTCAGAAAACAACAACTGCAAAAAAAAAAAGAAGGCCACAATCTAAAGCCATATATTGTAGATCAGTGTGTATATTGTACCTAGTCAGCCACTGTAGTCAGAGAGCATGTACATATAATTTATTTATTTATATTTTATTTTATTTTTGTTAACCGTGAAAGTCCACTGGATACATGTCTGTTTTCAGTGGACGCCCAAGGAGAAAAGCTCCACAGGTAATCAATTAACCAGGAAAAATAGAGTTATACAATATGCCAAAAAATAATGATAATTATGCTGGTATCTGAAAAATACATCATCTTTTAGAAGATATATGTTTAAAAATCTATGCACATACAGATGACTAAGTAGTCATATATACAACAAAACAAGGAATATTTAAGTAAGATAAACAGAATGAAAAAAGGCAACTGAGCATTGGGCAGGGAAGCTGAAGATGAGGACTAGCCTGGAGTAGAACAGGAACATAGCCAAGTAGCATAGAATGAGTTTTTAGTGACTTTTTAAGCTGTGTTAATGAAGAAATGGAGGATATGTGGACAGGTAGTGAGTTCCATATTTTGGACAAGTAATTAGAGTGATTCCCCTGCTGTGTTATTGGCTTTCGTTACTTTGAGAAGGAATTTATGGCTAGAGCAGAGAGATCTGTTGTTAGAGTAGGGTTGAAGTAATTTTGCAATGAAGGGGGTTTTCTTTGGAAGATGGAGAATTTTATGAGCTAGAGTAAGTTGTTTGTAATATAAGAGTTGTGCGAAAATTCTAGTTATTTGAGCTGCTTTAAAGCTGTTCAGTGATGTGCTTTATATGTGGATTCTGAGGCAAATCTAGCTAGTTTGTTGTGGAAGGACTCTAGCTTGGTTAGATCACTCTTTTTGAGACTAGTAAGAATAGGGGAGGCATACAGAAGTGTGGAGATAAGATGAGTGTGTGCTATAGTTGTCTTTGTGTACTTGGTAAGATACTATTTCTATAGAGGGTACTAAGTTTTTTATGTACTTTCTTAATGGTATGGACAATGTGTGTATCAAATCTCAAAATTGTTGACAATTTTTACTCCAGTAGTTTAGTGTGTGCTATGGGGGAGATAATAGTTCTGTTACTGGACAAGATGTTAAAATGGGGTCTTTGGAGGTAGATCTAGTAGGTTTAAAGAGTAGGAGTTTCGTTTTGTTAGGATTTAGAATAAGTTGGATATTGTCAAGCCATGTTTCAAGTGAGAGGAAGGATAGTTGTGCTAGTGTTTGGAGTTCATGTAATGAAGAAGCAGCACAGATTAGAGTCAAGTCATCTGTGTACTGAATAACCGATGCATGAGGAGTAGCAGTGTATAGGTTGTTAGTATAAAGAGAGAAGAGTAATGGGCCTAGGATTGAGCCTTGAGGTACTCTGAGAGTGACTGTTAGAAGAGGGGAGAGTGTTTGCTGCCACAGTACTGCTTGCTGGCATCCTGTTAAATAGCTTTGGAACCAGTTTATGGAGGACTCACTAAGACCCAGGTTAGAAAGTGTTTCGATAAGTTTACTATGTCTAACCATGTCAAAGGCCTTTGGCAGGTCAAGAGCGGTAGCTGATACAAATTTGCCATTATTTCTGTGGTTATTTACTATATTGGTGAAGGACATTAGAGCAGGTTGTATAAGTTACTGAGTATGTGCTAGATCAGTGCCATTTTGTATAGTCATTCAGAGTGAGTGCAAGTTTGAATGCAGATGCATATGTGTTAGAAGTAATGAGTGAGTCAGTAAACATATGAAGTTTGAAGTATATGTTCCAGTTACTGCTCCTATTATGTTTCTGTATAATAAATGACTTGAACCCATCCAGTGCCTCTGTGTCTCATTTGAACACACAAGACATGCAACATGGTGTCAGAATGGCATCCGAAGTTGAAGCAGCGTACAAACCATGAGGCACGCAGTTAGAAGTAGAGTAATGTACAGGAGTGAACTCGCAAACAAGCCAGCGGTTATTCAAAAGTACTTAAACTCAATTTAAATGATTTTCAGTCACCAAACATGCGGCATAGCATTTGAAGTGTTCAGAATAATTACTGAGATAAACGAAATGTGCAAAATAGCGATATATTGATAAAAGTGTTCAAAATAATCTCCAAAGTGTTTAAAATGTTCAAAAAGGCTGAAAAGGCTAAAATGCACAAATTTTTTCACAATATACAACTTTTTCACAGTAACTAAGATTTTTTTGAAGTGTCCTAAGTGTCAGGAGTGTTTGAGATATTTGCAGTGTTCAAATAAAGCATTTTTGGAAAGGTTCTACATTTGAGCAAAATTACAAGTACCAGGACTATATTTATGCTTAAAAGCAATTTGTTATTATGGCAGAAGGATTTCCCAGACCTGAACCGCTGGTGTTTGATAATAATAGTGTTGTGAAATGGAAAGTGTTTAAACAAGAATATGATATTTTTATACAGGCTGAATTTTATGATAACGATGCATATACAAAAGCATTTATACTTCTCAATTTAGCTGGTTCAGAAGCCATTGAGTGAGAAGGTTCATTTGTCTATGCACCTGCTGTGTATGCAGGGGAGGTGAAGAACTGCCATATTGTGATACAGGCTGAAATGTGGGAAGACCCTGAATGCTTAAAATGTAGATTTAGAGAAATGTGTAACCCTCAAATGAATATTACAATGGAAAAGCACAAATATTACATGAGAAATCAAAAGCCTGGTGAATCTGTTGCAGCATATATTACTAACTTAAGAAATAAAGCAAAAACATGCAGATTTGGTGATCTAAGAGATGAGATCATAAAAGACCATCTTGTATGTGGTGTTAATAATATTGCAGTGAGAAAGACTTTATTTTGAGATAGTGAATTAACATTACCCAGAGTGCTTAAAACATAAATTTACAGAAATATGTATCCCTCAAATTAATATTACAATGGAAAGGCATACATTTTAAATAAGAAATCAAAAGCCTGGTGAAACTATTGCAGCATATATTACTAACTCAACAAATAAGGCAAAAACATGCAAATTTGGTGATCTAAGACATGAGTTGATAAAAGACTGCTTTTTATGTGGTGTTTTATGTTGCAATGAGAAATATTTTTCTTTGAGATAGTGAATTAACATTGAGCAAAGCCACAGAGATTTGTCAAATATATGAAATGACAAAAAAGCATATGAATGTGCTCACGAATGAGAAAAGCATGTTTGCAGTATCTGCTAGTGCATATGTTGATAGAGCACAGCAGCAGAAAGTTAAGATGGAAAAGAAATATAAACCAAAGGGTGTGGCAGCCAACCTCATTGATAACTGTCACAATTGTAGACAGAGTCTGAACCTCAGTGGGAAAAGTGTTTAGCTTTTGGTCAGCAATGTCACAAGTGTACAAAATGGAAACATTTCAAAAGGCTTTGCAAGTCTAAAGTGTTGCAGGCTTATATTAAACGACAGTATCCAAAAAAGCAAGTAGATCAGATAGAGACTGCAGCAAACTCTGAGAGCTGTGAGCAAACTTTCTATGTTGATGGTGTTTCTGTGATCGATGAAACAGTTAATACAGTAGACTATCAGTTGTCAGCAAAGAGTGAAATATTTTGTACTGTACAAATTAATGGGCAACTTGTAGAGCTTAAAGTAGACACTAGATCTAAGTGCAACATTATGTCAGCACAAATGTTTGTTTAAGTAAAAGCTGGTGAGAAACTTGATTCAGCAAAGTGTGCAAAAGTAGTTGGTTATGGTGGTGAAGAGAATCAGATTGATGGCGCAGTAGTTCTTCCATGCCATTATGCTGGAAACATCTATGACTTGCAGTTTTACGTAGTCAAAAGACATGTGCAATCATTGTTAGGCCTCAAAGACAGACTGATTTCATTTGATAAAGACATTCAGCATTTAAGTATGAGTAACAATGATAGTTTCTTACAGAATATTTTTAGTGAATATAATGATATTTTCAAAGAAGAGCTTCATAAATTTCTAGTCACATATTCCATGAAGTTAAACCATGCAGAAAATCCAGTTGTGAGACCAGCAAGGAAGATTAAAGTAAAAGCATTTAGGTGTCCTTACTCCAGTAGAAGAACCAAATGAATATCCTCCATGGTCGTAGCTCATAAGAAAAGCTCAGATGATATTCAAATATGTATTGATCCAAGAGACTTAAACAAAGCACTTAAGCATCCTCATCATCTGGTGCATACAATAAAAGAGGTAGCCGTTCTCATGCAAAATTCCACTGTTTTCTCCATCTTGGATGCAAAAAGATCCTTTGGGCAAATTTCGCTGGATTGTAAATCTTCATTATTAACTACATTCAGTACACCATTTGGTATACACAGAATTTTGAGAATGCCATTTGGAATTAATTCTGCCAGTGAAGTCTTTCATCGTTAGATGGGACAAATCTAATCACATGGTTATCCATGTGCTATTATAGTAGGCGACATTACTGTTGGAGGCAGTGGTGAAGATGAACATCAAAAAAATCTCAGGAAAGATTTAGACAATGCAAGTGAAGTAAATCTTAAACTGAATTCTCAGAAATGTAAATTCAGGCTGAAAGAAGTTCTTTATGTGGATCATTTGTTTACCATTTCTGGCTTACAACCAGATGAGTCTAAGCAAGCAGCAATTCTTGAAATGCCAGTTCCAGAGAATGTCACATCTTTAAAATGTTTTCTAGGTATGGTCAACTAGTTAGGAAAGTTCATCCCAGATGTGAATGAGCTTTCTGCCCTGCTACGTGAGTTGACAAGCAAAAATGTACACTGGTCCTGGTTGGAACAACACCAAAGAGCATTTGATATGCTGAAACAGAAAATTGCCAATCCACCCACACTGAGATATTATGATGTTCACAAACCTGTAACTATTTCTTGTGATGCATCAAAGTATGGCCTTGGTGCAGCATGTCTTCAGGAAGGCATACCAGTAGCCTATGCATCAAGAACTTTAACTCAAACAGAGATGCATTATGCACAAATAGAGAAAAAACATTCGGCAGTAGTGTTTGCATGTTCGAAGTTCAGTGATTATATTTATGGCAGACCTATCCAAATACAGACTGATAACCAACCACTAGTGACAATTTTAAAAAAGGCAACACATACGACTCCAGGATAATTGCAACGCATGATGTTAAAATTTCAAAAGTACAATTTTAACATTGTTTGCAAAAAGGGCAAATACTTGTACCTCGCTGATGCTTTGTCACGCACACCCAGACAAATGACAGAGCAGCATGAAAATGAAACAGCAGAATTTGAAGTCATGGAATTCAGAAATTTTTCATCACGCCTTGATGAACTAAGAAATCATACAGCGTTAGAGCCAATTCTCCAGAAACTAAAAAATTTTGTCAATCAAGGATGGCCAGCACAACAAACCGGTTTACTACTTGACATTCAGCAGTATTTTCCTTACTGAGACAAGCTCATGATGGAACATGAAATCATCATGAATGGAATATATCAAAATCTTGCATCATGGTCAACCAAAAGAAGGGCAACAGGCATTGTATTTTGGCCTTCTATATTCAAAGATATAGAGAAGGAAACTCAATCACATTCAATTTGCAACAGCACAAAACCGCATCAACAAAAAGAACCACTTCAGCTACACCAGATTCCTGAATTACCATGGTCGACAGTTGCTACAGATATTTTCAAAAGGAATGGTCAACATTGCTTAGTGTTAGTAGACTCTTATTCAAATTGGTTTGAAATTGACCTACTTCCTAACTTGATGTTCTGCACTGTCATTACAAAATTGAAGATTCATTTTTCTGTCCATGGTAGTCTGCACAGTCATTTCTGACAAATGTGCACAGTTTACAAGTCAGCAGTTCAAGAAATGTGCTGAGTCTTGGGACTTTATTCATATTACTAGTAGTCCTAAGTATCCACAGTCCAATGGGTTAGCTGAATGTGCAGTTCAGAGTGCAAAACTTTTGTTGGAAGAAATCCAAGAGAGATGGTACCAATGTTTTCCGTAACTTACTCAATCTCAGAAACATTCCTTCAGACAACTTGCTTGGCTCACCTGCTCAGAGATGAATGTCCAGACTAGAATGACTTTACCAATCAGTAAACAATTGTTAACACCAAATGTGAAGAACAAAAGAGTGGTCAAGGTTCAACTTTTGAGAAAACGTCAGTCACAAATGTATTGCGATAAGACCAGTAAAACCCTTAGACCATAACTACAAGGAGAAGTTGTGAGAATACAAACATCTAAAGGATGTTACTGAGTGGGAATCATGAAGAACATTTGTGAAGAACCAAGATCTTACATCATACAATCTGAAAGAATGGATTTCAGAAGGAATAAAAGACATGTGTTACCTGTCTCCGAACCAGTGATGCAGCAGATTGCCTGTGCCACCGACTCTAATTCACACAGTGACTTTACACCTGTTCAAAGTCAAAAGGACAGTGTGCTTTCTTCAAATAATTTTGATGTAATCCCACATGTTCCAGTTTTGAAAGAATCCCCAGATACTGTCCCTGTTGCTAAAGCCAGTCAGAATTTCTGTTACCAGATCAGGTAGAATTTCCAGACTGAATCCTAGGTACACAGAGACTTGGACTTGAACTCAGTTTGTTTATTAAGGTGTTGATATATTGTTTAGCTCTCAAAATGTCTTTGTTCTCCTATTTGCTTGTCGAACAAAATTAAAGAGGGAGGATGTAGATCAATGTGTTATTGTACCTAGTCAGCCACTGTAGTCACAGAACACATGCATATAAGTTACTGAGCATGTGCGACATCATTGCCATTTTGTATAGTCATTCAGACTGAGTACAAGCTTGAATGGAGATGCACATGTTAGTGTGTTAGAAGTAATGAGTGAGTCAGTAAACATACGAAGTTCTAAGTATATGTTCCAGTTACAGCTCCTGGTGTGTTTTTGTACAATAAATTACTTGAAACCATCCTGTGCCTCAGTGTCTCATTTCAATACATAAGACATGTGACAATATTAACAGAATAAGCAAGTACTTATACATATATTACTACTACTAATAATGTTATTAAAAAAATATAATATAAAAGATGATTTGGATAGAGGGATGGGAAAGTAACTTCAGGATCTCCAGAGTTGTGTAGCCAAGGCACAACTGGCGCGCGCACACACACACACACACACACACACACACACACACACACACACACACACACACACCACAAGAATGTGCAAAACATACTAACTTGGCAGTTTAGCCAAACAGCAGACATTGATGCAATGCAATAACTGACAATTTCCTGCAATCGTAAGGCACCCAGATTAAAAAATAATGATAAAAATAACGTGCTGCATCGGGAATGTGCAGGTGTTGTTTTGTGGCATGCTCACTTTGGCAGGTTTCTACACAGTTCAGAGAAATGAATTCAGCATCAAGCTTATTTAGAGTATCAGACAAAACAACCAAAAGCAAATACGCTGTTTTGTGCTGATAAACTACTGACAGAAGTTTTGACAAAAGGCAGGCAAGAATAAATACACAATTCTTTGTCTGTATATAACATTCACAGTTTATATCTAGACTAGATTAATGGTTTTGTAATAGCTATGCACTAGGATGGAAAAAAAAAGTTTGTGTACATCTAACATTCAGCAGATGCACTTTAAAGTAATCAGACTGATTCAGGGTCATAAGTACAGACTTTAAAGAAATTGGCTTGAGCCATGAAAAGCCAAGCAATGGTATCAGAGAGTAAACCAAAAAAGTTAAACTGTGGTTTACTGAGGGCATATTATGGATACATTCTAATTCTCTTGCAGGCTTCATCTGCTTTTTGAGTCAATTAATAAAATATGCGAGTTCTATATCTGTAATTCCATTAATCTCAAATTTGCCCACTTAGTCTAAGCTATTTTCCTGCATATCAAATTTGTTTTGGCAGAATTGCTGCAAGAAATTTTGATGCCCTGAGCAGCATACCAACTTGGCAACTCCTCCCGCTGTCTATAAAGTATCACAATACAGATCTCTTAATAGGTTCATACGTTCATCGGTAAGTGCTAAGCTGGTTGCCCTTGTGGGCCATTTAAGCCTAGTCACTTTCCCTTTTTGTGCTTGAAATAACCCATCCCATTTAGTTATAGACTGACCTTACCCATCCCATGGTTGATAATTATATATTACCCCTAACGAGAATACATGGGGATCATACCATAGATAAATTGAGGGGACGCATACATGGGATGAAGCATTTAGGAACTGCATTTCTCCATTAGTAGTACAAGGGGCAGTCCTGAGGTAAATTTTATGTTTACCATGAAAGAAAAATATTTAAAAAAAAAACAGTTTGGCAGTTTACAAATTGTCTACATCAGATCACTGTTGTGGTCACTTATAGACGGTGTGTCATCTGTCTATCTTTTCTGTATTTTGTAAAGAAAAGACAAGACACCTTGACTTTAGAGAGTTTACAAGCTGTCTATTAAGTTATATTGATTGTTATCAATTAATTAAGAGTTTGTAAACTGTGAAAGTATTTTTTTAATATTTGGCACCCCTATAAGTTAATAGCTGGGGCAGATGTCCTATTTACCCCACCCTTGCTACTACTTTATTTTTTATTAGTTTTTCTAACTCTTTTAGTATTTTCAACTTTTTGGTGTAGCATATGAATATTTTTTTGCTTTCTCTGTTCATGTTTTTCTTGGTGTCTTGTATTGCCATCTTTTGTTAATGTCCTTCTGCTGTTTCCCTTAAGTAGTTAGTGTTCCTGGAAACTTTTTTTGCTATTTGCAGGATTTTTCCAAGATCAACATCAACACTGTCCATTTCTTTCTGATCTATACCTTTTTTTCTTTTTATGACAAGATTTATTCATCTGTTTTTCCCCTAATTTTCAATTTTCCTTGACCCCCCCCCAAAGATTTGTCTGAGAGTAGGAATAGCTCTCCTTTGACTAACCACAAGAACAACTGCTCCCAGCATTTATCATTTGGTTCAGTTTTCTACAACATACACCAGGCATTTTGCATTGTTTCCACTTCCAGCTTTATGCAACAAATACTTTAAAATGCATTGCTCAACTTAGTCTGGTAACCATCAACATATAATAAAGACACAGACAACCATTAGTGGAGTTAAATGGTTGCAGCCATGTGTTTATTGCCAATTATTTGCCAAATGAAATAAGATGTATGCAAAGGCAGGATCTTCTGTGAGACCAATTTAAGCATCAATTCCTAACCCTACAGATGGTAGTACTGTCAATATCCGGCCTTATTCCACATCACATCCAGGACTCCTTTATCATCCATTTTACCATTTTTCTTATATTCTTTGATAGACCTGCCTTACAGTCTGCCAAAGGAGAGTTAGATAAAAGACTCTAGTCTCATATGGGGCTACCTGCTCTGTGGGATGGACAACCAATAAGTAACAAATCCTCACCACAGAAGGGGGGATTCCCTCCTTCTGCCAAGTATACCATTTTCCTAGCCTGCAGTCCTGCTTTCAAATCTGCAGAAAATGCTGCCATTCATTTGTGTGACAAATGATCCCCATCAGCCTGATACATTACAGCCCATTTCCCTTTTTTTCTGAGGATGCATTATGTAAACTCTCCTGACCTCTGCCATGAGATAGTGTATGGTGGCATTTATCTTACATCTCGTTCTCTCTGCTGTTCTTATGGATGTGGTATTTCTCAATGCCAATCTATGAAATAACATATCATACTAATTGTGCTTGTGGCCATTGTGTTCTCAGGAAATGTACTTTTTGTCTAAGTATCTTCACCAACTCTCTAATGGGAGTGTGACATATGTCATTCTGCCAATGTGACATATGTCATCCCCCGAGGAGTAACAGAATCTTCTCTAGCTGTCCTCAAAGTCTACACTTGCTTGCAAGCCTTTACGTTAGTTGTGCCCATCTTATAACCCCCAACTCCCAGCCATATGATCAGTGGATTCCCTTCGCCACTCCATATATAGTTAGATCTCCTTTTTTAGCCATCTTTTTTGTCCAGCCTTTCAGCCTGATTTTTACCTGAAAGGACTTTGTCACATCCACCTACCACATTGCTTTGTGGAGCCAGTTAAGGGCTGCTAGGTAAGTGGCTGTTTTGCCCTTGCTCCACCCGGATTCTAGTATAATCATTATGTATACCCTCAGCTGTTTAAGTGGTATGGACTACAATACTGCTCAAACTTACACTCTCTTTGTGCCTATAAAATGCTGTAAGACCCCTCTTGTAAACCTTCCTTGTACTTGCACTAAGGGCGTTAAATATTAGCTGCCATTCTCACAGTTCCACAGTCCCTATAAATGTACTGGTACCTGATCTAGTATTGACACAGTCTTGGGTGCCAGCCCCTTAAATCTGGGCTTCTGTGAATGAGAAAGGAAATCAGCCAATGAGTTGTCTAGCCCCTTTACATGTTGAGCTCTGATTGTCATAATCCATTCTAAACAGTGGAGTGGGAAGTGCCTCAATGGTGTCCCAATAATACCTCAGCCACTTAGCTGGTTGTTCACTGTATATATCATCCCCATGTTGTCAGACCTAAATCTGACTACTCTATTAGCCATATGTTGTCCCTAAACCTCTAATGTCACCTCCAGCAGAAAGAATTCTAGTTTAGTTGTTGCTACCCATTCCCTCTCCTTGATTTCCTCTGGGCATTTACTGCTGAACCATTTTTCGTTAAATTATCTCCAAAACCTGTTCCCCCCACAGTATCTGAGAATAATTTTTCCTCTCCCTCCCTGTTATCTTTCTGACACACTTATCCTATTAAACACTTGAATTAATCTCTGCCATACTGCCATGTCCCAATTCATATCTCTCATAACCCTGATTCTATAATGTGGCTTTGTGCACTCTCCTTTCACTGCCAGTCTCCTTATGAATGATTTCCTTCTGGAATCACCTTGCATAGAAAATTCAGTAATTCTGTCAATTTTTTTCAATTATTTTAGTGTGATCTTTTGTTTTGATAGTAGCTACTTCAAAACCTTATTTAGTTTATCAGTCTTCTCTTTGAGCAATGAGGATACCCCCATGACAATCTCTAGCCTCAGGAATGAAATCCTGGTACATGGTCCCTCTTCCTTTTTTGCTGCAAATGGCACTCCTATTTTCCTACAGATGTTCTCAAAGCACATTCTTGTCTTGGAGATTTTTGCATGGACCTGCCATTCTCCCCACCCTTATTTCCTTGTCTAATTTCTCTTTTGCTATGTCTTACGTATCCTTGGCAGATTTTATTTGTTTATTTTATTTTACTTTTTTCTTTGGCCATCCATTTTGATCCCTTGGCTGGTAATTGTAAAGCCATGTGTGAATCCATACTGTAAAAATGGTGCTTTTCTGGGTAAAATGTCAGCCACTCACATAAAACATCCTTTTTTACTGGGATTGGTAGCATTCAAGTTGTTGGCTCTTGGCCGTTTGCCCTACAATGGGTATTAGGCTCCTATTTGTTTGTCCCCCCCCCATTATCCTAAAACAAGCTTTTGTTGGGCAGTTGGTCTTCCTACATTCCATACAATGGTGCTGAAGCTTGCAATTTTGGCCATTTTCGCATTGACGATAGTTAAATGCAAAATACCTACCTGTTCCTCTTTCAGGCTTTCCAGATTGAAACTCTTGGCCTGCTGAACTCCAGCCTCCTTGGCCCCTCTTCCATATTGGAAAAGACTGTGTTACTGGAAAGCCACAATACTTTGTAACTGTACCACCCCCTGCTTTTATCCAGCAGTACAGCCCCAGATCAACCCAAGACCGTGCCCCTCTGGGTATCTCTGTCTCATCAGTCTATAGTCCTGTTTTATCTTTACTGCCCCCATATGTGAACCTCATTTTTGCCACCTTGTTAAAGTGTGACCACATCCTTGTTGCCTTCTGGAGGCTTCTTTCCCCTAACATTACTGCATAAATGGAAAAAAATTGTACGATTTTTCCATGTTCTGTTTTCAAATGTATCCTTTTTTGTTCTAGTACATGCCAGTTGACTTCTCCTTGCACTTTTCTTTCACTTCTCTTCCCTATTTAGTAACGAAAAAAATGTGTACAAATTCCCACTGGATGCCTGTTGTTTAACTTTGATAAATGAAATTCCAGTGGCTGGCTCAGGGAAGTGACACCATAATAATGTTGTTGTTGTCATTCGGGCACTGGGCTAGACTCTACCTGACTGCTCTTCTGCTGTCAACCCTTTTACCTGGCTAAAAAGTCTTGCAATCTGTTCTAGAATCGCTTTGCTATCTGTCTGCCCTGCTTGCCCCTCTCACTCTATGCGACACCTTGTGTTATCATTGTGTATATCTTTCAACCACTGGTTATCTGTCACTCCTCTTGACATCTGTTGGCTCATATTTGGGGTCCATTTAACCTTGGTACTTGGCCCTGTTTTTTCTAGTCAGAAACCTTGCCTCTCAGACTCTGTACTTTCCTCCTCTAGCCTTGGGCTCACCCCAGGATTTGTGATCCTGGTCTCTGTAACTCTTCTTGTCTCCCCTCTTTCTGTATTCTGTTTTGCTCACTACCTTGTCTCTTTTTCCTCCTTTTCCTTCCCTCTGCTCTGAACACCAGCGATAATGCCCTATTTTTGATCAAAATGTCCTTTTTGTTTTAAGCCTTCAACAAATCACCGTACTTTTTTCTCTCCTTGAGCCTTACCTTGCTCCATCTCCACTGCCTGGCAATTACCACTGTCTCCCCTGTCATTTTAGTCCTTTGTCTTTTGCTGGGTTTTGTTGTACTTTCTGTTGGGCTTTCTCCTGCTGTATTACTCCCCTTTTGTTTGTCTTCTGAATTGATGGCTGCTTGCTGAATATGGAGGTTGGTATTCCTTAGTGACTGATCCAGTATCATTTGATGCACCAGATTCTTACATCACTCTTCCCTTTTACCCTTACAACTGCATGTAGCTGATTGTGTAATATGCTGTCCACTGATGATTCCTTGCTGGCTATCTGGAACAAATGAAAGTTCACCAACATTCTCTTAGCCCTTGCTTGCGCAGTACCTAGGGTGACCACAGTTTGTCCATTAATATTGCTTTTCCTCATTTAAATAAAGATTCATTTTGCATGTTTGCTTCCACTTTTGCTCTATTCATATCTGGCCTTTCAGATCTCTCTTAACCTATCTAACTGCCTGCATCTGTACGCATATCCAAATACCTATGTTTGTTTTTCTGTACCTGGACCATATTGCATATCCATCCATCCCTGTATCAATAACCTATGTGTCACTACTCATAATTGCAACTATTTCCATCTGGGTTTACATGTGCAACTTTGCATCTAATTTTGTCACAAAAAAAAAAAAAAAAATCATCTACAACTTTACATCTAATTTAGTCACAAAAAGAATAAAAATCATCTTTTTTCTATCTATCTATCTATCTATCTATCTATCTATCTATCTATCTATCTATCTATCTGCCTACCTATGTATCTATTTATCTATAATGAACCGCTATTCCTCATATTTCTGCTGCTTCCTTGGTCTCCTTGTCCTTTATTATAAGCTAGACATCTGTGTGTCTGGCTGCAGGTACATATACATACCGTGGAAGCTGAGGTGGATGGAAAACATCCCATCGAGTCTATGGAAAAAGGTTAATGAAAGTTTCCTGATACCCTGGCCAAATTTCCCCTAGCAGAGGTCTCCCCTGAAAAGAGGCTACTAGCCTAGTGTGACTCACCCAGTCAATGAATAAATAAATAAATAAACAAACTGGAGTGTGGGGAGTGCCTTCTGTGTGGAGTCTGCATGTCCTCCCCGTGGTTGGATGGGAGTTCAAAAGACATGCGTAAATGGGTGTGCCTTTGTTGAATGTTGGACGTCGAGCTGGCACCTCGGTGTTCATGAAAATCTACTGCCAATCATTAGCGGACCAGAGTTCCGCTGTGGCGACCCCTAACCGGGAAAAGCCGAAAGACAAACAACAACAATCGTATTAATCTGCTTCATTATTTTCAATAAAGTTGTGCTAGTAACTAAAGCCTGCTCTGCCCTTTGAATCTTCCACTCTGTAGTCTGCTCACACAATCAGTGTGCCAACTCTTGTCTGTTTTTAAAATGTTTCAAAGTATCTAAAATCCAATTTTTTTTTAAATCTCACCTCTCACAAGATTTACACAACTTACTCTCAATCTAGCCCTGGTGGACCCTGCTGTTACTACTATGCAGTGTTCAGACAGTGGATTTTTTTTTGTTGTTACTTAGAGTATCTACTGTTTGTCAGCTGGACAAGCTCATCCCGAGCTACAAAAGAAATGGGAGTGGGGAAGTTGACAAGGCCCATACCTTGCTACAGACTTTGGCTAGTCCAACAAGAGGAATCCAGTCTGTTACAATTTTTTTTAGTCTTGAACCTCCCTACTAACAAAATCCTGAGAAGGAATCCTCAATATGCCAGTAATTGTCACTAATTATGACTAATGTTATGACAATTTTTTTTAACATGACTTAAATCCTCCCAACCAAGGTGCATGACTAAGTCAGAGGGGCACTCGGGCAGCAGCCTGTAGCCTAAATGCCACTCCTGGGGAGAGAAAAGCTATTGAGGGTAGCTGAGTCTACCACTGAAACTTACAAAGGAAGAACTCCCCTAGAAACCAGGCAAACTACACTCATGCAGGGGCATGGGAAAACAAACAGAACACTGCCAGCAAGTGGGGTGGGAGGCTCATGCAACCTACCACACACAGCCGATCCAGGAAACCAAAAAAGGTGCAAGCTAACAAACTAAAAGAACAATACAAAGTAAGGAAGCAAGAAAAAAACAAAGACCCCTTCCACCATCCCAAGGAGAAACCCAAAATAAATTCTATATGGAGATCCTATGAAGGCCCACTCCTGCTGATGGATAACAAGAAAAAACTTTGTCCTGGGAATTTTAGCTGCAAAAAATGCTGATCCCAGTGGACCTTGCCTTTTCACAGCTTTCCCTTGGACCACCTTGTGACAAAAGGAGATACTGCCAGCACAGCTAGCTGGAATTTTGAAAATAACTATATGTCTTTGGTGAATATCAAAATGCTTGCATTACAAATGTATTAGAACTGTATGTTATGTGTATATCAAACTGCTTTGTACAGATGTTTTGTTGAAAATGTATTTATAAAGTGCTGTGTTTAAAATCTATCCACAATGTGTCTTACTGGAAGGGAACAGAAATATACCTGCCCTATTGTAACTTTAAATGTACATGCTTAACAGAGGAAATTGGAGGGTTAACCTGAGTCCAGCAACTTTAGAAAAATATTTGAAATTAAATTACTTTATAAGCTACGCAATAAAGAGGCCATCTCTCAAGTTTTCAAAGCAGCTAGATACACAAAGTCTGTACTAGCCAGATTTCTGTATTGTCTTTGGAGTGAATTAATTGCTAGTTTTGAAGCATGAGGGAATGCAATTGTTTTATGACTTCTAGCATCTGCCAAAGATCTGAGCAGAAGCCCTTGTATGAGTATTTTTACAGGTAGATGCTAAATGCTACCAGCTGCCAGCAATGGGGGGTTTGGCCTGGGAACTAGAAGTCAGATGACCAGAAATTATGTCATTCTATAAGCTATGCCAGCAGTAATATTTTAGATATTATTTTGAGAAGTCTCTTGGTGTGAGAGAGCATTCTCCATTCTGTCTTAGACCTGACAACAGCAACAAGAACCATTCACTACAACTGCCTTGCTCTATTAGTAAGTTTTTAGGGTATAGTAACTATCTTAGATACAGACAGGAATATAGTGAAGCTTAGTTTAGATTTTGTTTTGCTTTATTTGTGTGAGCCTGTACTGCAATGCTATGATGTCATTGTGAATATATATTTAGTACTGTCTTGTTCTTTTATTATTTATTATTAAATAATGTGGCTGAGCTATGTAGTGATATTTAAGTTTTGAGAGTAGTTGCATATTTATTTGATGACACTGTGTGGGCCACTCTTAATAGCCTTGCTCTTGGTCAAACTGCCATTTGTATTGGTATTAATATTACACAGTAAGATTGGACACCCTTTGTTAAGGGCCCTAAAGTAGCTAAGTAGTGACTGGTGGCAGTGGCAATTACCTTATAGCCTGTGCAGAAAGGGGCATAGCCAGTGAACCTGTGCCAGCCTTTCCCAGGTGTGTGGGTGTGTAAATCAAATCTCAAAGAGTTTGTGTGTCAGCTACTTGGGCAGGGACACGAAACACTGGTTGGACAGAGAGGGCACTGGAGGTCTTGGTTTGGTCACTCAGCTGAGATATCAATTCTATAGCTTTGCCAATGTTGAGTCTTATTGATCTGGAGAAAGAGGGAGAAACCAGCCCTGGACTGACTGTGATCTCTGTGTGCTCTTAAGGGAAATTGCACTTGATGCAGAGAACTGCATGTGGAAATACTGTGTGTGTACCTGTTATCCTCCCAATGAGGGTCTCCCACTGTTGCCAGTGGTGAGGATTGAGGTTCTTTGATTACTGGTCCAGTGGTGGGTCGTCACACACATTTTCCCTGTTTTGACCCTTCACACCTAATTAACCTAGTCCTACCTATCTCTAACACTCCTGCCCCCGCAACTTCCATTCATAGGATTCAGTACCAACTAACCCAGCTTAGAGAAACTGAATCTGGCTGCTAGTTGCTAGCTGTCCTTTATTTCCTTAGTTTGTGTTAGAGCTCAGGACCAAGTGCCCATTTTGCTGGACTATTTATGCAAGAACGCATTTTAACAGACAAAAGACATAAAAACAGTATTAGTAATCTGAAGATTGAAAATGATGTAGATGGAAATGCAAGAATGCCTTTCAACAGGCAACAGTCAAAAAAACAGAGCATTCATGTTCTGAAGATAGAAAACAATGCAGACAGTGAGTATTGTGTACTGAAAATATATATTCTGTAAATATAATTTAACAAAAGCCCAAAAAGGAGAGGTTGTGAACCAAAAAAAAATGTGCTGTGAAATCTAAAAATAAAACTGAAAAACGAAGAATATACTGTAAATCTGTATGTAACCGGAAAATCTGTTGTGGTAAAGCCTGACACAGGAATAGTGTGTAATCTAATGTCTGAATCTAACTTCAGATGTTTGCTCTAATTGCAAGCTAACTAAATCTGTACTTGCAGGTTTAGGAATTATATGTGATGACCACATGCTAAGCCAGCAGAATCTTATATCTGGATGCAGTCATCTTGTCAAATGGGATGCATGTTGTAGCATTATGTGTACTTTTCTAAATTGCCTATACCCATGCACAGCAGCATGCAGCTTACATATGCTTGCTACAGGTGCACACAGGCATGCAGAGACAGGACCATACTTACTGATGCCCATGTGTACAAGCAGTGTATGAGAAAGCACGGTACGCTACAATGGAGGTTCCTGTTTGGAAATGTTGCTTCATCATCAGCTAGATGTCAGCTTCAACTAATTCCAATTTTTGTCATACATTAGGCATAAACTAAACTCTGTGGGTCAAATATGTGTGAACTATAGTTAAAAAAATAAGGTATATAAGATGTATTTTGAAGTAGCATTTATGTTATTGCAGTTAAAGCAACCCAATATACTTGACAAAGCTGTATACAAGTATATGGGTATTGATTTGGAGAGCTCAGTCTACAGACATGACAATGGTTGTTAAAATGAAGTCTACAGTTACTGTAAACAGAGCTGTTTTCCAAGCTGCTTGAATGATATATATATATATTTTCTGCTTCAACTCTTGTCCTTTTTAGGGATAAGAGGGAGCACTTATCCTTTTATTTTAATGTGGAAGCTCTCTTGCATATTTTTTAAGACATTGGCAATTTTCACTGTGTTTTTTTCAGATGAACTAGTGATTGATAACTTCCCCAGTCAATCGGGGTGAAGGTAGGAGTACTTACATCAGCCCTCTTGAGTGAACGTTTATTGTGCTGTTTTTCAAGCTGCTTGGCTAACCTCTTGTCCTTTTCAGGGCTGGGAAAGAACAGCTATTCTTCTATTTTAATTTGAAAGCTCTTCTGTGACTTTTTCAAGATATTGGGAGATTCCACAGTGTTTTTTTTTTCCTGGTGTTCCAGTGAGTGACAGCTTCTCTAGCCAATTAGGGTGAAAGTATGAGTGTTTACATCAGATGTGAGATAAGGAGACATACTCATGTCATACACTGACATGAAGATGTAGAGACACACTTTGCAAGATATAGTGATACCAGCAGATCAGTAGGTCAGTACCAAAATGCTACAAAGATAACATATAGTTCAATGGGTAGGATAACAGAAAAACAGACTCATTTTGTGCTCCTTGGATGTTGTCACAAACTGCTTTGCTTTATAAAAGGTTACAGGTAGCAACACTTTTCCTTTCTACTTAATTTGATACTTCCAATTATCATTTTATACATTTAAGAGGGGAAATGAGCTATTTATACGCAGGGCTTGTCAGTATAACAGTACAACAGATGTCTGTGTGTTTTAATTGAGTCAAGTATAACAGCTCTGCTTTGTGTTTACAATAACTACTTTAAGTCAAAAATCTGAATTTAATACATCTTCTGCACTCTATGTTAATATAAAGAATACAGTACAGTCTTGCTACTCTGAAAGCTTTAAAATGCAATGCACAGCAGAGCTGTTAGTACGTCCTTAGCTAAAAGAATCACAAACCAAGCAACTCAGACTTTTTAAGTTTATTATTATCTGTTGAATATTTTATACCTCTTTTAATATCACTGCTAGTGGAGACTAGTTTAATCTACTGTTAAATTGCCTTGTGTTGGGATAAAGACTTTTTCTATGCAAACAGGGCAGCCAGGCTGGTGATGATACTTTGTCAACTAGACTTTTGAAACTTTCACACTGTATTCCTAAATGAAATCTTAGTGCAGACAAGCTTAGGTCTGTCTTATTAAAGTGCCTATGATCATAGACCTGAGTACTCAGGGCTTTTTTGTAATAATGAGTAAGATAAAACACTGTGTATATGAGCACCCAATACACCCAAAAAAACAACAAAGCCCTCATAGTGGTGTAGAACTGTAGAATGAAATAATCCAAAGTCACGACCAGATAAACGTAAAAACTTTAATGTAATAAAACACACAATAAAATGGTCAAGCGCTTTCGTCCTTACAACTAGGACTTCTTCAGAATCGTTTCCATTCAATTACCACACCATTAAATACTTTCATTTTAAAAACCATGTGATCTTAATTAAAAAAAAAACTTTTTAATAAACTTCCATTTAAAACATTTTCTAAAACCTAAAACATGTCCTATACTAATTCCTAAATCGTGAATGTATAACCATACTACTTTGTCCTCTCAGCTCAAGTCCTGAGCTTTAAATTTTAATACCGGCATAATTGAACTATGATCATTAATACCAGGGGGCAGTGGCATTTGTTCTAAGCTGCCAATTAAGTTCTTTCCTTATCAACTTATTTTCACATTTTATTGCGTGTTTTCTTATATTAAAGTTTTTATGTTTATCCGGTCGTGACCTTGGATTATTTCATTTTACAATTCTACACCACTACAAGGACTTTGTTGTCATTTTTGTAATAATATTTTTCTTTGAACCTCCTGTAATAAATTAAGAAATACTGTGAAGTGCTCATTCTAAGAAAGATATTGTGTAACACAAGCAAGTGGTTTACACCAGCAAAACCTTAGGCACTATTTAATTGTAATTTGTTTTAGGTGCTAGTGCCATATGAATATATATATATATATATATATATATATATATATATATATAGGTCTATGTCAGATGATCGACTTTTTGGAAACTTGAAAAAAATATCGAAGAGACCATAAGACTGACTTTCCAAAAACTTGAAGATCAAACAAAACAATCTACCATTTTTACATTTTTGCAGGGCAGCAAGTCTCCGTGCACCCCCACACCCTCTGCAAATTAAATATACCAACTCCAAGATCGCACTTTCCCAATCCGCACTGTTCCGCAATCTCCACTCAAAAGCTTTGAGTTTTCAAAAACTTGATCATATGGTCTCGACGTTCGACCATATGGAGTTCAAGTCTCTGAAAACTCAATCAACTGATAGTGAATCCTATATATACAGATCAATGTCAAATGATCAAGTTTTCAGAAATTCGAAATTCATACGGTTGACACCATCTAATTAAGCTTCTGAAAACTCAAACATCAAAACACACACACACACACACACACACACACACACACACACACACACACACACACACACACACACACACACACACACACACACACACACACACACACACACACACACACACACACACACACACACACACACACACACACACAAAATAAATGTACCTTTTTTACATTTTTGCAGGGGGCAACCCCCCTGGCAATTCCAAGATTGCACTACAGTGGGGAAAAGGGTAAATTTCCCAATCCACACTGTACAACGATCTCCATTCAAAAGCACATTCACTCATGCATGGACTGAGCCATCCCAAATAGAACCAAGATGCTGTCCTCTAAAAAAAGGAAGCCAAGTCTGGTGGACCCTGCCATAAACAAGCTGTACAACAGAAGGAAGAAACTGTTACAGAAAAGAGGAAGAACCCAGATTTCAAAAAACTCCCTCACCAGCCTTGGTAGAAAGCTGAGATCCCTTATAAAATCTTCCAAAGCTAGTCATGAAAACAAAATTGCCAAAGATTCCAAAGACAGCCACAAGGCATTCTATAGCTATGTCAAGAATCTAAATGGCAATACTCAGATCTGCTCTGAGCTACAGCAGAATGGTACGAATACAGCATCCATGGGACCAGACGACTTCTTGGGCTGTGTACTGCATGAACTACAAAATGAACTGGCACCTCAGCTATGTGTCATGTTTAATCATAGCCTCACCTCAGGCTTCATGCCCACAGAGTGGTACACAGCTACAGTCATCCCACTCCACAAGGGGGTATCCACTTTGGATCCCAGGAACTACGTTTCCATCAGTCTGACAAGCCTAATCTGCAAGGCCATGGAATGTATTATCTTGGAACTTATAACCAAAGACATTGGCAACCTTCAAACACTGGACCCCACCCAGTGTGGGTTCGTGCAGAGACAATCTTGCCTACTGAACCTGATCTACTTCTTCGAATCAGTCTCCAAAGCCATGGACGAGGGTAAGGTGGTTCACACAGCCTACCTGGACCTCACCAAGGCTTTCAACACTATCTCCCACTCTGGAATCATACATAAAACTTTCTAAGCTGGGCATTAACCCCTACATCACTTGATGGGTTGCAAACTGGCTTACTGACAGAACACACACTGTAAAAGTAGCCGACTCTAAATCCAGCTCCAGACAAGTGACAAGTGGTGTACTGCAGGGTCCTATCCTGGGACCACTCTTGTTTGTCATCTACTTCTCTGAAGTACGGGCCAAGACTAAGGGACTCGGGCTTACAAAGTTCGCAGATGACTGCAAGCTGGGAGCCATTATTGAATCTCCAAATGATGTGGATATACTACAAAAGGGCCCTACCGAAATGGATGCCTGGTGCCAGTGCCATAAGCTCAAGCTAAATGCCAAAAAATGTATAGTTGTCCCCTGTGGGAAAAACCACATACCTGTGAACTACCACATAGGTGGCAGTACAATAAACACTGAAAGTATGATAAGAGACCTAGGGACAAAGGTGGACAGTGGTCTCACCTTTGATAATTACATAGCCACAACAGTTAGAAAATCTTCTACATGGCACACCTCATCACTAAGGGCTTTTCATCCAGAAAAAAGGAGGTCATTGTCCCTCTGTACTCATCCCTCATTAGACCCATTATAGAATACATTGGTATGGTATGTGCCTCACAAGACATCTGCAACAACTAGAAAGGCTGCAGAAATACCTCAAAAAAAATCACAGGCCTAAAGCAGATACCTTATGCTGACCATCTAAAGAAACTCCAACTATACTCTGCTGCATATTGTCTACTCAGAGGTGCTCTCTGCATAACATACAAGGTCATGTCAAATCCAGAGTTATTGGACATGCTACACTTAAAGAAATCCGAATCCCTCTGAGCCACACGCTCCAGGGATCTTAATCTTGTCATCACGATGAATAGAACATGCTGGAGGGATAGGTTCCTGACCCAGAGACTCCCTATACTCTGGAATAGGCTGCCCATATATGTCAGGCAGAGCGCCTCAATGGGCCTCTTCAAGAGGAACCTTGAAGATTGGATGGGAGATAGGAAAGTCACCCTGGGGATCACATCATTAGCCCTTATAGACGGGTCCAGGAAAGTAAATATTTGTAGGAAGCAATAGCCAGGGAATCGTTATGGCTAGGCTTGTATAGGCCCTAGGGCTGATAGCCTAGTACCTACCTATGAACCTATGAATTTATGTCATGTGGAAATTATGTAAAGGTTAGTGGCACCACAGCAAATAGTAAGTGTCTAAACTGACATAAATGTAAAGAAATGGCAATTATAGTAGAAGGTAAGAAACTGGTTGTATCAATTAAATGTAAATTTAATAATAAAAAGTCATTATGCACAGTCACACAGTTTGTGTCATACTAGAATAAAGAATTAGACATCTGTATAGTTAATATAGCAGGACCTGATCCAGCATAAGCTGACCTAGGCCTAGGACTCTGTGATGTCTGGGAAGCCTGATTTGGACATAAAAAAGGCCAGAAATCCCAATCACTCCTTCACTTGGCTGCTGCAACAGTCTCCGTTTCTTTCTGCATGGGTACCTTGCAGAAGAAAAAGGCCGTGGTTCTCTGATTTGATAGCCAGGAAATTTCTTTCATTGGCTCAGATATGAGCCAACGATAGAGATTTGCTGGAGCTCAAATTAGAGAAGTGCATTTTTTTTTTTGCCAGGAACCAACAGTGCTGCCATATCATGAGGTCAAGGGTTATGTCATATCAAAAGAAGACTGGATAGCTCAGTCTTCCATAAGCAGGGCTTTGTCTGTGTTCTCTGTCATTTTACTCTGCTTCCTGACTTATCATTTATATTGAGAGATCCCCTTTCTTGACTAATCTTTTACTTTACCTCAAGAAGATTTTGCTTGAATGAACCATTGAAAACAAGCTTGTACAAATCTTTGGAAACATATTTTCAGTTAAATCACAGAGAATTACAATCAGTCAGTAATGCCAGTCATTACAGATTCATATTTTACTTGTTTAGAAAAATGCAGTTTTGCCTCATATTTCTGCTCATTTATTTTCATAGGATTTCTTGCACAGAAAATGCATGCCTCATGTTTATGCTCTCCCTTTTTTATGTTATTCTATTTGTTAACCATGTCCTACGACCACTCTTTGGTTGAATAATTTGCTCAGAGTTCCAGAGTAGGCAAACAGAGCTAGAAAGAATCAAACCCTATATCATTGACTACAGGAAGTAGTTCCTTAAGAGCTTAGAGCCTTAATCCACTGAACTAACTACTAGAACTTCATTAACTTAGCTATTCTCTCTCCACTCTCCAAAATACTAGAGAGATGCATACACTCTCAGGTCTCAGACTACGTACTTACTAACAACCTCCTTTCCAGTACTCAGCATGGTTTCTGACCAAACCATAGTACCACCACTGCCTTACTCTCCTTTACTAACATTATCCTTCAGCATAAAAACAATGGCTATCTCTCCTCTGCTACTTTCCTCGACCTATCTAAAGCATTTGACATGGTCCCACACAAACAACTTATCTCTGTCCTCAATAACCTATCCTTCTCACAATCAGTCACCAACTGGTTTCAGAGTTACCTGTCTGACCGCCAACAATCCGTTGTATGGCAGAATGACATATCTCCCCAACTACCTGTCTCCATAGGGGTTCCCCAAGGATCCATCCTTGGACCCCTACTCTTCTCTGTTTACACCAATAATCTAGCCTCTGCCACCAAACATGGCACACTCATATAATACGCAGATGACTCAACCATCATCTGCTCAGCCCAGTCCCTACCCAAACTGCAAAAAGTCACACAGGAAGCCTTTTCCTCTGTTGAAACATGGTTGTCCAATGCCCAATTAATACTCAACCCAAACAAAACTAAACTACTCATCTTCCAACCCACCAAACATACTCAAAATAACTCTCACTTTAACATCACAGCAAAAGACAACACCACTATATACCCAACTGAACACACCAAATTGCTAGGAGTGGAAATAGACAATAAACTAAAATTTGACATTCACATATCCATGACCATAAAAAAAATCCACAAAAAACTAGGAGCATTATACAGAAATAAGCAATTTCTCACCAAAGCAGCAAAGATTTCAATAGCAAATTCCCACCTTATCTCCACCCTACTTTTATGCCTCTCCAATATATACCAACCTAAGGCAATGTGATCTAAACAAGCTAGAGACCTGCTACAACAAAATCGCCAAATTCGCCATAGGAGCATCCTACCGTAGTCACCACTGTCTCTCACTTGCTGAACTGGGCTGGCTTGAACTCCCTCACCTCCTTCAGTGATATCAACTCTCACTCACCCACAAACTAGTAAACCATCCACTAAATGTCCCATCCTTCCAGAATCTACTCCAACCCTATAGCACCACCAGACCACTAAGATCCAGCAACAAAAATCACTTGCAAATCACTAAAGCCAATAACTCTGCTGGTGAAGCACTATTCTCTTGTGCCATAGCCAAATTATGGAACTCATTCTCACCCACAATTACCTCCGTACCATCATGCACCCACTTCAAAACTTTACTAAAAGCACACCTAAAAACATGCTGGCTATGCCCTTGCAACTCCCACTCTAATATCATCCACCCCATCCAACCACTACCTTTCACTCCACTCCACTAACTACCTTGATTATGGCAAGCTCAGATGCTCATAAGCCTAGTACTTATTATACAGCAGGAACTTCTCATTGTAACATTTGTTAATGTCTGTTATGTACTTCACAGATAAAGATTCTAGTGGTCTACTGATGTACTATGTTCTTCATCTGTAAATATGTTGTAAGTAATTGCTATGTTAAATTGTTAATCGCTATGTAATCCAGTGTAACTACTGTCTGTTTATTTTACTGTGGAGCTTTTCTCCCTGGGCCTCCGCTGAAAATGAACCTACGTCCAGTTGGACACTCCCGGTCAACAAATTTAAATAAATAAATAAATAAATAAATAAACTTCTTCATTTTCTAATTAATCACTGAGGATAACACTCAGTCAATAGTGTTAGTTATTTGGGTTTCATGGTTATTGCTGTTCAGAAAATGCATTTCAAATTAGAGTTTTCTGGTATTTAAGGCTCAATGCGTCATTAACAAACTGCTTCCTATAGTAAAAGGACAAGGTTTGAATCCTTCTACCTTCATTTACCTACTGTATGTCTTTCAGAAAGTCACTCAGAGTGCTCATAGATCACACCTGAAAGAGGCACTTTGATTTTATCTGGCTAACAAATATATAAAATGAAATAATATCTAAAATTTAGGCATTTGTCTCCTTATTTTTGGCTTTGTTCAGAATTCTTACTGGAAGAAGTTTAGATGTATGTTTGTACATTCCTTGTAAAATTTGTGGCTTTTTGGCAAATTATTGTGGATTGCAGTTATTAAATCATGGCAGGCATGAAAGCTTCAGGCTTTTTATCCTTGAGACATTTTTTGTTAATACAAAACATTGTAATTTAGAAAATTTTCTAACATAAGAAATATTTAAAATTTGTTCCTAATTTTGGGTCTTTGTCTGTGATTCTTTAATTAAGGAGTTAAGAGGGAAGAGGGGAGGTGTAATGGGTTCCACTGTATGGTTCGGTCAACAGTGACCTACAATAAATTTCTAGCCCATTATTTATGAAAGTATTCATTGATTTGTTCTCAATCAGATACCTGAGGTGTACAGTCATATGAGTGGCTGGAATTGACATTTTGTGTATGGGTGTGTGGGTATGTGTGTCTGTGAGTGTAAATACTTGGTTCCTGCAACCCACATTAGTTAATTGCAGTAAACAAGAGCATCATCATATAAGTCATGACCTTTGGGTATGAGCCTTGATTTCCTTGTTTTTGACTGTTGACAGTGTATTTATTATTTGTTTGTGAATAAACTGTACAGCTTGAAGTCTGCAAGTTTGATGTTAATATTTTAAATGTGAACACATTTTTAATGTAGCTTCCGCTTTGCAGGAAAATGGTGTGAAATGCACTGTGTTGGGCTACAGCAATCTCTCTGGAACTTAGTGCAGATGAGTAAGGCAAAGAGCTGCTTCCATAGTACAGGATTTCACTCCCTCAGCTTTTATTTGTCTATTGTGTGACTGTTAACAAGTCACTTCACCAGACAATGCTCATGGGCTGCCCTTGAAAAGGGACCCTTTTATTAAGTGGGTTGTCCCAAGGTGTAAGCAAATGCATTGCACATTTGTCATTTGAATTCCTGCACCCTTCACATAGGTATAATTAGTACTTCAGTATATGTTATTTGACTTTGAGTCCCATCACATTTCTTGTAGTTTAATGGCGTGAATTTCAGGGTAGAGAAATTTACTGTTGTTCATGCTAAGTCTGTTTTCAGTGTGAGACTGTTTTATATAGCAAATGGCTGTCATTGTTATTGCTGTACAATCTGAACTAACAGTCTTGAATTAAATCCAAATTTCTGTGATTACTTTAGAAGTAAAAAAATATTATGCACACTGACAGATAACAGCCAAGTAATGGGATATCGGCAAGGCTATGGGGGGCATTACCCCTGTCTAGGGCTCCATTTGACCACAATCCATCTCTCAGTACTGCAGCTACCACATATGCAGTTCATGACCTTAAATCCATCTCTGTTACAGAGGACATGAGAATAAAGAAGAAGACAGTAAATAAGGTCACTGATGTAAGGTACATGGAAGATACTTTAAAGGTTAATCAGAAAGAAAGAATAAAATGCAAAGTGTTATAAGGAAAAATATCTAATAATGAAGGAACAGCCCCCTTGTGATATAAACCTTAGCAATAATGAAGGTTTTTCTTCTTCCTCTATTATAACTAACTTAATTTTACCAGGAAAAAGGGAGCTCTTATCTAGACTAGCAAGCTATCAGGACTCTATAAATGTCTCTAATTCAGAGTTTGTTCATGCAGCAGCTCCTGCTTGCATAATGGATGTTGCAACATGCCAGTCCAAAATGCCATACATGGCCCTGGTAAACAGTTAATGCAAGGTGGATGAAAGTACAGAATGCCAAGTCATTGATGCTGAGATTAGAGCAAATAGTTGACCCAAAGGTAGGTTTATAGACTAAGTAGTAGTGCATCCAGCTGACATCAAAAATAATAACCTTACAATCAAGGGTTTACAACAAGTTCATGACTCTAACCTTAATAATGCTGGTGAGAGATGTAATGATCAGCATAAAGAACTCATAATATTAGAAGACTTCATTTTGAAAAATACAGTATGAAAACTAGGTTATTTACATGAATGTAGGTGAACTGTTTGGATTATGAGATCACAATACAATTAAGTTCACTCTGAAGACAAAGCCCATAAATTTAAATCAAATGTATACAAGATTTAATAAGGACAGAATAAAAAAAAAACACATGGACACAGATGATGGAAATTACACGATTCTCCTTTCCAGGGGCAAAAATGGTTAATATACCAATACTGTTGGAGAAGCTATTGAAAGGCAAAAGAAAATATGGTGGTATTTTTATACATTTTGGTATTTATAACATATGTGATACTCTGTTCGGTCACATGAAAAACACAGTTTTATCTGTGCAAGACTTATCAGAAACAAGTAGTATCAAGGTCATGTTCAGTAACATCATACCATCATCAAGGTGGAAAGACTACTTGTTTACTAAAGGAGATATTTTCAACATCTGTCACCTGTATTACTAATGGACAGAGGTAGCTCCTAAATGCTTTGTCCCATTCATGGGTCCCTCAAATCATCTATAGTATGATCCCAGTTACTCTCATTAGGGGCAATATATAATTATCAACAACTGGATAGGTAAGGCCAATTTCTAACCAGATGGGTAGGTTAATTTGAGCACAAAAAGGGAAACTGGCTAGGGTTAAAATGTCTCAGAAGGACAGCTAGCCTAGTACTTAACAATGAACCTATCTGTTTCAAACAACATTTTACAATATACAATGCTGGGATATTAATGCACTGGGGAGATTACATAACTGATGAGCAAATGTTCTCTAAAGATGGATTACACCTTAGCCATTATAGAGCAGAGTTACTAATGGGTAACATTGTAGAATATTTGTTCCCTTTTTTACATTGCCAACTCAATAGAGTAACCAAAATAGCAGACTTGATTATACTTAAAACTTCCTTTTCTGTAATGCTCACAGTATTGAAAACAGTCATAAAGAGCTATGTTTTATAGCAAGTCATGAAAATGTCATTATTTTTATTATTATTATTATTATTGTTATTATTATCATTATTATTAGAGTATGGAACTCTACTGACATAACCTTTCCAGGTTATGTTAAGTATGAATGCAAATATGAGTAGAATACATGTGTTGGAATACTATTCTTTGTGAAAGTCAGTATTCATTCCAATCTAGTTCTTTGGAAAAGCTACTTGGAAATTACGGTTGTTGTAATCACAAGTTTAAATGAGAGCATGTGTTTCATCTCCTGTTACTGAGCACAAAATATGAACACCTCCAAATAACTGTCTTGAAATTAACTGGTCCAGCACAACAGCTGGCTCATGTCCTACCTAATCCTTTCTAGATGTTGTAACCTTTTATGTTTTTTCTCAACTAGCAGAGAAAAATACAAGCAGAAGGATTTAATAAAATCCATGTAGGCACAGTGTAGAGCCTACAAGGAATATTACCATGTCCGTGTACACAGTTCATCCTCGGCAGCACGCCATGCATATTGAAAGCCATGGAACACAGTTACTGAATCAGTGTAGGGGTGTAGTGCTAACTGCAGGGTTTGAATACATGCAAGGGAGGATAAGCATTTATTTTTGAAATACAAATTATACAATTTTATTTAAATTCTGGCCCACTGTGCTCCGCTAAGCTCTACTAAGATCTGCTAAGCACCACATGAACACAATAATGGCTGTAAATGTTTATGTAGTGCTCGGCTCTGCTTGGCTGGTTTGTACACCCCTAAAGACTTCTAAGCATACGGATCTTCTGGTTTTTGCAATGCTCAGGCTTAGCTTCACTGGTTTGTGTGCTGCTAAGCAACATGCCACATTTTTAAATATTGCCCAATGGCTTGTAAGGGCAGGAAAACATGCTATATTAAGCCCAATAGGCAGGAATACAGCATAATCCATTGGAGTTCTGCCTCTGAAGGATATTATGACAGGCACTGGTGAAGGTTCATGCTTTTGGGCTCAGCATTGGGGCATCCTGGAGTCCAGGGTCATGGTCGGACTCTTTGTAAAATAAAATGAAGACCAGCTTCTGCAGGGAGGTTACAAGGGCTCAAAGTGCAAGGCAGAGGCCTGGGACCGGCTGGCAAGTGAACTCATCAGTGCAACTGGTATCCTCCACACAGGTGAGCAGTGTCATCACTGCCATGATGACCTGAAGAGATGTAAGGGGCATCTTTTGGACACCTGGATCCAAGAATTTCAGGCAGGGGATGTCCCACATGTATGTAAGCACTTTTGCCTCTGTATCTTCAATATCTAATTTGAATGTCTGCTAAACTAGTATGCATTATCCAATATGCAGATGACTCCACCATCATCTCCTTAGCCTCCTCCCCCTCTGAACTGCTACTAAAAACCCAACTTGTCTTTTCCAAAACAGAATCCTGGATGAAATCCAATCACCTTCCCCTAAACACTACTAAAACAAAACTAATTGATCTTTACCCCCACTACAAACTCCACTTTAGACAGAAACCTATTCTGCATTACAAACCAAAATAAAAACCCATTGGAAATAGTTCCCAATACCAAACTGCTAGGCATCATTATTGATGAAAACCTAAAGTCTGTCTGCCACATATGCTCTGCTAGTAAGAAAACCCATCAAACATTGGTCTCCTATAAAGACACAACTGCTATCTCAGCCCCTCCACCCGACAAACACTTGCAACTACCTTCCTCCTCCCATCTCCCATGTATGGCGGTCCCCTGTTTACCAACCTCCAAACTGGAATCCTGTTACCACAAAATTAGCAAATTCACAACCAACTCCAAAAATTCATCTCATCACTGCCACTCTCTACTCATTGTCAAATGGCTAGAACTCCCCAACTACCTTAGATATTTGCAACTTACCACTACCCACAAGCTCATCTTCAAACCAGCTGACTGTCTGTCCCTCGCCACAGCCCTAATGCCCTACACACCGTCTCACTCCCTAAGATTCGAGAGCCAAAATCTGCTTCAAGTACACAAACCCTCTCATCCCCCAGGCCAGCTATTACTAGCCTGAACCATAGCTAAACTATGGAACTCTCTCTCCTCTCAACTACACAACATGTCTAACCATACTAACTTAAAAACCCACCTATTCTCACACCTGTCCTCCAAATGGGAATGTCCTTCTCATCCTTCTACCTAAAGCACTTCCTTCAAAACAGAATCCTGGATGAAATCCAATGTTACTCTCTCTCTTTTTTCCAGAATAATAAATAGATACATGACTACCTAATGAGCATTTTCTTTGCCAGATTGGTTTAAATGTGTATAAATCGATTTCCTATTCCACTAAACCTTGTTTTTGCAATGAATGTTTCTCATGAAAACCTATACCATACTATATTGTTTTTATACTAACTACTGCTGTAAATGCCTAACCTCTCTTATTATTCCTCACTTTTCATTTGTAATTCATGTTTCTCGTGCAAGCCTATGGCTTACTTTAATGCTACTTGATGCTTCTGACTGAATATTGTCAATTACCAAATCTCTTTGCTCACTATTGATATTAATGTAATGTAATGTAATTTTCTTGTGGAGCTTTTCTCCCCAGGCCTCCATTGAAAAGTGTACTCTCCCAGTCAACAAATGCAATAAATAAAAAATAAATAAATAATGGTGTGCTTCTCTCCCAACAGCTGCAGAGGAGAGGGCTCACAACCTTGAGGTGCATGCTGGGCACTTGGCCAGGTTGCACCATGAGTGTGGTGAGTTTGGATGTATTTTGCTAACTGTAGTGAAATAAGCAGGAAAGAGTAAAGCATTACCTGCAATAAAGTATGTACATTAAAGTCTGTATTGCAATAAAGTGGACTTGGAGCTGTAGTGCAATAAACAAATAATGGCAACTTCAGTGCAATAAAACCATGAAACAATACCATTACCTCAATTAAAGTATATACAATAAAGTCTGTGGTGCAATAATTGTGGAAGTAGAGCTGTATTGCAAGATCTAAATAATGACAACTGCTGTTCAATAAAAACTGGAAACAATACCAGATATTGCATGAAAGTATATACAATAAAGCCTGTAGTGCAATAAGTGCGGAATTAGAGCTGTGTGTCAAGAAATAAATAATGCTAACTGTTCTGCCATAACACATAAACCACTACCAATAACACCAAGGTAAATTGTGTACATCGTTTTTTCTTGATTTTACCATTGCAGTACAATTGTATGCATTCAGGCTGTAAGGTAAGGTGCTGTGGTCAGGTATAACACTGTATAACACTAAATATAATGGCAGCCAAATGTCTTATTTAACACATACAGTATTGATCAAGGCTGTTTCTAGGACAATATTGTCCACATAATGCTCTGTCATCCACAAACAGCAGGTAAGCAAGGTATATGGGTGAGGTAGCCGACTCTGTCATCTGATATTTGTTGACTTCACAGATATTTCAAACCAATAACAATATATTGTGTAAACTTGCATTCTATATACTATAGATTACCTACCATCTCTGTCATGCTTGTATTTCATGCATGTTGTTCTACTGTCACTACAATCTAGTATACAACTGTAGAAGTACTACAAGGTCATATATTTATTTATTTATTTTTATTTATTTTTTTTATTTAACATATGTTGACCGGGAATGTCTGACTAGGTTCCACAGAGCCTGTTTTCAGTGGGAGAGGGGGGAGAAACGCTCAGATGCATGTCTTTGGAAATTGGTTTCAGGTGAGCTCTAGGCAAATAGCAGTCAGTCAGTAGTCAGCAGTGACTTAGTAGGTTAGTTTGTTAAATGCTCTGTCTGTAGTACATTTTGCCACACACAGACCAGGGTTCAAATCTAGTGCAATGTAGCACTAAATATTACAGTATCAGTCATATAATCTTTACAGATTCTCCCTCCACAGGAACTACAGGTAAATGGGTGAACCCATATTATGAGTAAATAATTGTGTGTTTTGATGTCACAGACTGTTAAAACCATTAGTAAGAGTGTGAAAGTACAGCATAACATAAAGAAAATAACTATAATAATTATAAAATATAATGAAATAAATAATGTGTAATTGTGGTATGGCTGTATGCCTGGACTGTCTGTCTGTTCCTCTGCAGTCAATGCTATTGGGTTCTATCCCCATGCCTGCCAAGCAAGGCATGATAGTTCTTTAGGTTCTGTACTGTACACATACATGTCTCGCAAATGTCATGCAGTCACGTAATGTAATTAGTCGTGTGTAATCCATCTGTCACAGGATTACCACTGGCATGATTACCTAAATTGCAAAGTATCACTACATCAGCCCACAGCACACCTTCGTAGTTATATAGGTCCACCTGATATGCCACTGTTCTGCATAGTAATGTACCTGCAGTTGTTCCTGCTTGGCCCATACTGTCCCATATGAATAGCTTGGGAGGTATGTATGTGCAACAGCAGCTATATGGGACTTGTACACATAAAAAAGGACATACCCGTAGAGTAGATAGTAGTACTGTTGTCAAGTAAATACTCTATAATGATACTAATGGACTGTTTTCCTCACTCTCCCCACCACTTATCTTCATTTCATTGTTATTGTTATCCATTGTTATGGTTTACTATTCACATATGTTGTTAAATTACCTGTATTTTTGGGCATGGCTATTATTGTTGTTATGTACTTTAATGAATGCATATTAACATATCTGTTGAATTACCTATTTTGTTGGCCTTATGCTGTAACTGTTATTGGAATGCTAACATACTGACTATTCTGGCATGTATTGTTGTTTTTCACATAATATGCATTGACATGTAATTGGGTTATTTCCATTGTTCTGGCATGCTGTTATAACTAATTATGTTTTATTCATAACTAACCTATACTTATCACTATACCTCCATCACCACAGCATGTCAGGGTAGGCTGGTTCCCTGTGATCTGCCTTCCTTGTCTCAAATGGCCATAGCACCAGCTCCTAGCAAGTCTGGGACCCAGAAAGGTGGTCCTCCCTCTGTTGCACCTTCACCATCTATGGTATAGGGTGGAACTGCCTCAGGGGGCAGAGCCTGGCAACTTCCTGGGAGTGGTGGCAGAGGGGCTGCAGTCACCAAACAGGAACTGCCGGACATGGTGCACAGGATCAATCATCGGACCTATGAATGTTGATTGCACCTATTTGAGGGCACATTGGCCAACCTGGTGGAGCAGGCTGGCACTGGTGCCCAGCCTCCAGCACAGCCACCTTTGGGGCAGTGAAGGAGCAGTGTTGACTGTCCATGGGTGGGCATGTCTGTCATGCTGATGCTGTTTGGAGGGCTCATGCGACTCCAATTCCACAACACCCTCCCAGTCCAAGGTGTTTACCCCCACATGTGTCAAACACTGCCCCTGTCTGCTGTCTTGTCTGTCTGCTATTTGATCATGTCCTACCCAACTTGCATCCCCATATGTACCACGTTTATATTACATTATCGACTTATGAAAAGAGCAAACGCTCTTTCATCGAACCAATAATGTCTAAAGTTCTAAACAGTGAAGACATGGAACAGCAAATTTTTCCCAGGGAAAATTTCGCTGCTCCGCAAAAAAAAAATAATAAGGAAACCTTAAAACACAAAACAAGTGGGGGGTTGTGCCCCCACACCTCCGTACTGAAATATAACAACTCCGAGATTGCACCATAGTGGAGGAAATGGCAAAGTCCAGAAGACATGGCCCACTGTTTTTTTTTCCCTGGGAAAAAAAACGATGTTCCGTGTCTTCGCTGTTTAGGTCTTTTGACATTATCGGTTCGATGAAAGAGCATTTGCTCTTTTCATCAGCTGTTAATGTAATATAGACCTTATATACTTATGTCCCTTCCCCAACATTCCACTCTCTTCTTAAAAAAAAAAGGGGCACCTGTCCCACAAAAAATATCGCCCCATACATAGCTCTCCATATCAAACACGTGTCCACTGGACACAACTGGTTTGGTCCAATTGGCTTGACAACACATTTATATTGTCCTCAACCCTATCTCTGGGGTTTGAGAGTCCAAATTCATCTAAAAACCTGTCAAAATCAACAGCTGTTGCTGTACAAAAATGGATAGCTATAGTTTTTTCCTACACCCATCCTGCACATGCCTACCTGCCATTCACATTGTTTTCCCCCTGCTTGTCCAAATTTCACCACTTTCCTATCAACTCCTTTTTCTTTTCTTTATATTTTTAGTGCATGTTTGCGTGTATTTGTGCAGAGCTGCATTGCGCAGTGTGCTGCTTCAGTTATCTCAGCTTAAATGAGCTTTAAAGTACTTTAATGTCTATACGTAGAGCTTTAAAGTGCTTTAATGTCTATATGTATCTATTACAGTAGTACTGACATGTAGAAACTAAGCATTTCTGCCAAGTGTTGAACCCAGGCCCCTTTTAACTACAACACACTCCATTAACCCACCATACTATAAAGGCTTTAGGTTAAACATCTGTTTCCAGCAAAACATACTGTGCATTACTTACAGACATTACACATGTAACTGAAATAAAAAAACTAATGTTAAAACTGGGAGTGTACCCTGGAATCTAGTGCAGTAATAAATAATAAAGAAAACATACTAATTGATCTAAGTGAGGCCTGTGATAGCAGGTATATGTGCGCTTTTATTAGCAACTTGTGGTATGACACCTGTTAAGGCAGCAATGGCAAGGTACATGTACAACTGGGACCCTGGTGCAGAAATAGAACCATATAAAGCCATGCACATACTTATGGATGTGGAAATGTTTCTCATAGCCTGTATATGTGCACATATATCATGTAAATACACATGCGTTTGTACAGTCTCAGTAGCTCAGTTTGTTAAATGCCTTGCATGCAATGCATTTTGCCACACACAGTCCTGGGTTCAAATCCAGTGTTGTGTCACACTTCAATTACATTATTGTAAAGAGAGCAAGTAATGACTGAGTCATGCAATCCTACTCCCCACAGGTTACAGCTACTTAATTAACTGCTAGTTTTACAAGACAAAGGCCTGTAGGCAGAGACACAATGCACAAATCCATATAGCCTAACTATATGTCACCTACTACTCTGTTAGTTGCAGTGCTGCATAACAGACGTACCTTAAGTACATGCCCCAATTACACTGTATAGAATACCCTTGCCCTGGGTCTGCCGTAACAACAGGCCTGACACAGCTGAAACAGTTACACATACAGCTTGTTGTCCACCAAAGTGTTCCTACTCCCCCCCCCCATGAAGGTAGCTGCTACAAACCTACCATACCTCCCATCCCCTTAGAACAAGGGATCTAGCACAGTCATACCTACTGGGGGGGGGCAAAGGTGCACAGGTTGGGACTTGTGTAACAGTCTGCCCCTACAAAGGTAATAGGTTGATAGAATAAGAAGTATTGCAGTAGCATGCATAGTCTGATGGGTATGCAGTGTGACACACATGTGTGTCTTCCCTTACTGACCTCAGTCCACAGTGATTGCCAGTGCACTGCCAGATGGCCACAATGGTATGGGAGACTGACCACAAATTTGAGGAAAAACTGTCGACTTACATCATAAATCTCTACAGTGGATGGTGTTTATACTTACCTTCTGTGATGCTGTAGTCTCCACACCCCAGTAATGTCCATCTTATAAACTAAGACAGGGGCCAAGGCCTACATGAAGGCCTCATATTTTGCACTGTGGTGGCATGTCATTGGCTAATGATAGTGCAATACAGCTGTTTTGGCTGAAATTAGAAATTCTGAGCCACAGAGTGTTGCAGGGGCAATTACCTGCTAATGGGCAGTACCTTACAAAGGCAAGCAGCTGGTTATGGGGAGCAGGCCTGTATGAGACTTAACACACACATAGAGTGTGTTATCAAAAGATTACTTGAAGCAAAGTTCAGCAAAGGAGTACTGCACTCCACCAGGTATGTAATAGATTTCTCCATATAACAGGATGCAGATGGGAGGATGGAAATATGGGGAATATGGATTAGAGCAGTAAGCCTGACTTAATTCTATGGTGATGCCATGTCATTGATAGTCTGCTGTCTTGCACCTACATGCATGCCTTTCAACAGTCCATGATTTCAATCACATCTCAGCTCTGTCCCTGTCAATCCCACCTACAATGTTCAGCGGTTGTAGGAAAGCTAGTGGATTACATGTAGTGCATAGTGACAACAAGGGAGGGTGTACACCCCTGTAATGTCAAACGATGTACTGTAATTCACCTCCTCACATAATTATTTCTAACATTCTAGCACTGACCCTAAATGTCCCTGATGTACAGTGGCTAAGTCCATGTGTCTGTTGACATTTGTTCCTGTTTGGGTGAAAGCTATGCCTAACATGCTTGTCAACCTCCTACAGCAAGAACTCAGGACAAAGTCATAATTAATGGGGGATCAAAGGCCTGAACTCATGGTACAAATCTGAGGCAGTGATAGCACTACTGGCATATCATTCTCAATATAGCTGTGCTGGGTGTTATGTTTAGGTCTATCACATACACTGTCATATTGCATACCTTACAGCTGTATTGTACTGGCAATGTTAACTGGATGTAGCTAATGTGCATGTTATAATGGGCTTGACTTGTTTGTGTATGTTGTTGTGGGTTTGTCGGTTTAGCATGGGAGCAGAGATGTGAAGATGTGGGACTTGCAATACAGTTGTGGATTCTCATCTATATGAGTCTGTGTGAATTACCATACATAATAGTGCAAGTAGTAATGTACTGCTGTTGTTTGGCTTCTAACAGGTGACAGGGGGGATGGAGTCTGTCCCTCTCACAACCTGATGTCAGTGTCTCATCAGATGCTGCTGATGATGGTGACCATAGTGAGGCACAGGCGAGTTTGTTGGCTGAATCTGTCCCAGGGGTTGACATCATTCTTCTGTCCTCATTGTCACCACACACAGTCAGTATCCCCACACATACCCAGTCCCCAGATGCCACAGATAGTGGACAGTCAGAGGGTGGTGATATTGAACAGGGCATACCTCTCAACCTCTTAGAGAAAGAAATATGGACAGAGACATAAATAAAAGTGAGACAAAGGCCCAAAAATAGGGACAATTTTTAAATATTGCTCTTACAAACTTAGAAAGTTGATAGAATAACATGCTATGCATTAGCTTGAATTTTCTAAAGGATATGAAGTCTGAAACTCAAATATCTGTCATTACTTTCTAACCTCAGTTTTTAATTATTTGCCACTAATTTGCCAGAAAACTGCAATTTTATGAAATACAGCCCAAAAATATAAGGCAAAAATCTGGACATTCTGTGAAAATCTATACAGTTGAGAGGTATGGAACAGGGCAGTGTGACAACAATGGCTTCAGTGAATGCAGACACTGACCATAGCAAGAGAGCTGGTGAGGTCCCACACAGGCAGATTGACAGGGGGTGCTCATAGGAGGACTGCTGTCTGTCCACCACCTGTTGCAGGTGTCACATGACCAGTCACTTGGAGCATGTTTCGGTCTGTTGTAGAGGCACAGGCACATTCTGAACACAACACCACATGGATGCTTAGGATTATGGATGCAGCACAGTCTGGCATTCATGACTGCCTCCACCACATTGGGAACACCCTGGATTGGTTCCCTGCTGTTGTGGATGGATGGTGGGCTGAGACAGTGTCTGTCTTTGAATGCATGATGTCTGTGTTGTAACATCTGGTTGGAGTTGGGCATCAGGCATGTGGACAAAGGTCAGCAACACCATTGCTTAAGAGTCCACATTGCCATGCACAGTCATGCTCCCATAGTGCAGTACCTACCTTGCTACAGAGGAAAGTGTGATGTCCACACCATGACATGGAAGGCCATAGGCATTTGGTCCTGTGTGATCCCATGTAGGACACAACCCCATCATTTTGCAGTCACTCCCAGGTACTGGTACCACATCTGACCCTTGTCATAGTGCTGCCAGTGCTACTGTTGGCAGAGCCAGTTCACATGTTCACGCCCAGATGCAGTGAACTGTCCACTCTACCATGTACGGTCCACAGCTGTCCAACATACACACATGTAGGGCTAGCAGTGGGGTTGACTGTTTGCACACACACAGTCAACCACCACTGTTGCATGCAGAGCACCAACAGATGCATACATCACCTCTCCATGGCCCATTTAACCTGCACTCCTTCCTGGCTCACACACATGCTGTCACCTGTTTGGCATAGCCAATGCCTCAGGCACCCCCCATGGAAAACACTGTACATGTGATACCTGTGCCACATCCCTGCCATCTGTGACATTAATGCAGGGAAATGCAAATATGTCTCTGATGCACAAGGTGACTATATTGCCTTACATGTACTTGTGTAGTGCAATTTTGTTTTGCCATGGCACTTGTGAGCCACTACAAGTATTGTGTGCTGGCATGTGTCATGACTACACATCAAACTTTGTGTAACTTTGTTGCAAGATGTTAGACTAGTGGTAAAGTTACAGAATGACATGTGTGCCATGGACCTGTGTATGTGTCCATTCCAGGTGTCTCAGGGATTAAACAATGGACACGTGGCAGCAATACAGCAGCACAGGATGGCATGGCAGCACAGCAGACATCTGTTGCCAGCAGGGTAAAGCAGTATCCACGCATGGCTCCCTAGGTCTGTATGTGTCTAACAGTGTATCAGGAACAATGGGGGCAGTCAGCATAATCATGCATTCATACTTTGTGTCAAGGTCTGCTACCCTCGATACGTGTCACCTGGATTTTCTGAATGTACAAATCTAGAAGGTGGTGGGCATCAGTTATGCTTATGTGGAGGAGGGCAATGTAGAGGCCAACAGCTAGTCACATGCCCATAAGATGCATAACCATTGCATGGAGATAAGCCATATGGGCACATCCGTAGTGGATATTTTACAAACACACACACACACACACACACACACACACACACACACACACACACACACACACACATGGGATGATGTGAGATCAGAACCCCTACCTATCTACTCATACACACTACAGGTTGCAGTACTTATTGCATGTGTCACGGAGTTTATCTGATATTAAATTATCAGCCAGTGCTCTTAAGGTAGATGACATCAGCAGGCCTTGTAGAGGAGGGCAATTTTACAGGTCAGTAGCCAGTCACAGGGGCATGAAATTCATACCATTGCATGGAGATAATTCATATGAGCATATCCATAGTGCTGTAAAGGGATATATTTATACAGACACAAGTTGGAGAATGTGAGGTTTGAACTCCTACCTATTTAGTTTTACACACTACAGCTCAAAGTACTTATTTCACCTGCAACAGGTTATGTCTGTTGTATATGTGGATGCAGGAAGAGTACTTGTGGAGTAGGTTCATAGGTTGGTACTAGGCTATTGGCCCTAGGGCCTATACAAGCCTAGACGTAACGATTCCCTGGCTATTTCTTCCCGCAATATTTACTTCCCTGGACCCCTGTCTAGCAGGGCAACTGATGTGATCCCTGGAGTAAATTTCCTATCTCCCATCCAGTCATCAAGGTTCCTTTTGAAGAGGGCCAAGGAGCTCTGCTTGACATGTATGGGCAGTCTATTCCAGAGTATGAGGAGTCTCTGGGTCAGGAACCTATCCCTCCAGCATGTTTTGTTCATTGTGATGACAAGGTTTAGGTCCCTGGAGCATGTGGCTCTGATGGATTGGGATTTCTCTAAGTGTAGCATGTCCAACAGCTCTGGGTTTGACATGGCTTTGTATGTTAAGCAGAGATCGCCTCTGAGTAGACGATATGTGACAGAGTATAGCTGAAGCTTTTTAGTCGGTCAGCATAGGGCATCTGCTTTAGGCCTGTGATTCTTTTAGTGAGCTGTTTCTGTGGCCTTTCCATCTGTTGCAGATGCCTTGTGAGGTACATACCAAATGAGGCATTGTACTCTATGATGGGTCTAATGAGGGATGAGTACAGTGGGACAATGACCTCCTTTTTTCTGGATGAAAAGCCCTTAGTGATGAGGTGTGCCACATAGAAGGATTTCCTGACTGTTGTGGTGATGTGGTTATCGAAGGTGAGACCACTGTCCACCTGTGTTCCTAAGTCTCTTATCACACTTTTGGTGTTTAGCGTACTGACACCAATGTGGTAATTCATGGGTACATGTTTTTTTCCCAAAGGGGATAACTATACACTTCTTGGCATTGAGCTTGAGCCCATGGCTCTGGCACCAAGCATCTGTTTCTGTAAGGCCCTTTTGTAGAATATCCACATCATTTAGGGATTCAATAATGGCTCCCAGTTTGCAGTCATCTGCAAACTTTGTTAGCCAGAGTCCCTCAGTGTTGGCCTGTACGTCAGAGAAGTAGATGCCAAACAAGATCAATCCCAGGACTGAACCCTGAGGTACTCCACTTGTCACTTGTCTGGATCTGGATTTGGAGTTGGCTACTTTTACAGTGTGGGTTCTGTCAGAAAGCAAGTTGGCAACACATCAAGTGACGTAGGGATTTATGCTCAGCTTAGTAAGTTTATCTATGATTCCAGAGTGGGGGATGGTGTCGAAGGCCTTGGCAAGGTCCAGATAGGCTGTGTGGACTGCCTTACCCTTGTCCGCAGCTTTGGAGACTGATTCAAAGAAGTCAGTCAGGTTCAGGAGACACAATCGGCCCTTCACAAACCCAAACTGGGTGGGATCCAGTGTGTGAAGGTTGCCAATTTCTTTGTTTATAAGTTCCATGATAATATGTTCCATGGCCTTGCAGAACAGGCTCGTCAGACTGATGGGATGGTAGTTCCCAGGATCCAAGGTGGATCCCCCCTTGTGGAGTGGGATAACTGTAGCTGTGCGCCACTCAGTGGTCATGAAGCCTGAGGTGAGGCTATGATTAAACATGACACTTAGGTGAGGTGCCAGTTCATTTTGTAGTTCATGTAGTACACAGCCCGGGATGTCGTCTGGTCCCACGGATGCTGTATTCCTAGCTTTGGACAGTGCGGATTTTACCTGTGTGGCCATGATTACCAGAATTTGGCAATCCTTCTGTATTGATATGGGCCCTTTAGGGGGTGAAGTTGGCATTGAATCGATCTGTCAGGATATTGGCAATGTCCTTGGGATCAATATATTTAATGTCATTTCATTGTAGCTCAGAGCAAATCTGAGGATTGACATTTAGATTCGTGACATAGATATAGAATGCCTTGTGGTTGTTTTTGGAATCTTTGGCAATTTTATTTTTGAAACTAGCTTTGGAGGATTTTATGAGGGATCTTAAGCTTATTACTGAGGCTGGTAAGGGAGTTTTTTGCATCCTGGGATTTTCCTCTTTTCTGCAACAGTTTCTTCCTTCTGTTGTATAGTTTGTTTATGACAGGGGATCACCAGATTGGCTTCCTTTTTTGGAGGAGAGCATCTTGGTTCTATTTGAGATGGCATGATTCATGCATAAGTGGATGTGTTCTTACAGTGCTTTAGTGTAAGGTTCGTCAGTCGAACTTTCCGTTCCCGTCTGCATGGGTGTCATGAAGTTTGTCACTTCTGACTTGAGTAGCATGAAGTTGGCCTTGGATAAGTATTTTTATGGATGTTTCCTTACTGGAGGGTGGGGGTGGGATGTGGATGTCAAAGGTTATTAGCTTATGGTCAGACCTAACCAATGAGGGGGTGACCACTGGTGTGGAGCATCGATTTCCCATGTTGGAAATGACCAGGTCCAGGATATTGGACCCCCCTGGTGGAACTATGGATTAGTTGATCCAGGGAGTTGGAATTTATGAATTCCAAGAACCGTTGGGCAAAGGTGTTGGTACACGAGTAGTTTTCCCAGTTAATGGCAGGATAGTTGAAATCACCCAGTATTAGGGTGTTTGATTATATCTTAATATTTTCCAGTATGTTTCGAAAGGTGTAGTGAGAATCTTGGGGCATAGTGGGGGATCTGTAGCAAGCTACAATTTGGATTGCAATCTTACCTAATACTAGTTGCACCTGGAGAATTTTGTATGCATTGTGTTGGGCAACTAGCCCTGGAGGTGTGAATATCCTTGGTGAATATGGACACTCCTCCATCTTTAGTGTTTTGGTCCTGGTTTGGTGGCCGAAAAGTGTTGGTAAGACTTGTAGTCTGCTACTGCAGGGGTGCTCTCTGGAGCCTTGACCCAGGTCTCAGTTACTGCACAGATATCGATGTTCTCCATTTTTATGAGTGCCTCTAGAGAGTGCATTTTGAGGTTTAGACTTCTAGTATTGAGTAGCATTACCTTCAGATTTTGCATACTTGTACCTGTTACGGTGGTGGTTTTGTCCTTTGAGCCTTCCTAAAAAAGGCACTATGGGATGGCAAGAGCCTTAGCTAGTAACCTGAGTCCTAGGGGTGACAGGTGCAGACCATCTCTGGCAAAGCATTGTGGTTTGTCGATCATGTCATCCCAGGCTGACAGATACTGGATCCCCTGTGAATGACACCAGAAGCTTAACCAATTGTTGAAGTCAATCATTTTGTCCTTATAATGTGGTATCATTCTGGGTGAAAGCAGGATGCTCCTCAGGGCTAAGATCATAACTGCCTGTGCCTCATGATCTGAGAGCTCTTCCATGTCTCTTTTCATGTAGTCCAGGGAGGTACATCTCAAGTCATTCACTTCAACATGGGCAATGACAGAGTAGCATTTATACTTGTTGTGGAGTGACTTGAGTGCATGTGTTATGTGGTGGATCCTGGCACACGACAGGCAGCTGACTGCAATTTTCTCCTTGTTCAGCCTGGTGAGTGGGACATCAGTGTGCCTGACTTTAGAGTCACCTATGACTAAAGTGTTGGGTAAGTTGTTTTGCCTTAGGGGCTGTTGTTGGGTGGCACACTGGTGTTGTGAGCTATGTAATACTTTGGTCGTGATTGGTGTGTTTTTGCGTTTCAGCTTCAGAGGTCCTTGTTGCTTGGGCAGGTTAATGTTAAGGGCCTCCACATATGTGGGTTTAGTGTTGCTATGTGTGGGTGTTTGTAGTGAGGGTTTTGAAGGGCTATGTTTTGCTTGAGGTGTAGTGCGGATGTTAACCTTCTCCTCTTGATTGTCTAGCACAATCTTGGCTGGAGATAGCTTTGCTTCCAGTTTGGCTATGTAAGTGCATCTCTTGCATTTTGTAGTGTTGGGTGGTAGGAGGAGAGGGTTGTCTGTGTACATGAGGCAATTGCTGCATTGCCCCAGTATGCCCAGATTCACCAGGTGGACAGGAAAAATCACCAGAAGCTGACCCTTGGACATGCCTGGTTAGGTGCTGCTTTCACGCTGCAACCATGACCGAGTTGCCAAATCTAATACTTTTTAATCAACTAATAGTAGCCCCTAAGATCCTGTATTTACCTCAAAATGCACCCATACTTACTTCCCTAGTCATCCCCTATAACAATCTCAAGACCTTACTCTCATCTAATAAACTACTTGTACAAATATCAAAATTCAACAACTCAGCTGGTGACACCTTGTTTTCCAATACAGTAGGTAAAGCCTGGAACATCCTCCCAAACCAGCTAACCTCAATATCCTCTGCCAGCTTATTTAAAAGTAAGCTCAAACTCTACCTTAAATCACACTGGCTATGCCCCTGTGTTAACCCAGACTAAGCACCAGAGCATTAACTAGACTCCCATGATTCCTAGTCTCTCATGATCATGATCTTGTGTTTACTCACGAATTACTAGTGAGCTTAACCTTTCTTAGGATTTTTTTCTCATGTAAATATGTATATACTGTGGAATGATCAAACATCTTCATATAAGATCACAACTTCGGTGATAAAGAACACTATAAATGCATCCTCGTATGTTGATTTTCTGTACTCTATCCATTGATCTCTAGTGTTTTCTTTCTTAGGTTTATGTGTGACCTTAGTACCTATTAATATAAACTACTAGTTGTATCTAGTTTAGTCTTATATTAAGTTTTCTTTCCCTAATAGAATACATAATATAAAATCATAGGCTTGTAATATGTTATAAAGACTTGTAATACACCATTTCTAATGCAAATGTCTTAGTCTTGTTCATCTGTTCTTAGATAAATTTTTCTTTCCCTACTGAAATATAAAATATATAATCTTAAGCTTGTAATATTTTTTAAAACTTCTTATGTACCAAATTCTACTGTTAATGTCTTTGTCTTGACCTTTTATGTTGTTCTAATTTGTGGAACTTTTCTCCCCGGGCCTCCACTGAAAATGGACATATATCCACCTGGACTAGCCCAGTCAACAAATGTAAAATAAAATAAATAAATAATTTTTGTAAAGTACAAGAACTGTTTTCCCTTACCTTGGCAAGGTACTTTGCAATTATAGGCTGTTTAGCACCTACAATTAATTTCTCCTTATTAACAAGGAGAGTTGAGTGTTTGTATCAGTTTAAGGCTTCCTAGTGCTTTCCAGTAGGTTTTAGAGCAAGTGCTAGTCACAGGGACTCCAACCAGAGTCAGGAATCAATGCACTCTGCTCCTACTCTCACCAGGACCAGAATATAAGCACAGATTCCAAGCTGTCACCTATAAATTAGTTATTAAGCTTTCTGGTGATCAGCAGTCTCCAGGAAATAATGTAACTGCACTCCTTCTCTCACCAGGATTAAACAGAAGCACTAATCCCAAGATGACTACTGAGAGGCAGAATGTGGGCTCGCCAATAACTGGTGGTCTTGCAATAGATGCTTAAAGGTAAGATAAAAAAAATGGTTTATCCTAAACACTCCAGTATGTGCTAGAGGAATTAGATGTAAACGTAGTTAACTTAAGTTTTACCTGTCTAAAAAGTTGTTTTAGTGGAGAGTCACTATTTTTAAAACAGCAAAATTGAAAGGGGGTGGTCACTTTTGTATTCTAGTACTATGGACTACAGTAGGATGGCCAATGAATTTAAATAGATGAAGAGGAGTGATTTCACAAAATGATAATTTTGTGCTTACTCACACAAGCCAGTAAAAGCAGAGACAAAATGAGATATATGGTCAAATTAACATAAGGGGCAGGCAACTAGAAAGAAGTGGTGTTTAAGAACACAACAGTAACTGTGTGGGAGGGAGGAAACTTTATTTCTGCCTGACTCACAAGAGACAGAACTGTGGTCTCTTTTCAAGTTTTAATATGCAGTTAAAAGCAGAATGCAAGTAAAATACAAGGTAAAGAATACAAATCACAGTATTCAAAATAGAAAAAGGCAATGAAGTAATACAAAATGCAACAAATAAAAAGCAAACTAACCTTTCCCTCACAGCAAAGTGTAGCAGAGTCTGAGTTATCCTTTCTAGTAAAGCTCTGAAATGTTTTATTTTACCCCTTAAATAGAAGGTTTAGTTCCTAGCTCCACCCCCACAGTTCACAGATGATTAACCTTAACTGACCTCTTCTATCTATGCCTTATCTTAGACAGCATGTGTGGCCTGCAGAAAAATACTGCTTGGTACTGTTATTCTATCTACTGTCTCAGGAGTAGGATACCTAGTAATATCTCTGCTATGTGTGTACAGTTATCATTATGGCCATATGTGGCTGTTTGCAGTTTGACAGGCAGACATGTGACCAGGCACAATAGGGCCTGTCCAAGACATGCATTGTATCCATTGTACATTACACCACCTGCGTACCTGTGTCTGTCTACAGGGTGACATTTCACAGGCACAGGGGTCTGTGGGTGAGTGGATTAAGTACTGTTGTGGTCTTGGTCTGGTTCCATTGGGCAAATGTTGTGATGTATAAGTTCAGATAACCCCAGCATTCCGGGGTATGTGGGGACATTTTTACATCCCCACACATATCTATATAAATGTGTATAACAGGGATGTCTCCTTAACTGTTGTTGTGTGTGTTCATTATGTAACTGTGTAATGTAGATATATGTGAAGAGTTTATCATTGTACTTTATATATATATATATATATATATATATATATATATATATATATATATATATATATATATATATATATATATATATATATATATATATATATATATATATATATATATATATATATATAAATATAAATAAATATATATATAATGTGCCACATACTGATAGATACACTAATCAAGCATGAGATGGATAAGGAGAGACAGATATGCATACATAGCCATATGTATGTACAGACATATTTCCACATAGCAGATCTTTGGGTGGAAGAGGCAACAGACTTGGGCTCAAGTTAGCTAAGTGTAGGAGTATGCCTCATGTGACTATCAGTATTTACAAGGTGACTCCAGGCCAGAGCTGCCTGTACTCCAGTCTGGGATTATGTGTTCTGCAGGCCATTGGCTGTTGAACCTGTAACCAAAGTACTGCTGCACTTCCCTGATGTTGTCCAGGGCATTCCCCAGCTGTTTGCTGATCTTAATATGTGACTCATACCTCACAACTCTACAGAGCTTCACAGAATGTCTGGAATTTTGCCTCATATTTATGGTCTGGTGTACATAACATTGTGTTTTTCTGGCAAATTAGTGGCAAATCATTGAAGACTGAAGTTAATAAATAATGACAGACATTTCAGTTTCATACTCCATACACACCAGGTGATTCACGCTAATGCATAGACCTGTTATTCTACCAAAAACTGTGGTGGTGGTGCTGTGGTAGCATTGTCGCCTCTTAGCAAGACGTTGTCCCGTTCGATTCTCAGCTAGAGCGTCTTCTGTGTGGAGGCATACGTGAATGGGGCGTGCCTTCATTGAAGGTTGTGCGTCAGGGCTGGTAACCCAGTACGTAAAAATCCACTACCAGTCATTAGCAGACCGGAGTTCCGCTGTGGCGACCCCTAACCGGGAAAAGCCGAAAGACACAAATAAATAATTGTACATTTGTAAGAGCAATATTTAAAATGTGTCCCTATTTGTGGGCCTTTGTCCCACTTTTATTCATAGCTTTGGCCAGATTTCTTGCTTTACATGGCTGAGAATTATGATGTGACTGGGGCACATGATGTAACACCACACACAGGGTGACAGTCTGCAAACCTCTCCCTGTACATGTTTTTGCAGTATACCCAGCATTTTACCCCATATGTCTGCTCTGTTTGTCATACATTGGTGGTTTTCCAGCAATATACTGTAAAATGCAGTCAATTAATTATTGTAACTACTGACAGACATTTAAATGATTTTATATCCTGCAGTTAATCTGACCTGTTGCAACCTGCTATTATACTAGCCACCATTAGGTTACTCAGAGCATGTATAATGTCTGTCTGTAGGTTTGGCCCTTTGTCCCCCCATTCACTCTGGCTTTGTCCAGCTTTCTTGCGGTAACAGATTGAGGAGTTATGACAGTCTGTGGGAATACCACCATACAACTACCTGAAATGCAAAAGATGTGGCTACTGTGAGATTCAAACCATCAACACCATTACCCATACTAATGTCCCTAGCCTACTGAGCCACACAGGCTGCCAGACAGGGATGTGTCATTCATCACACAATCAACAGCATACAGACATACTCCTATAACCTCTTTAATTATTTCCTACAGTCATACCTTACTTCTTAACTAATCTGCCTCCCCACCTATTCTAAATAGGGCCATATAGTGTTATCACACAACATTCAACTACCATTATGTTCCTTCACTACTTTTTCTATGCTCTCACTTCTCTCACTTAAGCTTTCTGTCCTAATAATAATCACAGCCTTCCAGGTACCCAACATACCTCCTACATCCACCTGTACAACCACCACACATAACCCACATTTACCAAGTTACTCAAACATCCACCCTAACTTATTCACAGTTAATACCTCTGTACTATCCAAAGTAAAAATTCTACCTCTTCACAGGCACCCCATTATCACACCACAAGCAGCAATTATACCATTTTCAAGAAAAAACTAAGTATAGCTTACATAATTTGGCAAAGCATTATATCCTAGTGTGGTGGTGTACATCCCAACCCAGGTCCAACCCTCCCCAGCCCTAGCAAACTTAGCAAGTCTGTCTTGCTGTCAACCATAAATCTCTAAAGCCTTAGAAACAAGATACCTGAACTCCAGGCATGGATTTCACAAAACAACCCTAATATTATAGCAGCTACCGAAACCTGTTTGAAATCATATGTAAAAGACGCTGAGTTTCTTCCCCCAGGCTACTCATGCTTGAGAGCCGATCGGGCCGAACAAGAAAGGAGGAGGAGTAGCAATACTCTTCCCTAGCAAATATACATTAATTCCCTACTCAGAACCAACTTCTCCCCAGCCGAAGTACTAATCTCTATATTAAAACCTAACAACCATAAAAACATTTGCATAATTGCTCTGTATGTTCCTCCAGGAAACAACATACCAATATTAGAAAACATACTTGCCTGGACTTCACAAAACATAGATAACGAAACCATCTTAGGTGATGTAAACATTGATTGGCTAGACATTGCCTACAACAATCCCTCAAAAAACATAAACCTTTACAACTTCTCCCAACTAACTGAAGACATCACCAGATCCCACAAAAATGACATTTGGGGCTCCACAATAGACTGGATATTAGTGTCCCACCCTAAAAATATCATCACTGCAGGCATACTACCTAATAACATTAGTGACCATCATTCAGCATATATCCTATGCAAAACCACCCCAACCCCAGGGCAACGCCAATACAAATCAACCAGAAATTTGACTAAGTTCCAACCATCCATATTTAATGATACCTTAGCTAAAGTAAATTGGGAACCCCTCAAATCCCTGACACTTAACAAGGCTGTTGAGTTGTTTAACTCAACATTCCTAGACATCCTAAATAGGCAAGCACCCACCCGCCAAAAGTGAATAAAACATAACTATTCAAGCTGGCTCTCAAAATCCACCAAAGAAGTAATGTCCACAAGGGATAAAATCTGGAAATCATGGCAAAAAAACAAAGACTGTACAACTCTAATACAATACAAACAACTCCGTAACCAGGCAAAATGTCTAATAACCAATGACAAAAAAGCCCACTGCCTCCACCTACAAAGCCAACATAAAAATAATCCCAAAAATTCTGGTCCTCCATCAACCATCTATTACATCCAGGTTCTCAAAGCAACCCATCCCCTGACCCACACAAAACCTCTACCGAACTTGCCACCCTCTTCACTTCCTACTTCATTGACACCATAGATAACCTAACCACCACCTTTCCTATGGTTAATACCACCACCACCAAGACAGCTAATGACCAAACCATCCCAGAAAACAATCCTACACACAACTCTAACCTAAAATTCTCCCCCATACCCATTGCCACAATAAAAAACTTTTACTTAAGATTAAACCCTGTACTGTAGCCCGACAATCTACCCTCACACTTCCTGCAGCTAGCTGCAAACTCTATAGCTTATCCCATCAGCATACTCATTAACAGATCAATTAAAGAGTCCCTTGTCCCAGAAATCTGGATAAAAGCATTCATTCTCCCTTTACACAAAGGCGGCACCAACACAGACACCACAAACATTCAACCCATAGCTATTCTCTCACCCCTCAATACTGGAAAAATGCATCCATGCCCAACTCCTCAACCACCTGCTTGAAAATCGAATTCTGTCACCCACTCAACATGGTTTCAGACCAGGGCAAAGCACCACTACACCCCTCCTCTCCTACCTTGATACAGTTAACCGGGCACGGGATTCTGATAAAATAATTCGTTCTCTTTTTCTTGACCTCTCCAAAGCTTTTGATACCATTTCCCACACTATCCTCCTCTCTAAACTATCAACCCTCCACATTTCCCCACCTGCCCTACATGGTTCAATAGCTATCTCTCCAATATGCAGCAATCCACCAAATGGCAACAGTCTTACTCTCCCTTCCTCAATACTTCCACAGGAGTACCCCAAGGCTCTATACTTGGTCCTGTCTTATTTGGCATCTTTATTAACAACTTTCACACCACTCTCCTGCAATGCTCATTAATCCAGTATGCTGATGACTCTACAATAATATGCACTGCAAATTCCAGCTCTGAACTCCAGCAGATCATCCAGAATGCCATCACCTCTACTGAATCTTGGATGCTTAACAATCATCTTGCCCTAAATCCAAAAAAAACTAAACTAGTAATTTTTACCCCTAAGAAAACCACTCCCCTAGATAAAAAACTCTTCAGTATACAAGCCCAAGCCAATACCACTATAGCAGTTGTCCCACCCCACACACTAAATTACTAAGCATTATTATAGATGAAAACCTAAACTTTGACCTACACATAAACAGTAACATAAAAAAACACACCAAAAGCTTGGTATGCTGCACAGACAGCGACACTTTCTTAGCCTCTTTTTCTTCTTCTTCTTCTTTCGGCTACTAGACAAACACTTGCAACTACATTTTTATTACCATCTCTCCTTTATGGTGCCCCTCTCCTCACTGATATCCGAAATTCTACAAAATACAAACTTGATATGTGTTACAACAGAACAGCCAAATTTGTCACCAAGGCCAAATTCTCATCCCACCACTGTAACTCACTGAAACAATTAGGCTGGTTGGAACTCCCCCACCATCTCTCATTCACCCATCTAACTACAGCACACAAAATAATCTACAAACCCACAGACTATCCTGGTCTCTGAACTGTATTTGCCAAATACCAACCCAGCAGGCAACTAAGATCTGAAAATCATCTACTTCTAAAAGTAGAAAAGCCCACCTTACCGGCTGGTCAACTGCTCTACTCCTTCACCATCACCAAACTATGGAACTCGCTTCTTCTTTCTATAAGAAACATGGGCAGCACCACCACCTTCAAACAAAGACTGAAAAATCATCTCAACTCTTCCTTGCTATGTACCTGCTCTATAACCTTACCTCTTCCTTCTCCTTATATTATAACTAAATTCCTGTGCTTTTTACTGTTAGTGACTGATGATACTTTCTCCATATTTATTTTTTTTTCTTTCACTTGTTGATACTGGTACAATAATGCTGATTAATTTATCTCCATTTTACCACTCTGAATTCATCTGGCAACCAACTAAATTCTTGCTTTTACGTATATATTCTGTATATGTTACTGTAATCAAACCAACTACATTCCTGACTTATGCATATATTCTGTATATATTACTGTAACCACTATGTGTAACACTATTTTTACTTCTGCACCAATTAATGTTTATTTTTTTTTCTGCAGCTATGTTCTTGTCGGAGCTTTTCTCCCCTGGTCTCCACTGAAAATGGGCTCTTTTAGGCCCAGTGGACTTTCCCGGTAAACAAATGCAATAAATAAATAAGTAAAAATATACATTGTCACTCCTGCATTACGTGAGACATAGCACATCCGGCCAGGTTCTGTCTCTATGTCATAGCCCTGGAACTGGGTGGTCTGCTGATATGTTATTGCAAATATACTGCTACAGCAGTTATATGGGTACACTGATGAGTTGGGGATGGGGGATGACCAGCCCATGTTCTGCTGGCATACACATTTGTGAGACTGTTCTGTGACCCCACTGTTTGACAATTCCCATGAATAATGTAGTGGGGTTTCCAGCCTTGTGACTTAGTGAATATTATGGGGCACATATTATTGGACAGAGTACTTGCTGTCGCAAGTGGCTGTTAGATCTCTGGAAGTAGACCAATAGCTCACTATATTCCCTTGCATACATGTGGCAGGTCCATACATATGTTACCATATTCTAGTACTCCTTAAAAGTGGTAAGTAGCTGTGTGACTTACCTTGCGAATGCAGCAGTTGACAGACCTGTAGTTTGGGGCTGACTCTGTCTGATGCATGCAGTCCACAGCCAATACATGATGAGGTACAGGTTGTGTTGGCTATAATATGTATGAGAGTCGGAGTAAGGTGTCAGTCCCTAGGGCCCTAGATTGTCAGTGCATGCCCTATGCATTGTCTCTTGGCCAAGGCCAGGGCTTACTGGATATGCCTACATCTGCCTACAGGGACAACCTCAGGGTTTTCCTCCTAAGAGTCCTCCTGAGGGTGTAACCAGCTGTGGTGACCTATGCACTGGTGAGGGGCTGTGTATCTCTTCCCTTTGCTGATCCTGCTGCAGCTGTTTCCACAGGATCATATTATGTAGCATGGCACATACTGTGAACATGTGTGCACATGTGGCTGGAGAGTACTACAGGGCTCCACCAGATATAATAAAGCACTGGAACTGTGACTTCAGCACCCTAAACACATGCTCTATGATGTTCCTAGTTTGTGCATGTACCTCATTATGGCATTCTTCTGTGGGTGTGTGTGCATTTCTGATGGGTGTGATCAACCACTCTTCCAGTCCATAGCTAGCATCCCCCGGTAAATGGCCATGTGGGATGCCCCCCAGCAAACATCTGGTATAGCTGTGATGCATGCCAGATATGAAAGTCATGATAACTGCCAGGGCTGCCAGCACACACATACATGATAATGCCCTAGGCATTGCACATGACCTAGAAGTTGATGGAGTGGTATCCCTTGCAGTTGACATAGATTCTACCCTTCTCACAGGGTGGTGCCTTGATGTGCACATGAGTGCAATCTATGGCACTCAGTACCTCAGGGTAGTGTGCTACACGGTAGAAGTTTGCTTACTGCTGGCTCTCACCTCAGGGTTGCGAGGAAAGTAAATGCATTCATTGGCATGTGGTAGCATGGCATCCAGGAACTGATGGAGTACGCTGGATGCTAATGCTTGTGAGACCCCCATAATGTCCCCAGTTGGTCTTTGTAATGAACCCGTATCTAGTATCCTAAGAGCTACACATACCTTAGTTTCCACTGGGATGGGTTCCCTCTGTTGGGTCTGGGTCTGAGTTGAAGTCGGCAGAGCTTACTGAGTTCTTGTGGTATGTCCCTGTCCACCCTGTACCCCTCTACAATCTCCAGCTCATGTAGCCTCTGGAAGGTTCCCCTGGGCTTGAGCACTCTTCTCCTTTTCAGTCTAGGCCTATGGTCAGCAGCAGCAGCAGAAGCATTGACCTCAGCATCTATCACATACATATGCAGCAGACCTGCAGCAGCCCCTGGCATTTCTTCAGTTAAAAGTCCCAAGTCTGTACTCCAGTGGTGCAGAGTATGGGGGTGAAATCAGATTGTAGGGTTTCTGCAAGCTTTATAATGCTCTGCTTTAGGTGCAGCCTTTGTGATTGGCTACCTGTGATGCATTTTACCTGCAAGGTACATCAAGGACTGTTAATGGCCCTAGTTCAAGTGGGACAGGGGTCATCAGCAATTAAGATCCCATTGCCTTTCTCAGCCAATGTTTTTTTAACGGCCTTCCTCACTCAGCACTGCGGCATGTCATGCAAACATGCACCACAAAGGTAAACGATGCTAAACAGTCATTGTACATGCCCCCATGGAAGGTCATGCTCAGCACAGTGATGCACCACACAAACATGTTCAAACCCACTGAAACACGCTCCCTGACTGTAAACAAAGCTTAGCAGCTAGTGTACACACACCCCCTTGCTGAGCAATGCAGTACAAACAAGCACTGCTATGCTCCAATGAGCTTAAAAGGAAGCGGACACACCCCCTTTTGATTTCAGCTACCTCTTCTGTGGACACCAACACTGTTCTCTACCTGCACGGATGAGATCTGCAGACATGAATACCCATTTGTGTTATTCAGTAAACTCATTGCATTTGCATAGAGATCTGTGCACAAACCCTGGGAAATACACGGTTCCAGGCCCTGCCTTGTTAGTAACTATAACAGTCTATCATTGTGCATACGCTATGTAGGGTTGTATAATGCATTACTTTCACATATTGCTAATTTTTGTTTTTACACTTTTTAAACGTTTTTTCTTTACAGTATGTTTGCGTACTGCAGCGCACTGTGCAAACATAATCTGATTATTAAAAAAGAGATATATATTTTAATTTTTTCCCCATTAGATTTTGGACACACAGTAGATAGTTTTGCACATATCTGTGTCTGCTATGCTATTTCTGTCCTTCTTACTGCACTTTTACAGCCTCTGTTCTCTGTTTAACATTGTGTACACAGATTCTTTCTGTGTATATTGTGGACACCAACACGGGGTCTGCAGGACTGTTTATCTGCTTGCTGGATCGCTCTACCACACTCATTTGCATGCACTTCACCTGCTTATGAGGTGATATGGATGCCACATATACTTCTGTGTTGGCGTGCTCGTGCATGCCTCTCAGCTCTGTTTCCTGGATCGCAAACCTGCTTACTTTCATGTAATTAATGTGCCACTATGCCGACATGGAAAATAAGTCCGTGTAGTCTTTATTAAATTGCCCCCAAAGTTAAAAACTTGCTTGAGCTGTTACCAGTCAACTTGTAGAATTTCATTATTGGCATGAATGTAGATAAACTGTTAGGATTACCAGATCACAATACAGTTGTTTACTTTGAAGACAAAGCCCATAAATCAAATGTATACAAGGTTTAACTATGGCAAATTAACAATGTTCAGATAAGGAAAGATTTAAAAAAAAAAACATGGACACAGATGATGGATATGAAACTCTGGAAAAGTTACTTGGAAAGTATGTCAAATTGACAGCTGTTCTTAAATGTAATACTTTTATTAAGAAAAGCTTTCAAAAGGTTGGTGCTTCAAATTAATAAAGCTTTATAAAAGGACAAAAGAACCTCTTATCCTTTTGGGAAATATCCATTAGAAGAAGCAAAGTCAAACTTTACAAAGTTTCAAAGGAATTCAAACATAAACTTTCCCAGGAGAAAGTAAATTATGAAAACAGACTGGTAATCTCAGCAAATAAAAGAAAAATACTACTGCTATATTAACTCATACTGGAAAGCCAAAATCTTTTACTATAATTAATATTCGGCAATTAATCTTTGTTAGCCTTAAGCAAATAGCTGATGCATTTAATGTACACTTTTCAAACACTGGGAAATTGACTAATACCAAGAACAGAATTATTGTGACTTTGATCCAGTCTCAGAAAATTGATGTCTATTAGTCTACAGTCGACTGATAAGGCACTATGAAAGACTAAATGTGATACTTGTATGGGTGTGGATTAAAAACCAGCAGTTATTCTTATTAATCTTAAGAATGAACTAGGCCCACTTTTGCTTGTTCTGATAAATAACTTGCTTAACTCAGGAAAGGAACCTGACTTCTGGAAAAATCAATTAGTACACTTATTCATAAGAACAGGAAAACATCTGACATTACAAATGGAACACAAGTCAGTTTAACATCACTGATTGCCAAATATTTTGAATGATTCATCTTAGACATAATGAAAAATGGAACCAGGGCCATAGATGAAATTGATCTAACCAACATGGCTTCATAAGTGCTCTCTCTACATTAACAACTATGGCAGAATTTTATGACCAAGCCACATCAGCTTTCTATATGGGATTAAAATGTGGAACAGTATATTGTCAGATTTGGAAAAAAGCATTCAATTATCTTTCCCATATTTCAAAATATAAATCTTAAGTTTCAATACAGCAATTATTTGATTTATCTGATGATGATCTGTTTGATCAGTCAAATTCCATCAATAATAATCCAGGGTTGCTTATCTGAAACTGCACCTGTTAATCACAATGTTTCATGGGGGTTGTGCTTTGTCCCATTTTGTTTAATTTTGTCTTTGCCACTAAGCTCAGCATCACAGTGGTCAAGCAAATATTCCAATGAATGTAAGGTAGCTCTTGTAACCCACCTTAGCCATCCCCAGTCTCCACCCAACCCACATCCAGTGTGGATAAGGAGATCAAAGATGCTTGGGCAGTATCATATTAGGGAGTTATGCCCTAATCCCCATTATCCCATGGCATACTTGTGAGCTCCACAATTGCTGTCTTTTGGAGGTGCATGCTTACGGTCAGACGTGCAACTAGTATGCCACATGTAGCTCAGATCTTTCCAGGTTCTTAATGCTGTTATCACAATGAACTGAGGCTACTTCCTCCATGTCCTCCCAGCATGGATGAGCCCATGTTGGCTGCTCACTCCTATCCCCTCCCTCACAGTCCTTGCATCACCTGTGATTCTATTCATACAGGGGATGTTTGAGGTGCAGTAAGGGCTTTATCCCTCTGCACTATGGGGTTAGTCCCAATAATCAAATAATAGTGGTTGAAGAGTGACTTTTTAGGAATGATAAAGAGTAATAGAATGTGGTTGTAGATGCTACCAGTTGGAGGTAAACAAGCAACTGTTAAGAGAAGCCATAATGTATGGTTGTCTAGACAATAATTGTCTTGTATTCACGTTCTACTGTTTAAAGGTAATAAAAGTAATAATTTAATCACAATTGCAAGAACATGTACTTATGAAAGTCTATCCAATTTTGGGATGTCTAAGTGCAAAATAAAAAAAAATAGTAATATCATTGTATAGGCCTACAATGAGGTGTACCAGGTTGCAGATGCAATGGAGCTGTATCACTGGACATATGAGCCACAGTCATTGTTGTAGAAAGAGTTACTGTGCCTTTAGACTTCTCTGCTCAAGAACTACCATCTAAACCAATGTCCAGTGCAGCACCAGCATCAAGCATGCCCTGTTGCATGGCAAAGGAACCCATAACCATAGCCTTTGTGAAAGGTGACAGACTAACAACTATGTGTAACATTACTAATTTGTGACAATCCCACCACCTTGTACAAAGAATGTAATCACATGTACCTTGTGTGGTATGCTATCATGCCTGTGTCCCAAATGTGTTTGTAGAGGATATTATGCTACAGGCATGCATCTACAGTATGTTGAAATATAGGGTAATATGAACATGCTGCATTTTCAACAGATATGTGGAAATGTGCAATGAGCTTGACTCCCTCATCTAGGTCTCTGCTAGATATCAAGGTCCATTCTGTCTTCTCAAGCAGTGTCAACAAGAACTCCTCCATGATGGGCAGGGTGGTCTCTGATAGCAGATCCTGAGTCATGACCATCCTCTCCTGTGTAAGGTGTGGGTCTTCTGGCAGGCATGCGAGACTATGTCGGTGACCCTACATCATAGCTAATGGGCTACTGTGTTGCCTGGGAGAACTTCTGTAGGGGGCTTTCTTTCTTTAGGTGCCATATCACAACCTGTAAATTTGGACAAACAGGTATGGTCAGTGAGCAGTTATATCATATATGCAGTAGCTGCTGTGGTATGCATAAACCCATATAGCAGCTGTGCCACCATTAAGTGCAACTCGTATCATCCCATACTATTACAGGGCAGGTCCACATAGTGTTCCTGTAGTACAGCATGGTGTTGGACTGTGTAACACTTATACACTCTGTCAGTAGCCTATGCATATCTTTGCTAGTAAAGTAAGGCATTCACATGTTCCACATATTTATACAGCCCAGTATGTGTTAACCTGTGTTCCTTAAGTGATGCAAATGTACAGACTGTATGTATCACAATGCAGTCCTCTCTGTTAGTGCAGCATAACAGTGGTCATACTGCACCTCATCCAACCTAACACTCACTACCCCAGTGGGTCACTGCTGCAGCTGACACATCAGCTTCAATTCCAGGAAACTGTTTTCCACCCCCCCCCCCCTTGCACTGTGCTCCTCACACAGCTGTCTGTAGGTGGCTGTGGAACTCCCTTCACAAAAAAGGTCCTGTTTATTCAATCTCTCCCATCTGTGCATGTCATCTGTCCTCTTACTCTATCATGTTACACCCTCATGTACACTGTAGAGCATTGTGGTAATGTGGTGCAGAGTTCCATTACACACCTTCCTGACCCCTCACACCTTCCTTATAGCAGGTAGATGTGGATCAACCTCCCTCCAATAACAACAGCAACAACAACAACAGAGTACTATTGTTAATCACTTATTGTCCCCATGTTATTGTTTCAAAAACCCTTACTGAAACAGCTGTAGAGTGGCTGTGCCTCTGTTGAGGGAGATTACTACCATCCACTACTAGTTTCACTAGTTATTCCAGCAGATTTCCATATTGCAATGAGCACTGCAATGAATATGGCTGTTTTTTTACCTCTCAGTTTTAAGGCTCATAGCATGAGAATTATGCTAATGATGTAATTTAGGGTAAAGTCTCTAAATGACACACTCAGTGTAGTGTGTACCAGACCAGGACCATTTAATGAGGTCCATACATACCTGTGCACACAGCTAAATGCTTGTGAAGTTAAATCTTCATATGTGGGCATAATCATGACCTGCACAGGGCTGCTGGTTTTTAAATCTCACAGTTCTGGGGGGGGTGTGTGCTATGGTATGCCTGTATTCAAGAACACAGGTTGTACATGGCATATACATTTAGGTCAGCATGTTTTTCACCCCAAGACCATCCTGTATGCAGTTCATACAGTGTCTATAAGGTAGCATTTGGCTCCATTGTACTGCCATGCTGTCTGTTGATGTAATTCATATGACACCTACAACATATCTCATCGAGAATCTGCTATCAATTTCCATGTTAAACTGCCATGGCTTCTGTGGTTGTTGAGTATAGATGGGTTTCCATGCGGTGCAGGAAGGAGACCAAAATCTTTTCTGCATCTCCAGGACAGAGACCACTGGGAGCAGCAAATGACAGACTCCTTTGTACTGGTAAAAGTACCCACTCTTAGCAGTGCTGGCATTTATACAATGACCTGAAGAGGTACTACTATGACATTCTTGGTCAACAGAAAGAGAAGGTTAGGCAATAAATCAGAGTTCTACAGTAAGCGGTACTGATAGATGGTTACGAGTTATTGTTTAGGTGTAAGCATTCAGCCGCATGCAGGACATGACTGGTGGACATCTTTATTTTTCTTTTCTGTTTTTCATCTTCCAGTAAAATAAATGTGAACAAGCTGATTTACAAGAGGTGCCTGACAAAGCTATCCAAGCACAGAAGCATGTATACACCATTGATGTTAAAACTGGATATTTGTTAGAGACCCATGTATTGTCCATTTTAGCATTACTGCTTCTTAATTTAACCATGACGTATGCTTTTGATATCCTTCATTTAAGACATACTTTGTCAATCTTATTCTATGGATTTTTGCAATGGTGACAGTGACTGGACTGACAGTGGGTACTCTACCACCATCTCAGGAGTCATTGTCTACTTCTGACCTGATTGTTTGCCTTCCTATAGTAACATGTCCATAGCTTTACCCCTGCTGTTTATGCATGGTGCTCTGATGAGTCAGCCTAACATTTCTCTTTCATTCAAAATCCCCTGGCATTGCCAGTTACTCCTGGCATACCATAGGCATATTTACTGTTGGCTGCCCTATATCATGGTAATAGGTGTTTCTGGCCCATGTGAAGGAGTTTTTGCTTTTGTGACTGTGTCCACATGTCTTGATCACCTTAGTGCCAGTAGGCATTGTCTATTAGGCTGTGTCTACCACTTAACAGTAACTCCTTTGGCCAGAACACATCAGTCTTCGAGTTTGAACAGCTTCTATGGTCCCTGTGGTCTCTATTTGCAATACATGCATTGCTCACATGTCATACGTGTATAGAGAATGGTTGGTAGGCTTTTACTCCAGACCCTTGTGGCACACTTATTGCTGTATTAACTTTTCATCTGTCATGTGTACTGTAGTCTTGTTTTTCACAACATAGTTCATAGGTTCATAGGTTCATAGGTTCATACTAGGCTATCTGCCCTAGGGCATTTATAAGCCTAGCCAGAATGTGTTTGGCTTTCGCCACCCATTTTAAATTTATTTTGCTATGCCCTTTTTCGAGGTTAGTATACTGTGCCTCTGTCTAACAGTGACACAGAAGTGATACCCGGGGTAAACCTACGATCTCCCATCCACTCATCAAGATTCCTCTTGAATAGAGTCAATGAGGGACTCTGCCTAACCTGGACTGGGATTTTATTCCAGAGTGAAGGGAGCCTCTGGGTTATGAATCTGTCCCTCCAGCATGTCCTATTTATTTCAGTGCTGAGGTTCAAGTCTCGAGCGTAGCTCGATGGGATTTGGATTTTCTGAGGTGCAGCATGTCCATTAATTCCGGGTTGGACATGGCTTTATAGGTCAGGCACAGATCGCCTCTGAACAGGCGGTATGCCACTGAGTAGAGCTGGAGTTTCTTTAACCGGGCAGCATATGGCATCTGTTTGAGCCCTTTGATCCTCTTGGTGAGGTACTTTTGGAGTCTTTCCAGTTGCTGCAGGTGTCTGGTAAGGTACATCCCGAAAGGGGCATTGTACTCAATTATGGGCCTGATGAGGGATGAGTAAAGAAGCACGATGACCTCCCCTGATCTAGATGTGAATCCCTTCATGATTAGGTGGGCTATATAAAATGTTTTTCTAACCACTTTAGCCACGTGGTTGTCAAATGAGAGATTGCTATCAACTTGGGTCCCCAGGTCCCTAATTACTTCTTCTGTACTTAATGGATTACCACCTATGTGGTAATTTGTGGTCACTTTGTTTTGCCAAAGGGATGACTATACACTTTTGGCATTTAGCTTGAGGCCATGGCTCTGGCACCAGTTGTCTGTTTCTATGAGGCCCTTTTGTAGGATGCTTGTGTCGGCTGGAGAGTCGATTATGGCGCCCAGTTTGCAGTCATCTGCGAACTTGATCAGCCAAAGTCCTTCTGTGTTGGCCTGTACCTCCGAGAAATATATACCGAACAAGAGAGGTCCCAGGACTGAGCCTTGTGGGACACCACTTGTAACTGGTTTGGAGTCTGACATGGCTCCAGCAATTCTAACCATGTGGGTTCTGTCCTTGAGCCAGTTTGCAATCCATCTAGTGACATAGGGGTTTATATTTAAGCTGGTGAGCTTATCTATAATGCCCGAGTGGGGTATTGTATCGAAGGCTGTTGCGAGGTCCTGGTAGGCTGTATGGACCACCTTCCCTCGTCAATGGCCTTGGTGACTGTTTCAAAGAAATCAACCAGGTTTAAGAGGCAGGATCTGCCCTTAACAAAGCCAAACTGGGTAGGATCCAGTGTCTGTAGGTCCCCAATATCTTTATCTATGAGGTCCATGATGATCCTTTCCATAGCTTTGCAGACCAAGCTAGTCAGGCTTATGGGGCGATAGTTTCCAGGATCTGTTGAGGCACCACCTTTATGGAGAGGGACCACTGTTGCTGTATGCCACTCTTTGGGCACATATCCTGTAGTAAGGCTGAGATTGAACAGTAGTTTTATGTTTGGGTTTAGCTCTTCTTGGAGTTCATGTAGGACGCAGCCCAGGACACCATCTGGTCCCATGGATGCTGTGTTTTTGGCTGTGGAGAGGGCGACTCTTACCTGAGCATCTGAGATGTCAGGGGCAGCACTCTGCTGGGATAGATATTTGCCCTTTGGTGGGGAGGGAGAAGTTTGCGCTGAACCTGTCAGCTAGGATGTTGGCAATGTCTGTGGGTTCAGTGTAATTTTTGTCATTTTGGACTAATTCTGAGCATATCTGGGAATTACCACCCAGGTTCCTAACATAACTAAAGAAAGCCTTGTGATTATCCTTAGTGTCCTGTGCAATTTTTCTCTCGAAGCTGGCCTTGGACAATTTTATGAGTGCCCGTAGTTTTTTGCTAATACTGATCAGTGATGCCTTCCCTTTTTGGGATTTTGCTCTATCATTTAGTAGCTTCCTCCTTCTATTGTATAGTTTGTTTATGGTTGGGGTCCACCAGACAGGACGTCTGCCTTTGGAGGATTGGGTCTTGGTTTTATTTGGGATCGCATGATCCATGCATTCCTGAAAGTGTTCATAGAATGCGTTTATAAAGGATTCTGTGGTCTGGGCCATAATTTCCACAGGCCCGGGGGCTTTGAAGGATTCCACCTCGGTTTTGAGGAGTGTGAAATTTGCTTTAGAGAAGTTTTTCACTGTGGTTTTCTGGGCAGGGGGTGGGGTCGGGATGTGAATATCCAGTGAGATTAGTTTATGGTCTGATCTTACCAGTGAGGGATACACTTCTGGTCTGGAGCATAGAGTCCCCATGTTGGTGATGATCAGGTCCAGTATGTTTTCCCCTCTTGTGGGAGTGGTAACAAGTTGTTCCATAGCATTTGAGTTTATAAATTCTAGGAATCTTTGGGCTAGGGTGTTGGAGCTAGAGTAATGCTCCCAGTCTATGTTTGGGTAGTTGAAGTCGCCCAATATAATGGTGTTTGGAGAGACCTTCATATTTTCCAGTGTTCTCAGGAAGGCCGAGTGGGGTTTCTGGGTTTGGGAGGGTGGTCTGTAGCAGGCTATAAACTGGAAGGCAGTTTTACCCACTGTTAGTTGCACATGGATAGTCTCTGATGCTTCGTGCTTTGCCATCAACCTGGAAGGTTTTTACTTCTCCAGGGACTGTTCTGCTAAACCAGCATTGTACACATTAATGATAACATACAGTTGCGTAGGTCCTACTTACCTGTAATAGTAAATGTTCATAGAACACACTGCCTTACTGGCATATCAGTAATACCGGCAATCTGTTTGAATTCCCAATACTGTTTGTCATCAGAGAAATGTAACTGATCTGACACTGGCAGGTCTGAAACCTCAGACAGCTGATCTCCATTAAAAACATGATCCTTAAATGATCAACTGGTTGTGGAAGTGGCAGCATTAGTCATAACCTGGGTATACATCACCTAATCAGCTGCCTGAACAATGGATCTAACCAAAGCCACCATATAGGGTGAAAACCCACTCTTAGACTACTGCCCTACTAAATGGTGAGTCCTCTGTTTCTTCTTTGAAAGCACTACACTGGTGGGACAAGTGGAAGAAACAGGAGCATAAATGGAGAGAAACAAAACAACAGATTTTTATGTAGCCCTCCATTTATGTTCATACTTTTTAATTTCCCCAAGTCTTTTGGGTTTCTAATACCAGGAATGAACCTCATTCCTAAGTCAAAGTATGATTAAAGTTCACGAAATTAGTATTGTTTCAGTCTTTTATTTCAGCCAGTAGTGCTCTTTGCAGCACCCAAAATGTGCCCAGTAATGTCTCCTTCTGCAGTTCATATGGAGCTACATGTATTGGTAAAATATCTAAATATGATTGTAAATTCTTTTTTATAAGACCCATTGCTCCTACTACTATTGGGACTGTCTGGGTGTCTTTCTTCCACATTGCTCTTGTTTCGCCTGCAGATCCTGATATTTTATGACTTTGTGTCTCTCTGTACACAAGAGACTGTAGTCACTGGGTGTGGCTATTTCAATGACCAATGCTACTCTTGTCTTCTTTTCTTGAACCACTATATCCGGTTTTCTAGCATTTATCTTTTGAACGGTTGGTAATGGATGATCCCAAGTGATGTAGACTTTCTAATTTTCTATGATGTTTTGTGGCTCATGTTTCCAGTGTTTTTCAGCCACTTCAATACCATAATGTTTACATAATCTCCAGTGCAGCAGTCTTGCTACATTATTATGCCTTTCAGTATACAGTCCTTCTGCCATTAGTATGTTGCAACCAGCAACGAGGTGTGCAGCTGTTTCCAATTTGGTTTTACAAAGCCTACATTTGTCTGTTTCTCCCACATGTTCAATGGACTTTATAAACCAGCGTGTATGCAGCCCACTATCTTGTGCCGCCAATATTAACCTTTCGTCTCTTGGTTTGAATTCTCCTCTCCTTAACCATTCCTGCATTCATTTCTGATCAACATGAGGTTATTCTAGAAGGTTTCTATACTTGCAACTATATTTATGCTTTTTCCACATTTCTTGCATTCTCATCTGATCCTTCACCTTATATTCTTTCTTTTGTTTTTTGGCACATTCAGTTGCGTCCTGATTTTTATCTACTTTTTGTTTGATTTCCACTCCTGCTTGACTCCAATAAGCTTCTCCTAGACTAAACAGAGAAGTCATCTTAGATTTAGTCTCCTCATGTTTCAAAACTTTCACTACATTTGGGTCTTGTGAGGTCAGCAGATATGTGTGGAGTCCCACAATTGCAGATATGCACATATAATCAATTTCAAGGAGGCCATCCCTCCTTCGGAACAGGGAATATAATCTTGGTATGCACAGATTTTTATAAATCATTTGGTGAGTATGAAGCATCCTTCTTGTTTTCCTATCTAATTTATCCAACACATTTTAGGGCCAGTCAATCACTCCAAAACTGTAAGTTAGGACAGGAAGAGCAAATTGGTTTATAGCTTGGATTTTGTTCCGAGATGTCAGTGCTGTTTTCAGGATTAATTTAAGTCTTCTGAAGTATTCCATATTAAGTTTTATTTGCATTTGTTCATGTTTTATCATTGATCTTTTATCATTTCCCAAATATTTATACACTCCTTCTTGCTCAAGTTCTTTTATATCACGTTCTTGTCCTAAACTGATATTTTCCTGGCGTTGCAGCTTTCCTGCTTTAAAGGTTGCTTTTGCACATTTATCAAGACCGAATGACATTCTTATATCATCTGAAAAAGTTTTGACAACTTTCAGTTGTGCTTTCATTTCCTCATCTGATATACAGCTATATAGTTTTAAATCATTGACATATGTGGCAGTGTATGTGGTGCTACAGTGACCACTATAATGTCCACTTGTCTTGCCATGTCTCCAGTCCAGCCTCTCTTAAGATGTCAGAGGTCCTTCAGTGGAGGCAGCCTGGAGGATACCATGGTGCCCTCTGGTGGTCTACATTCAGTGTGGCTGTAAGCTGTCCATCAGAGAGCATCATTGGTGGTCATGTTATGTCACCCAGTAGGAGGTATATGTTGTGAAGACCTTGGTGGAATGACAGTTAAGATATCTGTGTTAATTTGTCTTGCAAACACAAGGTGCAAGGTTTGAGTCTCACAAAGGATAATTGGCTAGGCTTAAAATGGCTCACAAGGGCAGTTAGCTTAGTATGAACCTATATTGAAGGTGATAGCTATCTAAAACAAAATTTGCAGCCTGGAATACATCCTTGTGTGGCTGGCTGAGTTGCACAGCTGCCTGATCATGACCAGTGGACCAACGGTGGCTGGGCTTACCTACAAGGGCCGCCACCCTACAAGGGCTGTCACAATGGTAACAGACTTCAGTTTAGGTGCAGCACTGTGCAGTGATCCAGCCAGCTGTCACTGCACCCTGTTCTTCCTGTCATGCTGTTCCCTTTCCTTTTGTGTCAGCTCACTCCCCAGTCTGTAGTCCAGTCTTCCTCATTACCATCTGTCTTCCCTCTGTTTGTGTATCTATATCTCTCCTTTGTGTTTCCCTTCCCCATTTGTGTCAACTCTTCCCATGTTGGTCTCTGTCTGCCTTTTGTGTTAATTTGTCTGCTCTTGCTATGATATTCATACCCTTTCCCTGCTCATCCTCCCTTTGCCAAAATCTGAACTGCACAACAATTTATACTTTTACTTCCCCAATCACTGTCACTCTTTATTTCTTTCCTGTCTCTCTGTTCCTTTGCTTGTACCTTTCTGACTGCACTGTATACTTAACTACTTCCCATTTATAATAAAAAATACTAGGGGCTTTGCTGAAATGTCAGGGCTTTTGTCTGTGATTATAGTGGAACATCAATGCAAATTATATGCATTATTGGTAGCATGTTATACAGATAATAAAGGGCGTATCAGGTCACGTGACCTCCATAGCATAGTAGTTATTACGTGACTTGTAGATTTTTCGCCACTGAATTCCCAAATTAGTCATACAGTCACTCCAACTATATGATAAATCAGCTTTGTGCTCCTGCAGCTGTGATATTTTACTGTTATGCGTAAAGGAGTTTTCTGAAGATGGCTTCAAGTGTTCATTGTTATAGTCTCAAAAACAGCATCTGAAGACTCTAAGGCAAATATACTTTAAAATTCACAAATGTTATGAAGCTACAATTATGCTAGTGAATACAGATTTACATAAAAAAAATTGATGTAAATCTAGGACAAAAATGCTGAAAAGCATCAAAGATATGAGCATGAATTTATTTCTGCAAATGAAAGTCTTGTAATTTTGCCAGCCTTCAATGTTTCATTTATAGTTCTCTGCACATGTATGTTTTCGATTATAAATTCAAGATGATTTTTGTTTTCCGACAAGGTGTTCACTTTAGCAGTGCTAAATGTTACCTCATAAAGCTATGTGTCATTAAAAATGGAAAAGCATAATATATGATTATATTGCAGACGAATTGCATTTGTAAGTGACCCTTAGGAACTGAAAAGTTAGGGTGGAATTGATAAGATGAAATTATTGCTAGGTTTGCACTCCTATCCTGAGGTGGGGAATGGATTCTCACTGGGTCCACGATATTTAGTAGAGATCTGTGTCACACAAGCATACTTCTCAACTATACCTGACTTCACAAATCACTCCACATTTTGCCTTATACTTTTCTACTCTGTCCCTTGTAAAATTGTTGATTTGTTTGGTTACTGAATATTAGAGTCAGTCAATAATGTCAGTCATCAGAGTTCTATACTTCTCATTGCTCACAAAATCCATGTTGATGCAAAACCTGTTGCCCTATTAACTTTTTAAGTGAAATAGAGTATTATTTAAAAATTGTCCCTGATGGTGGGTCTTTGCCCCCTCTCCCCCGCCATTATTTTTTGCTTAGTCCAGAATTCTTCAGCAAATAATTTCAGAGATTTGCCTACAAGATTACATGTCACTTACTCAGTCTGCACAAGCATTGATGTAAAATACATCAGTATTATCAGACTGAAACAAAACTAACCCTTGTCCCCTCCAAAAAAAAAATCTGAAAAAATCAATAGAAATAGGAAGGAAATAGCTTCCTTTTCCAACTGGTAAACCTAAACCTCTAACAATATCACTGGAACAAATTTATCTGAATAGTGACACCGTTATGGAAAGTTTTTTTTTTTAAGTTAATGCATAGGTTTAGGGTTGGGGATAGGGTCAACAACAGGTTAGGGTTAGAAAGTATGAGTAAGAGGGTCAGGGGGCCTTCCTTCTCCTGCCTCATCTTATTCATGCATTCTAACCCTAACACACCCTTGCACCTGCCCCTAAAACTAACCCCACATATTAACTTATAAAAATCACTTTCCCTAATGGTATTACTAGACAATATAGTCAGACTTGTGCTGTTGTGCATGCACACGCACACACACACACACACACACACACACACACACACACACACACACACACACACACACACACTCACACACACACACACACACACACACACACACACACACACACACACACACACACACACACTCACACACACACACACACACACACACACACACACACACACACACACACACACACACACACACACACACTCCCATCAAACACATCCAACACTACATGTTTATACCTTAACATAGCCCTTACTCTAAACCTAATCAGCAAACATTTACACAATCACATCTTTCAGTATTCTGTTGAGCAAACCTCATATAAACTTAAACATAAACATAAACACACTCACACACACACACACACACACACACACACACACACACACACACATACACGCACACACACACACACACACACACACACACACACACACACACACACTCACACACACACACACACACACACACACACACACACACACACACACACACACGCACACACACACACACACACACTCACTCACTGAAATCTGTCCTCTTATTTTATTTACCTCTTACTGACTTGTAATCCTAAGCAGAAAACACTTGTGCACACATTCCACAAGAATATTTCCTTACTTAACGTCAACTCTGACTCTAACAAACAAACACTTACACACACTCCAACCCTAATTCACTTACAGTGAACCCCAGTATGTGAACTCCCATCTTTCAAAAAAAAACCTTAGACAAAAGAAACATTTGAACAATTTCCCAACTTGAACACATTGTTAAAAAATAGCTGTTTGAAAGAGTGTCCAACATCCACTTACAAGTAACAGCAGTCTCAAGCTTTGGAGTGATGGGAGTGCAGAAAAACAATGGTGAGGGTGTGTGTGAAAGAACAAAGGATTCATATTTTTTGTCATTGCATATCATAATTTCCAGACAGTGATGTTATCCATTCACTGATAAGATATCTACTAACTTCAGGTCGTCAGCTCACTGATGTCATCCCTTAGTTCTCATATATGTATAGCTACGGGAACTTTTTCCCATCACATGGGGTATGGGCTTTTCTGGCAAAGGAGCATGGCCAGGATCATTGAAACAGAGCAAAATCAGTGCTATTGCAGTGGTGGCTGTAGGCAGACATCAGGGCATAAGGCTAGCAGCTGCAATGGATAGGTGAGGCCAAGAAAGGAAGTATAAACGCTACTCATCTGATGTCTCATATCAACATTTGCCTATATAAAGCTCTTCCAATCACATATTTTAGTGAGACAGAAATTACTTAACTACCTGAAAACTGAATTCAGCTTTCCATAATGCAGATTAGCTGCTTCAGCTATGTGAGATACTGGACCATTGGTTTTAGATTTGGTGACGGCAAGTGTCTGCTTCTTTCTCATGTATTGTGCACCTTCCAGTCAGGAAAAAAAATAGATGTGTTAAATATACACAGATTCATTTTTTTGATTATTATTGATACTGAATTTCTAAAGCCTTTATTTGCAACTGTAACTTTGTAAACATTCTTTGCACCAGATGGCAATGAACCTACAGCTCCAAAATACCCTCACACTAGTCTTTTACCCAAGTTATCTGCCTATGGGTTTGCTAACTGTAATTTCTGCAGACATATCCTTCATTTTCTGGTGATATAATGCCTTACAGCTAGGGATAATCAAACTTTGAGTAATTACATGAAGCATTATTTTAACAGATGTTAAGATTCATATTTCAAAGCAGCATTCATCTCAGATGAGAAATTTCAAGTCATGATTCTGGGAGAGAAACTCTCCATATATCAAAGAATACTATTCTACATAAGTACCTGAGTTTGCTTTTTGCAGTGAATGGGGCAGATGTAGACCGGTTCCTTTAAACAAAGTTTAACTGAACTCGTCTCAACTTAAAAAAAATGGTGATATTGTACTTGAGGGCCTCACCAGTTGCGCAGTGGCAAGCCCTGCCCCAAACCTGCCCCCATGCTGTTTCGTAATCGGGCACTAATGAATATGTATTCTCTTGAAGAATCCTAATACACTGCCTGGCTTTTAGTACATGTCTTGTGTTGTCTTCGAGAACAATTGTTTGTTTCTTATTTTAATATAAACAAAGAAATGCGTATTTATTAAATAAAAGACATATTTCAGAAACTTCATTTTGTTCCTGCATCTGGCTGTCTGCAAAGTTTATTTACTTTTAAATTAAAAGGTAAACTACTTGGTCACTTTTTAAGCTAATGATTTAATCGGGAGATACATTTTTTTGCTCAAAATAAAGTATATAAGCTCACTTCTTATTCTTGTCCTGACCTAGGGTTACCACCAGTTTTCCTTTAGGCTGGGCAGTCCCTTATTTGGGCAGGTGTGTCCTTGTCAGGGAGGGGAATATGAAAATGGCAAGTGTCCTTTTTTTTTAAGTTCCCTTTATTAGTCGAATAAAGCTATTATTTTTTATTTGAATCACTTACCAACCAACTAAAATTCTAAAAAGAGTGGGCTTTTATTTTTAGCAAAAAAGCTATTATTTTTGTATCTGAAACACTTCAAAATGTAACAAGCAACTAAAATTCTTCAAGAGTGTGCTTTTAATTTTAGCAAAAAAAAGTCCATTCGTTTGCATTGTTTGAATGCCATATCAATCATGGCTCATTACATATGCAGACCTGGTGTGTCAATCATTCGTGACACGCCCACTTCTGCGCAAAATGCAAGGTGAGGCCTTCAAGTGCAATATCACCAAAAAACTCTGTGAAAGTGCATTCAGCAAAATTCCTAATTAAAAGTTACAATTTATTTTATATAGGAGCATAACCCTTTTCCTGATGCAGAAGACTGTATGCTTTGCACACTTTCTGCATGAATCAATTACTTTATTGAGTTTGTGTTCACTACCTGTTGGGAGAAAGTGAAAAACATCAATGCAGCACCAGGCAAATGCTGACAAAGAGATTTATACATTAGTGTTAGAACATGCACCCCACTTGGCAACTTTCCCATTACATGAATGATCTAATGATGGTGTCCAGAATCCACAAAGAAAGAAGCATCTAGGAAGATTTTGAATTAAAAGTACCTGAGTAGCTAGCTGGAATGTCACAGAACTGTAGCTATACTCAAGATAACAAATATTAATTCCCTTTGGGGCACATACTTTCTTTCTTAACAATAAAATTGATTTAGAATATGCAACACATGCAAGGACATTTGTTTAAACTGCTGCAATAATCTAGTATAAGGTAGTACAGATGTGGCCAAAGATGGGGGCTACTGTTTGTATTTATTTTATTTGCCTATTTTTTGACATTCCACTGTTTGATGACCATCAGTTCCTTGAGATCTGTTGATGCATGCATTCCTCACAAGGTGAGAGCTGCTCCCTGCCCATTTGTTCTCTGCGAAGTGAGAGCCAATCATGCAGCTGTTATCCTGGCAACCATTAAGGCATTTTTGTGGAAGTAGCCTAACTTTGCACCTAGTGGTGATATCTCATTACTTTGGAGGAACTGTCTATGTCTCTGCTGTAGAGGCATGCCTGCTCCCTGACATGACTTGAAAGGGCTACTGCACAGGTTGGGTGGACCCACTTACATACCTCCCCCCACAGGATCTCTTGTGGGGTAGCAGCCTATGTCATTCACCAGCAATGCCACATCTTCAGAGAGGGAGGAGTCTCCACAACCCTCCCAGGTGAGTGCTCTGATGAAAGCCATATTTTTGTCACCTACCCCTCCCTGGCTCTTCTAGCTTTTTTTGTTATTAATCAAGTTACCGATTAATATGTTTTTGTGTTGAGATGGCTAAACACATCAGTAGAATCCCTATGAGAAATAACACAAAACAATTGCTTTAAGCAAATAAGAATATATCTTCCATATCTAAAGCACTTTAGAACTGTCAACACAAACTCTTCTGTATACTCTATAGCTGCTAACATACTAGTGTTCTCATCTCTATGTGACTTTGCTTACAGTGCAGATTGATAACCTCTCATATCATTCTCCCAAGGACATATCTCTTGGCCACCTCAGCAGGCATCTCTCTTGTTGCTTCTCTTGACATCACTGCAGACATAGAAGTGTCATGGACAAAGCGTCTTCACATCCCTTGCTCAGTCCGAAATATACAGTATTTGTCTTCAGAAGCCATTTTGCATTTCTTCTCAGCACTTCCCAATCAGACATTTTACTGCTACATCAGTGTCCACTCCGATAATCATTGTGATGATGGCATGCTACATCACTTCAAAGACTGCATACTTTGGAATAGAGACAAATAATTTGTTAGTGATTTTTTTTATTTATTTCTTGCAACATTAGTAATGTAAATCTCAGGAGAATGTAATAAACAACTAAAATACACACAGTTTACCACTGGAAAACTTGATGAAAATTGAAAATGATATAAATAACAGAAAGGCTCTCTTGCCAGTTACATGAATGCTCAGGTTAATCTCTGTGTGGAGACAATACAGTACCTGGCTTTTGTTTCAGCTATATTTTACCCCAGGATAAGATTAACTGGAATAACAGAACAATCCCATTCAGACAATATTGCTTACTAAATACAATGAGCCATTAAACAACGTGAGGTAAAACTTAAGCCAGCTATTACCTTAGCAGTGAAAAATTCCCGGTGGCTTTGTTGATGTGCCATTTAATCTTTGTCATTTCTAAACTGCTTGGCACTTGAATAAACTTTCTGTTGTATTAGTCCTAAGGGAGATTAATTAAAACATTTTTCATTTATGTCTAATAAAATCTTTTGTGTCAAGAATTAGTTACAAAGTTGTCACATCAAGACAAAAGGTGAGTAGTTGGAACATAGCAGTGATTTATAATCTGAAACTACTGCAATAGAATAACATAGCTTTCACAAAGCAATACTCAACAGGTTTGTGAATGCATTGCATGCACCCATCTATAACCTAGCTGAAAAAATGCAAGTGAAATAATGGGAAAGCAGAAAATGTTTATGAGAGTAACAGAGAGACTGACAGGCAGACAGACACACAGACAAACAGGATTAGTATGAGTAGGACTGGGACAGTGAATTGTGATGGGGATCTGTGTAAGTCATAGGAAATTAAAAAAGGAAAGTTGAGCCAGTTCGTCAGTAAGAAAGAATTCACAGCAATAGTGGGTAGCCTAATTTTGTCAAAAGCATGCAAAAGCAAAAAGAAGGCTAAGGACATGCACAAAAATATCAAGAAGGAGAAGAACACCTGGTGTCAAGAAATTATGTAAAATGTTCACCTCAAAGCCTCAAGTTCCACTTCAGCTTTGACAGATAAAGTGAATCCATACATCTCCTGCCATCTATAGCAGACTTGGTTTACTATGCAAGGACTCTGTCCCTATTTCCCTAATAAAAACAAATTATAAAAAACTTACTGTTAATCTCTGCCTGTTCTTCAGTCCTGCTTCCGTAACCCACTTATATCTTCCTCATTTATCTTATTTCTATGATTATATTCCGCTTCTCAGTTGCGTATGTTAAATAAGTTTTCTTACCCTTAAGTTGGCTCCCTTTCTAGCTTTGCCTTTGCATATATTTTTACATTGCTTGTGGCTTCTTATACTCTTCCCTAAATTGCTCACATTTCTGTTTCCAGTCAATGTAATCCATTGCTTATCCTCTAATATGTTTCTGATTATTTCCTTCATGCACATGACTTTTTCCTTAATGCTTACTCCTCTATGTCCCACTATAAACTGTAGTAGTCTCCTAAATTTCATTTGCCACTTCAGTGGTTCCCCACTCTTCCAACTTCTCAACTAAGTTCCCTGTTTTTATATAGTTATATGCTCACTCCCCTTAATCCTAAACCACTGTCTTTATTTCCATTATATTACCTACTAATTTAACCATTTACAATGTGGCTTTCACCTTCAAGACACTATCCTGCATAGAACTATTTCTGTCTCTGTGTCTGCATCATTATCTGCATTTGTACTGTTGAAGTAATTAACTCCATAGAATGCTAATGTTACTAATGTCAATACATTAACATCAACAAAAAAGTGTTGATACACTATTGGGCATGCTTCGAGAATTCACTGCAGAGCATGCAAACTTCAACACAATGTTTCTTATTTCAACATTATTAGCTCCCTCCAATTCCATAACTGCCTGTATTCTCTTCTGTAAACTTCTTCCATTGCTTGCCCCACTGCTGCACTAACCCTAAGAATAAAAAAATACATACCATAGGACATTCTGTCAAAGTAAGAGGTACTGAATTTCATTTCTCTGAAACAGAAACAATAATAATAGTCTTTTCGGACAGAAGACTACATTCAAAATAAAGTGGACAGCATTGTTTTCTGTATGGGCATAACCCCCCCCCCCTCTCCATACATACATCTCTCTCTCTCTCTCTCTCTATATATATATATATATGTATGTATATTCCCTTCAGAATGTTAAAGGTTTAAAACTTCGAATTCCCTACGGTCGAGACCATATGATACAAATTTTAAAACATTGATATTTTGAATGGAGATCTCCATACAGCGTGGAATGGGAGTTTCCCCTTTTTCTCACTGTAGTGCAGTCCTGGAGTTGGTATATTTAAGTGGCGGGAGGTGAGGGGGATGCAGGGAACCTTGTTTTGTTTTTGCATTTATTTTAGGATATCAAAGTTTTGAAACTTCGATGATATGATCTCGACCATATGAAATTCAAAGTTTTAAACGTTCGATATTCTGAAGTGAATATATTGAATATATATATATATATATATATATATATATATATATATATATATATATATATATATTTATATATATATATATATATATATATATATATATATATATATATATATATATGGGTCTAGGACACATGCTCAACTAGCATATGTCCGAATCACAAAACATCGAACACACATACACGAAAGCGCTTAACATCGAAAAGTGCTTCTGTGTATGTGTAGTTAAAAAAAAAATCTACGTTTCCACAGGGGGGCTGTGCCCCCACACCCCCCTACTTTATTATTCTCACTCTGAGATCACATTACAGTGGGGAAAAGGGAATTTTCCCTTACCAGCACTGTAGTCCGATCTATGAAACAGGCACACATACATGGAAGCACTTGTCGATGTTAAGCGTTTTTGTGTATGTGTGTTCGATGTTTTGTGATTCGGACATATGCTAGTCGAGCATGTGTCCAGATCCCATGTGTATATATATATATATATATATATATATATATATATATATATATATATATATATATAGGTTTATGTCATATGACCGACTTTTCAGAAACTTGAAAAAAATATTGAAGAGACCATATAATTGAGCTTCCTAAAACTCAAACATCAAAAAAAAAAAAAAAGAAAAACAATACATTTTCAAGAGGGACAAGCCCCTCTGCAACTCTCCCCTGCAAATGAAATATATCAACTCCGAGATGGCACTACAGCGAGGAAAAGGGTAAATTTCCTGATCTTCACTGTACATGTCCATTCAAAAGCTTTTATGTTTCAAAAAAGCAATCATATAGTCGAGTTCGAGTTTCTGAAAGCTTTATCAACTGATAGGGACATATAAATACATATATATATATATATATATATATATATATATATATATATATATATATATATATATATGTGTGTGTGTATAGGGCGATGTGATCTTACATTATCTCGTACGTCATATAATTTCTAAAATTTCTGAAGTCGCTGCATTGGTTACTCAAAAAGATAATTTTTCTGTTGCAGTAGTCTCAGAATAGTCTGTTACAATCAAGTTCCTATCAACATATAGCAGCTCAAGATAAGGGAATAATAACATGACAACCTAATGTTGTGATACAGATGACTGCACACAGGAAAACTATTAGCTATTATTTTTCACCACTAAGGGATAACAGTCTCCTACTGAGAAAACTGCTTTTAGTAGTTCTGCTCTGTCAAACTGAGACTCTATGACTCTTCTTTTGATTACGTAAAGGAGAGTTATACCGGCTACTTTCTTTTACCAGTGCAATGAAAGGTATATGGTGTAATGGAGTAATCAAATGTTTTCAAACAATTCTTTTGCTCTCTTCTGGATAGTTCATTCACTATACATCGCTTTACTGATTTCCTCTGGTGGTGAAAAGAGAGTTCAAACTTTCATGGCAGTGTAACAGAAGACTTTGAATATTGAATATCAAGACAAATATGAAGAGATGTGCTGGGAGCTATTTCAGCGTTACTTTCAGTCTGTGTAGTTGTATAGAAAATCACATCATATAATTCATCTACCTTTACAATAAACAGTGCTAAATGTCTTTTAAATAATGATACTCATGATAAATCACTCCTTTTCAGAAGCAAAACATTCAAGTGGTCTATTTTTTCAGTGCCATCATGCATTTATACCATATTCCATATCTTTGCTTTATACTATTCCTTGTTTGTTTATGAAACACCAGTATTTTTCATATTGCAGTGCTGTTCTCAGAAAACTGCATTGCATCCAAAATGTTCTTTTCTTAACTGGATTCAATAACATACTGGGACATTTTCACACATACACCCCTCTACACACACACACACACACACACACACACACACACACACACACACACACACACACACACACACACACACACACACATACACACACACACTTGTACACTAAAAACAAACAAACAAACAAACAAAAAAAACATTTACAATTCAGGAACTTTCACAATATGAAGCTGGCTTCTTCAGTGGTCCTCCATATCTCATGTACTTTGGGGATGGGCACACCAACTCTTCTGTATACTCTGTAGCTGATAATGTACTAATGCTCTCACCTTTGGGTGTCTCTGATTACACTTCAGATTGATATCCTGTCATATTATCCTATTGTCTCAGAACATCTTTCCAGGCATCTCATAAACCTGCACTGTGGATATTATTTGGTATTCCATAAATTTGCCCATTCTTGCTCTATTGTTTACTAAATGATTAAAATATTTTAAACTCAGATTTTATTATGAAAAAAATTACACATTGCATAGTTTTGAACTTCTTACTCTTTCTTATAGAGATGCCTCATTAAAATAAAAATCATATCCTCGTCCTTTACTGTTGATTATACACAGATGAGACCCGTGTCATCTTTCCAACATTATTTTTTAACTAATTTGACCCTGTTTATCTACTTCAAATGGCAACAAATCTCCACTTTAAATAAAAGCAATACAGTATTTCACCGCGGTGGTGGTGCTGTGGTAGCGTTATTGCCTCACAGTAAGACACTGTCCTGTTCGATTCTCAGCTAGAGCGTCTCCTGCGTGGAGACATGCGTGAATGGGCGTACCTTCATTGAAGGTTGTGTGTCAAGGCTGGTAACTCGGCACATAAAAAATCAACTACCAATCATTAGTGGACTGGAGTTCCGCTGTGGCGACCCCTAACCAGGAAAAGCCAAAAGACACAACAACAACAGTATTTCTTTCCAGAAGACAGTCGTCCACTCTGACCAGACTTTCATATAAATAAGTTTAAGTATTTGGATTAATGCCTGGCAGTTAGTTATGACTGTTGTGCAATGGGCACAGAAGGTTAAGCCTGTAAGCTGTAGTTCCTCTGGTACAGAGTTTGATTCCCTCAGCCCTTATTTGCCTACTTTGTGACTTTGAGCAAGTCACTTGATCAGACAGTGCTTATGGGCAATTGGGAATTTAGGTTAGGCTTGTCAGTTTCCAGTGACTTAAGTACCTGCCTGTCAATAGTAAAGCTCCATCAAATGTTCAATGGATCCAAAAAAGCATCAGGTAATGAGGGCTATAGACTTTCGGTTAGATTAACATTTCATTGAAATTCATGTGTTCACCTAATATGAACTTTTCTCTCATTAACTTTGTACTACCCATGTTCAGGCTAATATACGAAAGCCAATAGTTAGCCGTTCTATTTCAGTAAGCTCATAACTGGTCATATAAGCATTATTCTACTTTCTGGGCCAGTCTATAGCTCTCAACCTTTCATTTCCAAAATGTGGAACATTATCTCTCACATAATGTGTAAAAAATAAGAAAAATGAGAAATACTTAGTAAATGACTTCAGTATTTTGGAACACACAATTTCAAAGCATCAAGATGAGGAACTTTCCTTATAATGAGGTACAGCTGAAAGATATAGGCTAAATTAGAAGTTGCAAACCCTAACTTTAACCCTACCCCTAACTCCAGACCTACATATTGCATTACTAATACCCCTTTTCCTAACAATACCACTAAACCAAACATAGTCACCCAGATCAGAAGACAAACACACACATACCCCCACCAAAACATTACAATAAATCTATTCCCTTCCATACCACTTAGTCAAACCCTAACCAGCAAACTTGCACATATATGCTAACCTTTATAACCCATACTTACCTTTCCACCAGCACCTCTTCAGTTAAACATTTGTTGTCCTGCAGACTCCTACTTTCCTGCAGTGTATAACATTTACCAATATGATAATCACACGAATCGGTATTCACTCATACGTGCAGTCACTCTTTTTTACTGTCACACAAACATTTTACCAAATTAGTATTCAACCTTTTCGATTACACACACACACACACACACACACACACACACACACACACACACACACACACTGTATGTCTATATATATATATATATATATATATACAGATATACATATTATTCAGCAAAGTTATCAACATTTATGTGAGCTCTGTTGCATATGTGAATATCAATGTCAGACTTTCCTTTGTTTTCTCATTTATATAATGGTTCTCGAAAGGCATGTCTGTTCACTATGTGTGCCTGTATGCTTATAGCAGTCAGAGCAAAACTTGACAACTTCTAAAAACATTCTTTAGCTATAACAGTTACTGACATTGGGACATGATAAGTAGCCTAGGATTACAAAAAAACATGAATATTAGTTGTACAGGGCAAATGCTCTATCTTTTAGAGGGACTTGAGACAAAAACTAAAAACACTTGTGCTACAAACACTAAAAATGTTTTGAGCGACTAATATCTGGCATGGAAAAGACAGACAATCTTGCTATAAACTCCATCACTAAAACATAAGACATGTACAGAACAAATCATTATTTACAGTGATGGTAACTGCTTGCTGAAGTTCTAAGGTTAATTATATGTACAGGGTTCAAACTTTTGTAGACAGGACAGAAAAGAGAGATGGGGTAATAACTGCAAATAGCGTTCTTACAACACTCTGTAAGTGATATCTGTGTTTTGCTTCCATATATCTGGAAAATCATCCAGGCAGATAGAGATATTAATAACAGGAATACAATTTGGTGAGATGAAATGCATGCAGTTCTGATGAAGGAAGAGCATAGTGCATCCATCCCAGTCTACCACAGGAAGATAGGTCATTAAGGAGTGTGTTAAATGATTGCATAGAGTTTCTTTGACCATAGAATGGAAAAGAAGAATCAGAAGGAGAACCAGATTGCAAGTATTGGGACTTAAAAGGATGGATTTGTAATAAGAGGTGGAGAGAGGCGAATATTTTATCCTGAACATGTCAACCACCATCATGTGTTCAGAGCAATTTCATTCTTGTACACTAGTAGTGATACAGGTGTGGCATACCTGTGACACAGACAGAAAAATAATGCATTTCCTGTTATTTCTACTGGACTGCAGAACATGCCTACTTGTTCAAGTTTTACATAAAGCAGTTTTGCAAGATGAATACACTTCCTTCACTTATTTCTTCTTCTTTTTTTAACAGCATTAATGCACAACAAAATTGCAACTAGACAATAAGACTAACACTTACACATAATCCATTCACACCCCTTTTTCCCCATTTTTTTGGATATGGGGCTGGGGTGCCACTTCACCAGTGACAATCATTTAGAGCCAAGGCTTACACCACCAGGTAGCTAGTGTTGTCACGTTAGTTCTTGCACATCACTCACTTGTATATGCTGTCACACCTATGGCCAATCTAGAGTTTCTAGTCCATCCAGTGCATATCTTTGGAATATGGGAGGAAACCACAGCAAATACAGGGAGGACATGCAGACTCAGCACAGGAGGCACCCCAACTGGGAATTGAACCAGAGAACTTCTTGCTGTGAGGTGACAGCACTATCTGCTATGCCAGTGTGCCACCTAATCCATTAGCAGTTATCATTAAGTTGTAGCAACATACATTTATTGCTATATTTTCTTCCATGTTCTCCCTTTCAATACCATGGCAGCTATTTAATTATATGCTTTTTTCTTGCTCTATTTTCCTTTTCAAGACATTCCAAGAGACCATGTAAGCCTCCTGTGTTTGGAGAATCTATCAATTTGCATATTCTCATAGTTACATTTTCTAATACTAGGACTGTCAAATGAAACAAGACCATTCACACTTAGCCCAACTCCAACTCTCTGGATCATCTGGAAGAAACATAACAAAGACAAATTTGCACTCTGTCAGGCCACAACTCTGTAAGCAACTTGTAACTGTACTTTAGAAATCAATCAACAACGTTGATGAGCAATCGCAAAAATGTGAGGTCATACCTCACCAGTCTGAGTTACAACTCCAACATGTTGAGGGCACATTTAAATACAGTATGTGAAGCCTTGCTGGAGTGTAAAACATTTTCAATCAAACATGGAATCAGCAAGACAGCATGACCTATTGTTAAGCTAAACAAAGTTTGCTTAATTTCTCCTCAGTGATTGGGGTCCATAACATCCATACCCAATTATCCAGAAAATGAAACCTCATTCTCTTGTTAGCATTAGGCATTTGATGATACAACCTTGATATTAGCTCTTAGAGAATGGGCAACGTGTAGATTGGCACCCTGATTGAAGAATGAACATTCTCTAGCCAGGTGCTAATCTACAGATAGTGCCCACTGAAAAACAAGTCCACCGCTTCACAGCAGCAAATCAAGCTGCTGTGAAGCTTGGACTAAAAATAACCTAACACTGCCATTATTTTACACTCCCTAAGCAGTGCTTCTGCTGTTTAGCAAGTGTAAAATATATAAAAAAATAAAATAAAAAAAGTGTGTGTGTGAGTTTATGTGTGCATGTGAGAGTGATATCAATTAAGCCGTTATTTTACATTCTCTAAGCAGCACTTTTGCAGTTTAACTAGTGTAAAAACTAACTACAACCAACAAAAAATGTGCATGTGTTTATGTTTCTGTCTCTGTGCATGTGTGTGTGTGTGTGTGTGTGTGTGTGTGTGTGTGTGTGTGTGTGTGTGTGTGTGTTTATGTTTCTGGCTGTTATGTGAGCATATGCATACCTACTTACATGAAACTGAGGTGTGTTTGTCAGTCAGACACACAGAGTGAAGAGTGAAAGCAATCGAGCACTGGCAACAGTAGCAGCAGTAAAGAGGTTTTCATACCGATCGACCATTTTTTTTTGTAGAAGACATCTGGATAAAGCCTAAAATAAAGGGGGAACAAATGCTCAAAATAGGAACATATTTTAAATATTGCTGTTATAAAAATCACAAAGTTGCTTGTATAATAGAATTTGTGTTAGCATGTATTTTCTGAAGTGCAAGTGTGTGTGTATGAGTGAGATTGATGGACCAGTGGCAGCAGCAGTGAAGAGGTTTGTATATCTCTCGATCTTTTAGCTCAAGCAATCTGGATAAAGCCTGAAATAAAGGGGGAACAAAGGCTCAAAAATAGGAATAGATGTTAAATATTGTTATAAAATTACAAAGTAGCTTAAATATCAGAATTAATGTTAGTATGAGCTTTTTGGACAGTGCAGTGGTGCGGTGGTTAGTGCTGTCATCTCACAGCAAGAGATTCTCCAGTTTGATTCTTGGCTGGGGTGCCTTCTGTGCAAAGTCTGCATGTCCTCTGGGTGCTACAGTTTGCTTTCACATTCCAAAGACATGTGCCTGGAGTGCTTCTCCCTGGGCCTCTGCTGAAAATGGACTTTGTTCCAGTCATATTTCCTGGTAAACAAATGTTGAATAAATAAAATTATTAAGGAAATAAAGTCTCAAAGTCAAATCCACAATGACTGGCAAGAAACCATACATTTTAGGAGTAAAGGACCAAAAAAAAAAATAAAGTAAATGTCTATATGTTATTTTAAAAATGACATATTTTGGATGTAAAATGTTTCCTCCAACACCATTTATATATACTACAGCAACTTTGAAACATTAGGCAGAAGAACTATTTTACATCAAAAATATATAGAAAAAATAAGTATAGTAATAAGTAAGTAAAATACAACAATTTTACACACAGTCCATTATGTAAGCAAAATAATGCCCTCCTGGGTGCATGTAATTTTGGAATTAATACCTTTCCAAGGATGTAAGACACTCTGCCTACACTGCCGGGCCTCAAAACACCCCTGCGTGGGTATTTCCATAATAACATACTCTGTTGGGCAATATTGCTTACTTAGAACCTCCGTCCTCTTGTCTAAACTGTCAGAAAAATTTAAACTGTCAAGTTCATTTTGAACTTGAGATAAACTGTTCTTCAGACTTTCAGATATCCTCCCTAATGCATTACTGATCAAACACTCATAGGATCATAGGATCATAAGAGTTTACTAAACTAATGGGTCTTGAGCTGTTACAAGCCTAGCCAAGAGTTTATCCCCAAAAAAGAAACCTCAATCAGTACCTGTCGCCCCTATCAATGAGGGGCACAGGTGGAACCCCTGGGACAAATTTGTGGTTGCCCATCCTCTCATCAAGTTTGATCCTGAAGAGGATCAGCGACGTATTTTGTTTGATGTGTATGGGGAGTCTATTCCAGAGATGGGGCAGCCTCTAGACAAGCCAAAATACTGCTGACACTGATGACACAAAATAAATCTGCCATGCTCTAATAAATACTTCCAAAGCAATGTTTGTGGGTGATTAAGCAGCAATTACAACATTCCCTGCAACTCATACAGTCCCCACTGAATGAGCTGGAAGTATGACTTGTCATGATCCAATTTCTTCTTCCTTCACTGATCAGTGTAACCTATCAGGAATCAGAAACATCAGTTGTAAGTCAATCTTTCTCACCATGTGCCAGTAACTACAACATAGGGGCTTTTCACAAGCAGGACAATTTCAGTTTAGAAACTCACCAATAATAACAAAAAGTAAAACACTGTTATTAATCTCTATTACCTTGGCCTAACCAGTTTATACTAGGCTACCTGGGATGTATCTGTGTCACGCACACACACACACACACACACACACACACACACACACACACACACACACACACACACACACACACACACACACACACACACACACGCACACATGCATGCACGCACGCACACGCACGCGCACGCGCACACACACACACACACACACACACACACACACACACACACACACACACACACACACACATTATTCAATAATCCCACATAGGCTTTATGAAGGGACAAATCTTAGAATTATTGCCTCCAACTTATAACCTGAAATGACCAAAAGTGTTCTAGTAGGTTAACCAGAATAGTCAGGTCTATCTCTGGATAACTTATGTAAACCAAAATGCTATCTGGAAATAAAGATAATTATGATTCCTTTGTAGCCATCTTAAGCACACGGATACCAGACACTCATAAAACTCCTACCAATTGTTTATTGTATATGGCAAAAACTAGGGGCAGAGCAAACCCCTCTGCTAAGTATATCTATCCAGTACAAAAGCCAAGAAAAACTGAGAGGCTGACAGTACAAATTTTTCCAATGTCCATATTCTAGCTGATATTCTGAAATATTCAAGGTAGCAGATAGCTACCCGATTCTGTCTGCAGATAGTGCAGTGGTACTGAATTTTCACTGTTTGATGATGTAAAATTAGCAACAACAATGGCAGAGATAAGTAACTGTCATGTTTGAGGTTATGTCATACAGAGCTGTATCTGTTCTGTTATTAAAACTGAATCTGTGCTGAGAACTGGGTATGACAGTGAGTAGTATGAAAACAAACCAGAAGCATCTGCATTTTCCAGCATTTTAGAAACAAGATACAGGCAAAGGTACTGACTACAACTGAAGGACCACAGTTGCATAAATTAATTATTGTCAGTGACCTCCAGGGTTTAGGAGTGCTTTTCAAGTAAACAGCAAAAGTAATTGCATTTCTCGTCAAGCGATTATGTCTGTTTTTCTAGACATTACCAGACAAAGCATGCTGCCAAAACTTTGACGTGAACATTAAAGATGACACCTCCTCCCCCCAGAACAATTCTGCCTTGATCAGTTGTCTCTTCAAGTATATTCTGATATGCAGTAACTCTAGTGTCTCAATCACTGTGACAAAATGAAATATTCCATCATTTGAAATGATACCTCATGTTATTTATTTATGTATTTTATTTATTTTATAGTTTGTTTACCGGGATAGTCCATTGGGCCGAGAAGAGCCCGTTTTCAATGGAGTCCCTGGGAGAAAAGCTCCTTAAGACATTATACAACTTTAGACAAATCATTAAAAATCTGTAATACAGTATACAGTTTACAGATGAAAAACACCATTTCACTAAATATTTACAAAACCTGTCAGAAAGTATTTTCAAAATACTTTATACAGTGGAGAATATAAAAGTAGAAGTGAAAGAAGCCTTGCATATGTATCAAATGAGAGTTATAGCAGGGGTAGAGAGGAGGGGATAGGAATAGATTAAGTGTAAAGTAAGAGGAGAGAATGGTAAGAAGAAGTGGTATATGAGGGGTTAAAGGTGATGAGAGGAAGGGAGGGTATGGGTAGAGCTAGGCCTGTTATGGCCTTCCTCTTCAGTTTTTTTTCCAAAGCAAACTATATGGCACTTCACTTCATGTTAACAACTCAGGAATGCCATCAGTCAGTATTTACTACAGATAAGCATAGTATGCATATTTTCCCAAGTAAAAATAGTAAGTTATTTGGAAAGTATGTTCATAATTTAAAAACAGCCATTGTTTAATATTTCTGCAAAAGTAATATTTGTTATTTGTGTAGCACTAAATGTAATTATAACTATTATAAACATAAATAGCAATTCAAACCAAATTGCAAATAGCTGACAACACATTCCTCTGGGATGTGTAGGCAGCCCACTTAATCTGATTTGAAAATTTATTAGCACAAAATAAAACACATGCAATGAAATCCCAGCCAGAAAAACATTTTTGCTGCAGAAAATAACAGGAAATGAATAATAAAAATGTCTGCTAAAGGGGGAATTAAGAGAGAATGCCATGAAAAGGAAATAATGCCGCTTAGCACAAAATGCAAAAGGAGTGTTTATATGCTGTAAATAAAAACATCTTTCAGTTTCTTGAAAGTAAAGAATTTCTTTATTTGTTAATGCTGTGATGAACTGGTCCCTTCTTAAAGTATTGTAGGCATTACAGCAGCCACAACGTAAGCATAAATGATATATATATATATATATATATATATATATATATATATATATATATATGAGAGAGAGAGAGACAGGGAAAGAGACATATATATATATATATATATATATATATATATATATATATATATATATATATATATATGTACATATATATATACACACACACACACACACACACACACACACACACACACACACACACACACACATAGTTTGGCATATTTAGTTAGCCAGCATGTTTTGATGGGGTGAGAAACAGCTTTAATGCTCAGAGAAAATATACAGAAACATGAGAAGAACATACAAATTCCACGCAAACAGTAATGTTTGGTCAAAACTCCACTTTGGATAGTGGATTTGTGATGGAGAAACCTTAAGCCAGAGCTATTATGCTGCACTTTTTTGCCAATAACCAATAAGCTGGAAGGTAATTAAAGTATTCAACCATTATAAATACATTTGCATGATGTCAGAATGAGACAATAGGCCTAGCTAGCAATTTACCTGTACTCAGTCCCTATCTTATTCCATAGCACTTCCCCTCTGCCCCATGCATCCTGAATGCCCTTGTTTGTTCCATTTGTACCACCCGTTTGGGTAGTCTGTTCTTTAGGACCTCAAGCCTCTCTATGAAGAAGTATTTTGAAAGATTCTTGGAGTAGTTAGCCCTTACTTTTTCATGTCTGTCCTGCCCCCTTGCTGATTATGATGCCATCTCCAGATGTCCCTTACATGACCTTCTGCACCAATATTATGTCATTCTGACTCTTGTAGACTCCAATGAGAAGCATTCCAGCTCCTGTGGTCTTTGTTTATATCCTTTGCTTTTCATTGCATGCACTTTTGTAGTGATTTTCCTTTGGAGTCCTACCACCATTCTGGTGTCCTTCTTCCTGTATGGCCTCCACAGTTGTATACGGCACTCAAGGTGAGGGCTGATCAAGGCCCAACAGAGTGGAATTATTACCTCTTTGCTTCTAGAGTCTTTGTCTACACCTCATCATTTTGTTCTCATGGTCCATTCTGGATAAGGTAAATGGCTCCAGATGCTTTTCCTGTTCTCTTGCCAGCATTTCCAATTCTCCACATTTGATATTTCCCACTTGCATTGCTTGGCCTCAAGTGCAGTATTTTGAATTTGTCTGTAGTCAGCCTCACCTGCCACCTTTCTGCTAATTTAGTCATCCTTTCCATAGCCTCCATTAGAGTCTTCTCCTTCCTTCACTGCTGCACATAATTATGTGTCAGTTGTGAACAGGATGATCCCTCTTTCTGCTCCCTTATATATACCTAAAATGAACACACCACAGCACATAGTAATGCAGTACTCCATTAGTAACTTTCATCATTACTTACCTGGTCACTCTTAACAGAACCCTCTGCATCCTGTCCTATCCGGCTTAACATGACTATAAAACATCAACTGCAATGCATTAAAATTCCTTCCCCTAGATGAGGCTGTTGAGTTCTTTGACTCAGCATTTCTCAGGATCCTAAACAACTATGCTCCACTTCATCTGAAGAGAGCAAAAACTAATCATACCACTTGTTCTCTTTAAACTCACTAAGCAGCTCATGACCACTATGGACAAAGCTTGGAAACTGTGGCAAAAAAAAAAAAAAAAATCCCTCTAACCTCAATAAATATAAGCAACTCTGTAATCAAGTAAAATACCTAGTCATAAAACACACACAAAAAAAACACTAACTTATTTACTCTACAAAACCACGATAAGCAAAACCAAAAAAAAAAAAAGAAAAATTCTGGAGCTCCATCAATTCTCTACTAAACCCAGGGTCAAGTAGCAATCCTTGCCCAAATCCAGACAAAACACCCACTGAAATAGCTTCATTCTTTAACTCTCATTTCTTCAGTACTATAGATGATCTAACCACAACCTTTCCCTCAAAACTATCCACACAATATACCTGTTCCCCTTCTACAAGGTTTTCTCTCTCACCTATAACCTCTGTCACAATAAAAAAGCTGCTTCAAAAACACAAACCATGTACCATCTGCCCTGACAATCTGCCTCTGAATTTCTACAAATCTCTCCCAATGCTATAGCCTATCCCATCAGCATACTTCTTAGCAGATCATTTTAGGAGTCCTACATACCCACTATTTGGAAAAAAGCATATATACTGCCTCTTCATAAAGGAGGCACTAACACAGACATTTCCAAATTTCAACCTATTGCCATCCTCTCTCCCATCTCAAAGAGTCTGGAAAAATGCATACGCACCCAGCTTCTTCAATATCTGCATCTCAACCAAATCTTTTCTCCCACTCAGCATGTATTTAAGCCCAGTCATAGAACTACTACAGCCCTCATATACTTCATGGACACAGTCAACCAGTTCCGAGATGCTGGAAAAATTATCTCTTCTCTGCTTCTTGACCTCTCTAAGGCCTTTGATATAGTCTCCCACTCCCTTCTTCTTACTAAACTATCAAATATAGGTATCTCATCTCCAACCCTAGACTGGTCCTCAAACTATATCACAGACAGGCAACAGTCAACCAAATGGCAGCATCTTACTCTTCTTTCCTTAAGACACCTAGAGGTGCTCCTCAAAGCTCCATACTAGAGCCTTTCTTGTTCAGCATTTTTATTAACAACTTCCCCACCTCTCTTACTCAAGGTGCTGTCATACAATATGCAGATATTGTACCATCATCTATGTTGATAATTCTTCATCTGAACTGCACCAACTCGCCCAAGGTGTGCTTACTTCTACTGAAATATGGATGGCCAATAATCATCTCGCCCTAAAACCCAATAAAACTAAACCTGTATTTTTTCTGCCAAAGAAATCCACTTCTATAAACAAGGAAAATTTCACTATCCATGCTCAAAATATGTACAGGTTTAAGTATGTATCTATACAGTAGCAGCAAGTAAGTCTGGATGTAGAGATTTATTTAAAGGAAGTGTGGTGTTGGTGTGTTATAGTATTAACACTATGGAGATGAGCAGGAAATGAGGAAAGAGAAAGATATGAGAGAAGAGAGTAGATTTAGGAGAAAACAGAGGATAGAGAGAGAGATGTGAGAGAAGAGAGCAGATTTAGGAGAAAACAGAGGATAGAGAGAGAGATGTGAGAGAATAGAATGGATTTAGGAAGGGGGTGGCTAGAATCACGTTGGAGCTTGACAAGGACAGGACCAGGTGTTTAGGAGATAGTGTTTAAGGTCAAGTTTGATCAGGGACTTAGGAGGGATGTTTTTTATATTATGTGGGAGAGAGTTCCAGGAGTGAGCTACTGAGTATTTGTATAGTGACTTTAATATATTTTTCCTGGGTTTGTAGATGTCCAGAAGATGTTTGTCAGATGTATGAAGCTGACGTTGGGGGTTGTATAGTGCTACAATGTTAGAGATAGAAGGACAGGAAGTAGGGTTATAAAGAACAGAGTGTGTTATATGTAGTTGAAGAAGGAGCAGTTGTTTGGGGAATTCAATATCGTGTTGATCCATTGCATCACTTAATAGCTGTGATCTAGTTTGAAATGCTACATGTTGCTCAGAATGTATTCTGTGTTACATATTGTATATGTACTATGCTATATATACTATGATCAAGTTCTTCATTATATTATACAGTATTGTACCACTGCATGTTGCACAGAATGTATACTATGTTGTATGTTTGTATCCTTTCTGTTTTATATTATACTATGTGTACTGTGTGCTATTATATATTTTGTATCTGAGTGTGGAGCTTTTCCTCCGGGCCTCAAGTGAAAATGGGCTCATTTTGACCCAGTGGACTATCCCTGTAAACAAATGCTAATAAATAATAAATAAATAAATAAATAAATAAATAATATTTAGTCATTTATTTCTGTTTGTTAGTTGGGATTGTCCAATGCAACAAATAAATGCTCCTTGTCAATAGAGGTATGGGGAAAAAAATTTCCAGAAAAAAATATCTTACAGTTGTCTAAGAGGTATCACATGAACAGCAATATGAATGCAAATGTGGCCATTTATCCAACCGTATGGTTCAAAATCAAAGTAAAAATGTAATATAAAAAATTAATATATCACAGAAAAACAATATGAATACAAATGAGGTATGATATATGAAACAATGACTACCTTGTAGTGTGAAAAATTGTAGAAATAATAAACTGTGGGGCATATTCAATAAAGCCTACACTAAGTGTATACTGTTCTGAGTGAACAGACAACACAGACATAACACACACCTTCTTCCTACTAATTTTAGTTTTCCTACTGATATTTTTGCAACTTTAAATATTGACAGAGAGTCATAAAGGTTACCACAAAGTGTAGACTACATGTTCTCTTACCCCTAGATTTAAGAAACTCCATATAGGCATAGTGTAGAGCCTACATGGAATGTTACCATGTACGTGTACACGGTTCCCCCTTGGCAGCACACCATGCATATTAATCATGGTGCATTGCCAAGGAAGAGCCATGGGACACGGTTATTGAATCAGTGTAGGGAGTGTGGTGCAGCTGTGTCTGCAGATGAGTAACACACTACCTGCACTGTCCAACTGCAGTATAGCAATATAATGTAATTTTTTTTATTTTTTTTTTTAAATCATGTTTGCACTGTGCAGGGCAGAGCACAGCAGTGCCACAGCACCAAGACACCAGACATCTAAAAATAGAATCTGGACGTATTTAATTATTTATGTAAATGTCAAGTTTAAGCATAGATGAGCGTTTTTGCACAGCACAGTTTGGTGCTTAGCAGTGCCTAAAGGTAGCTCAGAGGTATATGTAAATGTATAGAAGCATTCCACATATCCACATAGCCAAATGTGTAGAGTTACAGCCTTATGTGCAGTAGGTGCAGGGTGTGAATACCTGGAAGGGATATTAAGCATTTATTTTCCAAATACAAATTATACTAATTATTTTTAAATCTTGATTTGCTGCACTCAGCTAAGATTTGCTAAGATGTGTTAAGCCTTGCTAAGCACTACTTAAATAAGATACATTTTAGCACTGCCTTTCAGTGCTTGGCACTGCTCAGCTATGCTTAGCTGCTTTGCACACTGCTAATCACTGCTAAGCATTGCCAATTAAGCACTGCTTGGTTGAGATGTGCCGGTTTGTGCACTGCTAAGTGACATGCCGCATTTTTAAATGTTGACCAATGGCATATAAGAGTGGGAAAACAGGTTATATTAAGCTCACTAGGTGGGAATACAGCATATTCTGTTGGAGTTTGAACTGTGCAGTAACTATGGCTGGAGTTGGAGAGGGTGCACACTTACAGGCACAGCGGTGGGGCATTCAGGAGTCCAGGGTCATGGTTGGACTCCTGGTGAAAAACCATGATGAGCAGCTGCTGCAGGATGAGGTCCAGGGCTCAGAGTGCAAGGCAGAGGCCTGGGACCAGCTGGGATGTCAGCTGACCAGTGAGACAGGTATCCCCCACACAGGTGGGCAGACCTGTAATCACTATGATGACCTGAAGCATTGGAAGAGGGATCTCTTGGCTATATGTGTCCAAGATGCTCAGGCAGCAAATGCCCCACAAATTTGTAAGTACTGTTACCATTGTTTCACAAATACCTAATCTCCGGCTGAGCCTAGATGGCAGACTGAAAGCAGCACTTTTTTTAGAGATCCATAAAAATACTTTAAATAACAGGAAAATATTTATTTTTTTTCTAGAAAAAAAAGTAAATTAACGTTCTTTAACTTATCTACTACCAACATACTAACTTTGGAATATATTCTTCAAAATATTCCTGTCACAATTATCTGGAGTTTAAATATGGTCTTGGAAAATGAGTGGTTCAAAGAATTCTCATGCAGAAACTACTCTGAGGAAAGAAATCCAATTGATGTCCTCTACCCTACAAGAGTTAGTTTTAAAAATGGACAGTTTCAAGGACAACTTAGATAATTTAAGAGAAAGTTGTCATAAACAAACTGAACCTTTCAAAGAGCTACTACAGCAATATCAAACCAAAATATTAAATATTGAGGAGTCTTTGTCTGATATAGATGGAAGGCTTAGAGAGGAGGAAATCCAAGGTGAATTTTTTCAGCAACAGAATAAGTGGCTTACCAATAAGATGGATGACTTGGAAAATAGAGAAAGGAGATCTAATGTAAGAATCTTTGGTCTGCTGGAGAGGACTGAACGTGATGATATTATTTATTTTCTCAATTCCTGGTTGCCTGACTTTCTGGATCTAAAAGAAGGACTTTCATATGGTATAGAACATGCTCATAGTGCGATTGGGAAACCTACTCCTTCAACTTCTACTTCCTCTCCCAGATCTATTATAGTAACATTTCTTTCCTATCTGGACAAAAAACTAGTGCTTAAAAGTGATTGGAGGAAAAGCCCCCCCCTAGGTTTAATAAGAATTTAATCAGATTTGATAATGACTATTCCTCCAGAGTTCTAGAAATGAGGAAAAAATCTTGGCCACTTGTGAAGTTACTCAAGCAAAATAAAATAAAAGCCCAACTTGCTTATCCTGCAAAGATATGGATTTTCTTTTCAAATGAAATTAGGTCATTTAATGACATTGAGAAAGCAATTACTTTCATCAAAAATAATAATATAATGACAGTTCCAGAGGAGATGGATTGGTCATCAACTACTTCACTGACAAGATCTCCTGAGAAAAATACTTGGATTGATGTGAAGAAAAAAAAGATAAGAACTGATATAAAAAGTACCACCTCTAATGCTTCTCTCAAAGATTCAACTAAGACTAAAAGTCATTGTTAAAGGTAACAAGTATATATTGTTCATCTAGTCTCTCAAGCTTTTAGCTAATTTCATTTCACTTTAGACATTGCTTCATATACATACTGTGATTTATTTACTACTTATATTCAGTAGTCTGATTTTAAAAGTCTAACACTGCTATTAAACATTATCTTGGGTTGGGAAAGTGTTGATTAAGAAAATACCTGATATACATCCTAAACATCGAAATCTAACAGTGAAATACACAGAAGGTTTCTGATTTCATTAAGTATATTTTTACGTTTTCTTTTACTTTGCAAATGGTATATGAGCTTTAAGTATATATTTACTATAATTTTATAATGAAACAAGCCCTTTGGTAATTTTGATTGTTTCTTGTCTCTGTTGAATTATTATATAAAGTGCAGCCTTGTGTTTTCATTTAAACCACTTTTTTCCTTTTTTTTTCCCTCTCAAAAAATAATGGCTTTCTTATACTTGAGACTTGCAAACTGTCTTCCCTGTTCACATCGCGAGCATGCAAATGTGCTTATCACATTACCTTACATTCTGCTCAGTTTGTTTGATGTTCTTTGACCTGTTTATGTTGCCACTGATATAATCCACCACGAAGTTTCTAACATTCTTAATAAAGTTATTCAATATAGGCAAACGCTCTTGTACATTTATATCTAATCACATAGTCCCGTACCATTCTTTCAGCATGACATTAGCTTTCAATTAATTCTTAAACACCTCCTTTATTTGATTGTGTATACATAAACTGTCTCCTATTTACAAGCCTATTATTGTTGCCACTAGTATGTTTTGACAATATTCATGTCACCTGTGGCGTAAGAAAATGGATTTGGTCCATAAATGTTCATACAGAGAGTTGCTTTAACCATCTGGTCATGTGTGTTGTACACAGAGTTGATGTGATCTAAAACATATGGGAAAAGTAAATTATATACTTCTGACGCTGTTTAAATCTCTTGTACTTTCCAATCTCTTTGATCATCATAGTGTTTGCCATGACAGCACGTTAGCTCTGTGTTAATGATTTTACATATAAAAGGCCATATTTGACAATACGGGCTTTATAGAACATTTGTATTGTTTTCCTTTATGTCTGTGCGAAGCTGTCATATATTTCCCATGGAAAGATTGCCTTTAATAGAAGCTAGATCGAGATGAGTATTCCGATTATTTTATAAATGTTAAAAGGCCTTGCTTTGTACATGGTGGAGTGATTTGCCTTTGTACCAACATGTAGCGATTCTAATTTGTCGTTTGCTTATACATATGTGAACAGCCTCAGGATTATGCCGTGTCTCTGATGAAGTAGAAAAGCTTTGGTTCTTGATAAAACTGGCACAAGATAGGGTGTCAGCTAATGTTTTGGATCTAATTGTGAAGTCTATCTTTGTTTTGGTTTCTAGGGGTCTGACTGCCGCCTGTCACACCTGCTGGGTTCTTTTAAAATGTACTCTTTTTTTTCCTCTTACATTCTAGTTGTGATACTGCTGTCTCATTTAGGCTCTTGGTGTGCCTTTAACTGGGGTGGGAGCCTTTGGAAGGCATTGGCAGGGTTGCAATGATGCCTAGTGATAGTTATCAGTTGCTTGCTTTCTTTGCTTGTGAACGTGGGAGGATTTCCCACGCAGACTGGCACTGCAAACTGTACCCTTTTGATGGTGTCCCAGGGGATTTATTCTGGATATTGAGGGATTCAGTACTTGGCCCTACATAACTCCCGATACGAGTTTACAGGAAAACACTTTCAATATTGCTAAGGTACATGCCCATTTACATTTTCCTCATTCTCTTAAAGAGACAGTAGTTTCTTAATCTCCCTAACTTCTTTGAACAAAACGTTTTTTCAAAGTTATAAAGCAAGGAAATTCCAAGGTTCTTGTGTGTATTTAGTTTAATATTATTTTTCAAACACACACACATATATAGCCCGTATTGTCAAATATGGCCTTTTATATGTAAAATCATTAACAGAGAGCTTTTCTCCCCGGGCCTCCACTGAAAATGGACATATATCCAGCTGGACTAGCCCGGACAACAAATGTAAAATAAATAAATAAAATAAAATATATGCTATTCTTCTTTTATAAATAATTCAGCTAGGGATTTCAAGTATATAATTAAAATGAATACTGTTTATGTTTTATATTAGTCTGATTGTATTAAGGATTGTTTTGTAAGGAATGGGAAATAATTACATTCTCAAATGGGAAAGGGTGTGTAAAATCCTAGTAGGTTTCTGTCCTTACATTGTGTCATGAAAAAACTTTTCATCTCATGTATGATATAATAATTAGACATTTTAGTGTTGACTTCATACCTGTGATTGTTTTATGTATGCTGCTTCTTCCAGACAATTTATTTAAAGTAGTACGACTGCATAATTTACGGTATGTTTCCCCTTTAGGATACTTACTGTGTTGAATTATCACTTTTACTAGGATCTTGACAGAGTGGATACCCTAATTCCATTTTAAAGGATGGTAACATTTCATAGTCCACTTTACTGTCTTTGCTCCGTTTCTATGACGCAGCTCTAAAATGTATTGATTTTATGCTTAAACACTGTATGCCCGTTAATTAGTTCTCTGCGGCTCATGTTTAATTTAAGTTAAATGTTCAAATATTTTACCATTTACTTTCATCCTTTTGAATATATTCTAAATTAATAAGAAAAAACAGACGGTGCAAGAGTAAAACCAATAAACTAAAGTCAAGCACCGTGAATCCAAACAGGTGGCAAACAGGCTTTAATGACTAATTCCACCACAGTACGAATAATTACACAGTAATTTCACAGCAGTTTCATAGCAGCACAAAAGATATTAACTTAATTACATGATTTCACTAGTTCCAGTCCTTAAATTAAGATCAGCCAAACTTTAAAAACTGATCCCAACACAAATATGTTAGCTATTTATAGTGTATTTGAAAGGTGATTTTATTTTCAAGTTTAATATTGCCACTAGAGGGCGCCATAAGACTGACAGTTATAGAGAGACATATATTTTATACATTTTTATATATTTATTTCATATATTTATACTACATTCAGTATTATATTTATTCAGTGACATTTCAGTTTAGACAGGGACACTTTTAAACATCTTATTAAGGTTTCTCTTTATGTGTGTTAAGTGTATGCATTTTGGTATTGCCCAGCACTTTTACGTTACTGAATACAAGGATATTAATTGTTTTGCTTAATAAGATACTTCATCTGATTGGTTTAAATGTTCACAACTGATATATAAAAGTAACGATGACTGACATGCTGGTTATCTGATGAAGTTGATGATGAAAACGAGTTGGATATTGTGAATGTTAATATCTTTTGTGCTGCTATGAAACTGCTGTGAAATTACTGTGTAATTATTCGTACTGTGGTGGAATTAGTCATTAAAGCCTGTTTGCCACCTGTTTGGATTCACGGTGCTTGACTTTAGTTTATTATATTCTAAATTAATGACAATCAAACTCTCTTCTTGAAGCTTGGAAAGCAATGTAATAAGTATGATCCAAGCTACTTTTACATGCAAGATATCTTGATAGCAATGTTTTAACAGCAACTGTATTCATCATTGTTTTTTTTTTATACACAGAGTACTGTGATCCCTGTTCTTAATCTAATTCAATTGACTGAATGTAGATGTCTTAGAAATATACTGATTCATTGTTTATAGGAGAGTGATTTATTGTTTTCTATTATGCTAGTGGTACTGCAGGAAGTCAGGAATTGTAGGAAAGTACTAGCACACTACTTTTCTGGATATGACACACAGGCTGTAGCAGATATCATTCCCAAATATTCTTGTAAAAAACAAAAGCCCAGGCTTATAGTTGTTACTACTGTTATTATACCTCACAACACAAACTATAGCATATCCCATAACTCAAATACTAAATGAAATAGTGTATTGGGATTTACTAAAGATGGAAGGAAACAGGTTTATGGTAACACCTTTCTTGATGTTCTATCTATATTATACAAACATGTGTTCAATACAAAATTGTTTACTTGCTTTATCACATACAATTGTCAACTATGATAACTTTATACTCAGAATTATATTTTAAGTGTTTATTCTCAATAAGCTTTTTTCATATGTGTTAGTGATTTAAAAATCACTTGTTCATGCTGAAGAGTAATCTACCATGCATTCTCCAGAGTAACATTTATTGGAGCCTCTATTCTTTCAATAGATTTTGGTTTATTTTCTGTAATGAGGGTTAATCTGACTGAACCTTGTAGTTCTGTCAGATTGGGAATGATTTTCATTCCACGTTTGATAAAAGGTTATCTTAAGTTTCTGATTGTACACATGTTTGAGTTTATCTACTATATATGTATATATATATATATATATATATATATATATATATATTCTTATTTTTCTGGCCTCTTTTCAGTTCTATTTTATATAACTCAAAGGGATTCATTAATCAGTTTTTTAGATTTATTTTATGTATGAAAGTTATAGAGCACCTAAGTATCAAAATATCTTGTCACTACATCCTATTCAGTTATTCTTCAATATTTAATAATTAAGATGGACATAGGGTTGCTTTCTTTGAATGTTAATGGTTTAAATATTTATTTTATTTATTTTATTTTACATTTGTTGACCGAGCTAGTCTAGCTGGATATATGTTCATTTTCAGTAGAGGCCCGGGGAGAAAAGCTCCACATAAAAGACACTAACAAACAGTAACATTACAGATTATTTGTCAGACAAAACAGGCGTTACATGGTAACTTAGCATTCCTGATAGATAAAAAGAGAACAAATAATCCAAGGAAAAGATCCAACTTACTTAAATATCTAACATTAAATAAAGCACAACTGGCATTCTTGCAGGAAATTCACTTTAAAGCTAATGATAACTTCATTTGGAATCCAAATTAATTTCTAAGGTTATCCAATTCGTCATATAGTAAAAAAACTAGAGGGGTATTAATACTATGGAGGAAAGGTGTCTCCAATCCTCAAGTTATCTATAACTATGAAGACAAAGATGGTCTTTTATCAATTGTAATAATAAGATTCTGTAATAGAATTTGGACTTTAGTGAATTTATATTGGTTCACTGGTATGGGTGTAGGAACAGTTAAAAAGCATATAGATCTCATCAATAAAACTTTGAAGGGTAATTTAATTTTGGGAGGGGACTTTAACTGTACTTTAGATAGTTTGGAGACTACTAATAAAAGACATTTCCGTATTACTTCTACAGGGAGTGCTCTTAAAAAATGGATAGAAAATTTGCAATTATTAGACTCATTTTCTCTTAGGAAAGATAATTCATTATCATTTTCTCATAGTAATTATAGATTCAATACCCAAACAAGAATTGATACAATATTTGTATCCCAAGATTTTAAAATGAAAATATCATAATTTTCTATAATCCCCTGCCCCTTATCCGATCATAATGCACTCATTCTTAAATTTCAATCGGACTTCAAGAGACTGACTTTTACTAAAAGAATCCCAGCTTACATCACTAAATTAAAACAGTTTAAACCATGGCTGGAATTTGAAATACAATACTTCTTAGATACAAATTATACTAGTGATATAAATATAGTTATTTTATGGGATTCCCTAAAGGCTTATGTATATGGCAAAATTATTTATTGGTGTAATAACAAAACAAAGGAATGGGAATCAGAATTAGTTAATATTCAAAAACAAATCTTATAAATTAACTCTAAGAATGTGATAGATTCTGTTTCAAAAAAAAAAAAGAAATTGGGGATTTAAATAAAAAATACAATGATATCTTAACTCACAAAACCAATTTAGCTTTGGAAAAATTAAAACTAATTTCTTTCTCTGTCTCACTCAAATATATGCATAATCTTGCAATGAGATTAAAAAGACATTCTACTGAAAATAATATCACAAATATAATTCATGAGGGGAGAAATAATAAAAAATGTCTCAGATGTAAGTGACATCTTGGAAGCCTTTAAAGTTCATTTTACAAAACATTACAATAATAATGATTCACGTCATAATAACTCAGACTTAGGTTTGGACACCTCAAATATAAATAAAATACCCAGAAAGCTTAATTCTAAACATTCAAAAACAAATCACTCTTAAAGAAATTAATGAAAAGTTTAAGGAAAGTAAAAGTAACAAGGCTCCATGCATTGATGGAATCATTACAGAAATTTATAAATTATTTCCAGCTTTGCTATAACAATTATGCAAAAAGCACTAAATGAAGCATATTTTCAAGGCACAATTCCACCTTCATGGAGATATTGTTTGATCACCCCTATATTAAAAGAAAATAAAAATCCCAACTTATGCAGTTCATATAGACCAATTTCACTTCTTAATAATGACTTTAAAATTCTTATGTCTATTTTGGTTAATAGAATTAAAACATCACTCATTCATGTCATAAGTGATGACCAGACTGGTTTTATTCACAATAGACATACTCATGATAACATTTAAATAATTTTAACCATCATAGACATTTTAAATAGCGATAAACTCAAGGCCCTAATAGTCACTTTAGACATTGAAAAAGCCTTTGATCAACTATATTGGGATTATTTTTTAAAATGCTGCAAATTTATGGTTTCCCTATACAATTCATTACTTTAATAAAAAATATTTATAAAGACAATTTGGCCTATGTAAAATTAGGCCCTTTTACATCTGAGGCAATTGAAATTACTATGAGTACCAAACAGGGGTGTCCTATTTCCCCAATGTTGTTTGCATTAGTAATTGAACTTTTTTCTTCAGCAATTCATTTTAACCCCACAATTAAAGGCTTCTTTGACCAATTTATTTCCAAAATAATGCTCTTTGCAGATGATATACTACTTACCTTAGTTAATTCAGAAGAATCGATTCATGAACTAAACTTACTTGTTGAAAAGGTCTATCACATCTCACGTTTAAAAGTCAATAGTTCTAAATCAAATCATATATTTTTAAATAAAATAAACAACCCTAATATCAACATAAACCAAATAATTGGGGAACAGGTCACCTCACTAAAATATCTGGGGATTGTTTTATGTGAAAACTTAGATTTAACTTTATCTACCAACTATAGTAATATTGTGAATACCCTAAAATTACTAGTTGGGAAATGGAATAAATTGTATTTAACATCTGAAGACAGAGTGCAGCTAATAAAGATGATTTTACTCCCAAAGGTAAGCTACATTGCACTAGCTATCCCTATAATCCCCAGTAAAAAGCTTTTAAAAGAACTAAATAAGATCCTTATACATTTTTGGTACCCAAAAAAGAATAGAATAGCTTTTTTAAATCATATCTGACCTTGGGAAATGGGATGAATTAACTTCCCTGATTTAGAATCTTATATTAAAGCTTCTATTTTCAAAACAGTAATAAATTGGTTTGATCCAAAATATTCTTCTGCATGGAAGACTTTACATACTACTATATTCCTAAAAGAAAGTAAATTGATAAAAAAAACATATGATTAAATGAACATACGAATAAACTCTGGCATGTTTTCTGTGTTAATTTGCAATACAATTCTACTAAACCCACCAATCTAAACTATATAAATTATATTTACAATATTTTTTTGAGTTTTTGTAAATAATAACACTGGTATTAAACTATGGTTACAGTTATTAATTCCCTTTAAAATTTCAAAAAGTTTCTTCAATAACATTCCTTCAAATATTCTTAATTCTTGGGAAGAAAACAGTTTTACTTGCTGGTTCCAGTGTATGGAAAGCTTGATAGCCATGGATGTAAGGCAGTTAATTGGTTTACTATTAGATTTTCAAAGTGAACTCCGTTGACTGTACTGTTGTTGAACATGGAAGTTCGAAAACATTAATATCAAACACCAAAAGCCAACCTAGGAATGGATTTTAACAGGGGTTGAGATAGGGGAGATGTTTGTAGTTCGGCAATAACACTGAACACCTATCTCAACCCATGTTAAAACCATTCCTAGATTGGCTTTTGGTGTTCGATATTAAAGTTTTCGAACGTCCATGTTCGACAACAGTACAGTCGATGGAGTTCAGTTTGAAAATCTAATAGTAAACCAGTTAATTAATACATTTGAATTATCAAATTCTGATTGGTTAGCTCTTAATGGTTTACTTCCCTATGCACAAGATTTATGCAGAGCAATAAATAGTTCTTCCTTTACTTCCATTCCTAAACTCATATATTTTTTGCATGAAGTAATTTACAGGGACTTTAATTGGACAAATTTAACCTCACATCTTTATAAAATTATTATAAATTACAAGGCCAGTCCTAATCAGAAGTTCTGAAACTTTGTCACTAAAGAATATCCATTCTTGTTATCAAATGAGAATAAATCCACTTTATTATATTCTATTAAATTAACCTCCAATATACAAATTTGGAATTTTTTTTTCATGGAAACTTTTGCATAGAGCTTTCTATACACCCAACAAAATTGCTAGCTTCTCCAATTCTAATGACATAACTTGCTGGAGATGTTCCTCAAAATGTAATGCTGATTGGTCTCATATTATGTATGAATGTACTCATATCAAGAAATTCTGGGAAGATATTGGTGATTTTCTGCAAGCCATTTTTACAGATTCCTTTATTTTGTCAAAATCACTAATTCTTCTGAACTTAAATGAAACTGTTGTTTCAAAAAACAAAGACCTTTATCTACTTTGAACTATAATGGCAGTTTCAAAGAAATGCATCACAAGGAAATGGAAGACATCCACCACTCCAACCTTAGATGATTTTTTACTCCTATCGAAAGATGCAGCACTGCTAAAATCAGAGTAAAGGAAATGAGAATCTTTCCTAGGAAATGGCTTAATAATCCTTGGGAGAAAGTTCTCTCCCTTATTGAGACACTTAAAACAGACTTAAATTTACTTTCTTGAGTGTTGAAGAAGTAAAATGACTTTTTCTAATAGTGTATAACTTTCTCTGTTTGTGTATTTCAATTTGTTTTTCCCTTTTCATTTTTTTTCTTTTGTTTATTGCATACCTGGTTTGAGGCTATTTGTACATTTGTAAATAGTTCATTATAATTTATTCTTGTTTGAAATGTAAACGTTTATTATTACTTTGCTTGAAAAAAAATGTATAAAATTACTTGAACAAAAAAACAAATACCTAATCCGAAAGTCTGATAGATGGCTATGCATAATGGTGTGCTTCTCTCCCTGCAGTTGCAGAGGAGAGAGCTCGCAATGTTGAGGCACATGCTGTACGCTTGGCCGGTTGCACCATGAGTGTGGTGAGTACAGATGTATTTTGCAATCTACAGTCATATAAGCAAGAAAGAATAAAGCATTAACTGCCCTTAGGTATATACAGTAAAGATTGTATTGCAATGAATGTGGACATAGACCTGTACTGCAATAATTGACTTTTGGCAACTTTAGTGCAATAAGCAGGGAAGAGTAAAACAGTAACCTTGATAAAGTAAATTAAATCAAGTTTCTACTGCAATAACTTTGGAATTATAGCTGTATTGCAACATCTACATTTCAACAACTGCTGTGCAATAAAAACATAAAACTATACCAGTAACTGCATGAAGGTCCCTCTAATAAAGCTGTGTTGTGCAATATTTGTGGAATTAGGGCTGCTTTGCATGAAACTGACTATGACAACTGTTCTGCAATAAAAACATAAAACAATACTAGTTTCTGCCTCAAGGTATATCTAATAAAGAGTGCTCTGCTATAAGTGTAGATTCAGAGCTGTTTTACAAAAAATGAATCAGGACACTTGTTCTACAATTACACATGAATCAATAACAATAACACCCAAGGTATATTCTGTATATCAGGATTGTCTTGTTTTAACCATTGCATTTCAGCTATATGCATGCAGTCAGGCTCTGAGAAACGGTGCTACAGGCAAGAATAGCAGTGTAATAGTTGTAGAATGTGAATGTACTGTCTGCAAATGTATATGGGTGAGCTAGCCAACCCAATAATCTGATATGGTTTGTTTACTTCACAGATATTTCAACTCACTAACAATATATTTTGCATTCTACATAGTAATGTATAGGTTACCTAGTATCTCTGTTATGCCTGAATTTCATACCTGTGTGTTCAACTGTCACTGCAGTCTAGTATAAAACTGTAGTACTAATACCAGGTCATATACTGGTTACAGGTGAGCTCCAGGCAAATATCAGTCAGTAAGTAGGCAGCAGTGAATCAGTATCTCAGTTTGCTAAATGCTCTGTATGAAGTACATTTTGCCACACACAGACCAGGGTTCAAATCCAGTGATCTTTAGAACTATATATTAAAGTAGCAGTCACAAAATGATTACAGATTTTCTTTCCACAGGAACTACAGTAAAATGGGTGAATTAGGCCATAGTCTGGGTAAATAACGGTGTGCTTAGATGTCATAGACTGTTAAAAGCATTACCAGGTATATGAATATACAGCATAAGATAAAGAAAATAAATATAATAATAATAAAATAAAACAAAATAAATAAAGTATGTAATCACTGGTATGGCTGTATGCCTGGAATGTCTGTTAAAGGTTGTTGCAGTCACTTAATACATTCAATGCAGTCACTACTATTGGGTTCTATCCCCATGCCTGCTAAGCAAGACATGATTGTAGTATAGTTTTTGTAGTGTACACATACATGTCTCTCAAGTGTCATGCTGTTGTGGAATGTAATTAGTAGTGCACAATCCCTCTGTCATACATTCCATGACAACATGACACTTGAGAGACATATATGTGTACACTACAAAAACTATACGACAAACTCTCCTGTGCACCATGGCTAATAGTTGATCTTGGGTGACTAGTGCCCCTCCTCCATCACTCCTGTGGGGATGGGCCCTGTCCCCTCAGGAAGTTCCACCCAAAGGTGGTGCAGGGCCAGCAGGGGGGGCACCAAAGGCCTGGGTACCCGCTGCCACTGCCATCTGAGGTAGGGTAGGTGGATCAGCAGGACCTGGCCTACCCTGTTGTGTTGTGGTAATAGAGGTATAACAATGTGTATAGGTTAGTTATGAACAACACAATTTGTTAGTAATAGCATGCCAGAACATTGGAAATAACCCAATCACATTTTAATGCATAATATATGGAACACAACAATAAATAACATAGCAGTCATTATATTAACAGCATGCCAGTAACAGTTACGGCATAAGGTCAACAACATAAGTAATTCAGCAACATCTGTTAATATGCAACCATTATAATACATAAAAATAGTGAAATACATGCCCCAAAATAAAGTTTAATGTAACTTCAGATGTTAATAGTAAACCATAACCAAAGAACAACAATCATAAATAAATGAAGATGCGGGGTGCTAGTCACCCAAGATCAACTATTGGCCATGGTGCACAGGAGAGTTCATAGGAGCGATGAATGATGTCTGTGCCAGATTGAGGGCAGACTCAACACCTGGTGGGGCCTGCTGGCCCTGGCCCCCAGCCTCCAGCACAGCCACCTTTGGAGCAGTGAAGGAGCAGTCTTGACTGCCCATGGGTGGAGAGTTCGGTCACACTGCTGCCATCTGGAGGCACATGCTTCTAGGACTCCCCAACACCCTCCTCATCTGAGGTGTTTACCCCCCTCAAGTGTCACACATTGACCCTGTCTGCTGTCTTGTCTGTCTGCAATTGCATCCTTTCCTACCCAGCATACCTCCCCACATGTACCTACATTCATATCCCAACATTTCACTCTCTCCTTATTAAAAAAAAAAAAAAAAAAAAAAAAAATGGGCATTTATATATATTGCCCCATACATAGATCTCCATTTTGAATACATGTCCACTGGACACAACTAATTTGGTCCAGGTGGCTTGACAACACATTTATATTGTCCTCCCCCCTCTCTCTGGGGTTTGAGAGTCCAAATTCAACCACAAAATCTGTCAAACTGCACAGCTGTTGCTGTACAAGAAATGGAAATCTGTTTCTTTACCCCACCCTTCCTGCCTTTCCTTATGTTTTTCCCCACTTGCCCCCATTTCACCAGTGTCCTATCACCCCCCTTTTCTTTTTAAATTTTTAATGCTGGTTTGAGCAAAGCTAAGTGGTGCACTGCACAAACCCACTCAAACCTGCTTTAAAGTGCTTTAATTTGCCTTAATGATCTTATGTGTTTCTCACATGTACAAAATATTTACCCCTGCCAAGTCTTGAGACCAGGACCCTAACAACTACAGGCTAGTGTACTAAACCACTAGGCCACAGAGAGCTGGATTAAGCTAAGTGTTTCCAGAAATGCATACTTATTGAAACTCACAGACTGAAAGCAACCTAATGTGAAAAATGGGAGTGTTGCTGGGACTTTGATGCAAAAATACACCAGTAGACAGCCAAATAACTAATAATGGCAGTATGTGAGGCCTGAGATAGCAGGTAAATGTTCTCTTTTACCTGCAACATCTTTAAACACACCTGCCAATGCATCCATGGCACAGTACAAATGTTCAATTGGGACCTGCAGAACAACTGCCTTTGACAGCCATGCACATACTGATGGATGCAGACAATGTGTGTCACAGCCTGTATGTTTGCAGATATATCTGGCAACTACACCAACTCCAGCACTGACTCAGTAGCTCAATCTGTTCTATGCCTTGTATACAGTACATTTTGCCACACACAGTCCCGGGTTTGAATCCAGTGTGCTGTACATCAGTTACATTGTTGTGAAGCCAGCCAGTAATGACTGAATCTTGCACTTTTAATCCCCATAGTTTACTGATATTTAATTATCTGTTACCCAGTTTTAAAAGCCAAAGACCTGCAGATAGGGACGCACTGCACATATTCGTATAGCCTACCTATATGTCGCCTACTACTCTGTTATTGGCACTGTTGCATAACAGATATACCTTAATCACATGCCTTGATTTGACTTTAAAGGTTACCCCTACTGTGTCTCTGCTGTAATGACAGGGCTGCCACTGCTGACACTGCCAGACATAAAGGTGGGGGGTAAAGGCCCAGAGATAGGGACATGTTTCACAGTTTGCCGTTACAAAGATAATAAGTTGATAGAATAGCAGCTACTGCATTACCATGCTTATTCTGATGGTTATGAAGTATGACACTCACATGTCTCTCTCTCTCCCTTCTGACCTCAACCCACAATGTTTACCAGTGACCTGCCAGATGACCACACTGTCATGGGACACTGACCAAACATATGAGGCTAAACTGTGGACATACTTCATACATCTCTACAGTGAACAGTATTTGTACCTACCCTCTGCGATGCTGTAGTCTCCACACCTCAGTAATATCCTTCTCAAAAACTAAGAAGGGGGCTAAGGCCTACATGAAGTCCTTATAGATTGCACTGCTGTGCCATGCATACCTCTCAACCTCTTAATGCAAGAAATCTGGACAAAGACTGACAAAATGGGGGGACAATGGCCCAAAAATAGGGACATATTTTAAATATTACTCTTATAAACTTAGAAAGTTGCTAGACTAGGATTTGATTTAACATACATTTTTCTGAAGGATTTGAAGTCTGAAACTGAAATGTATGTCATTATTTATTGACTTCAGTCCTCAGATCATCCCAGTGATTTGCTGGAAAACCACAGATTTTATAAGGAACAGACCAAAAATATGAGCCAAAAATCTGGACATTCTGTAAAAATCTGTACAATTGAGAGGTATGGTGCCATGTCATTGGCTAATGATAGTGCAATTCAGCTATTTTGGATGAAACTAGCAAGTCTGACAGTAGAGGCTCGTAATATTGGACTGCAGGACTGCAGCCCCTAGTTGTAAACCAAATCTCCAGCTTTAACCAAAAATCCCAGAACTCATATGAGTCTGTATGGATTACCATACATAATAGTGCAGGTGGTAATGTACTACTTTTGTCTTGCTTCTCACAGGTGAACAGGGGGGTTGGAGTCTGTCACCGTCACAACCTGATGTCAGTGTCTCATCAGACTCTGATGATGATTGGTGGCCATAGAGAAGCACAGGTGAGGTTGTTGGTGGTTGAATCTGTCCCAGAGGTTGACCATCCTCTTCTTCCCCCATTCTCCACGCACACAGTCAGTATGCTTGCACATCACCAGAGGCCACAGATATTGGACAGTCAGAGGGTGGTGACATAGTACAGGACAGTATGAGAACTATGATGTCAGTGAGTGTAGACACTGGTCTCAGCCAGAGAGCTGGCAAGGTCCCACACAGGCAGATTGACAGAGGTGGTCGAAGGAGGACTACTGCCCACCCACTTCCTGTTGCAGGTGTCACATCTTGGGTAATTCACCACATATTTTGGGCTGTTATGGAAGCACAGGCATGAGCTGAATGCAACACCAGATGGATGCGTAGGATTATGGATGCAGCACAGTCTAACATCCATGACTGCCTCCACCACATTGGTGATATCATGGAACATTTCTCTGATGTAGTGAACAGATGATGGGCTCCAACAGTGTCTGTGTATGAGTGCACATTGTCTGTGCTGGAACATGTGGTTGGAGTTGGCTGTTGGACATGTGGATGTAGGCCAGAAACACCATCTGCTGGCAGTCCATGTGGCCATGCACACTCACGTTCCTGTAGTGGCAGTACCTCCAGTGTTACAGAGGGAGGTGTACTGTCTACACCACAATGTGGCAGGCCATGGGCATGTGGTCCTGGGTGGTCCTGAGTGGGACACAGGCCCACCAGACAGCAGTCACCATCAGGTACTAGCACTGCATCTGACTTTGGGCATGGTGCTGCCTGTGCTATGCATGGAGAAGCCAGTTCCCATGTTCATAACCAGAGATGGTGAACTGTCACTCTACCATGTATGGTCCAGAGCTGTCCACCATATGCATGTGTAGGGCTAGCACTGAGCTTGACTGTGTAAATGCACACACTCCAATACCACTGTCACATGCAGGTCACCTAGAGACACACACACACACAGCACCTCTCCATGGGCCATGTCACTACCTCCCTTTCCTGACTCACACACATGCTGTCAAGTGTTTGGCATAGCCTATGCCTCCAGAACCCCCACAGCCTGTGCATGTGATGATACCTGTGCCACATCTCTGCCATCCATGCCATCAATGTGGGGACCTGCATATATGTGTCTGATGCACAGGGTGACTGTATAACTTTAAATGTGTTTGTTTAGTGCAGTAATGTTATGCCATGGCAGATGTGGTCCATGACCAGTACTGTATGCTGGTGTGTGTCAGGACTACACATAAAAGACTGTGTACCTTTGTTGCCTGATGGTACACTGGTGGTAGTGTTACAGAATGACAGGTGTGTCACAGAGCTGTGTATGATTTTGTCCCAGAAGTCTGAGCAGTGCAACTATGAACACATGGTGGAAACACAGTGGCACAGGATGACAAGGCAGCGCAGCAGAGATATGATGTCAACCAGGTATGCCAGTATATGTACATCGTTCCCTAGGTGCATATGTGTAGAACATTGTGTGAGGGACAATGAGGACAGTCAGCATCAACTCAGACACATGCACACTTTGGATGCTGTGAGATATAATCCCTACCTATCTATTATTGCACACTATAGCTCGCAGTACTTATTGCATACACCACAGAGTTTATCTGTTGTTAGGTAGTCAGCCAGTGCTTCTAAGGTGGATGACATCTACAAGCCTTGTAGATGAGGGAATTTAGAGGCCAGTAGCCAATCACAGGGTCATAAAATGCATACCATTGCATGGAGACCGGCCACATGGACATGTCCATAGTGCAGTGAGGGGATATACTGACACACACACATACACACACACACACACACACACACACACACACACACAGTTGGAGTATGTGAGATTAGAACTCCTACCTATCTAGCATTACACACTACAGCTCACTCTACCCATCACATGTGCCACAGGTTATGTCTGTTGTATATGCTAATGCAGGTGCAGTATTTGTGGTGTACGCAAAGTGGCCTTGTGTTAGACAGCATGTGTGTCATTGTATCTAGTGTTCAAGGGTGGGATAGTGTCCTAGGGGTAGGATACCTGGTAATATCCCTGCTATGTGTTTACACTTCCAGTCTGGCCATATTTGGCTGTTTGCAGTTTGATAGGCAGACATGTGGTCAGGGACAATATGGGCTGTCCAAGGACTGCATTGCACCAATTGCATATTACATCACCTACTTACCTATGACTGTCTGCAGAGTGACAGCCCGCAGGTTCAGGGGTCTGTGGGTGAGTGGATTATGTACTGTGGCGGCCTTGGTCTGCTGCCATCAGACAGCTGTTGTGATGTGTATGTGCAGATAACCCCAGCATTCAGGGGTATGTGGGAGCATTCATACATCCCTGCACATATCTACATCAATTGTGTATAACAGGGTTGTCTCCTTAAATGTAGTTGAGTGTGTCAGTAATTTCAGTGTGCTCTGTAGAAGTATGTGGGGAGTCTATGTATCATTGTACTTTATTTAGCTACATATACGCCTTGTTATTTTATATATATATATATATATTATAGTAACACTAATCCAGCATGAGGGGGATAGGGAGAGACAGATATGTATACATTGCTGTATGTCTGTACCAACATATTTCAACATAGCAGGTCTTTGGGTGGTAGAGGCAACAGACTTGGGCTCAAGCTACCTAAGTGTAGGAGCATGTCTAGTGTGATTGTCAATACTTACAAGGTGACTCCAGGCCAGAGCTACCTTTACTGCAGTCCCAAATTATTGTGTGATGCAGGTCATTGGCTGCTGCACCTTTTAGAACAATACTGCAGTTGCCTGATATTGTCCAAGGCATTTCCTGGCTGTTTACTGACCTTAATAAGTGACTCAGACATCAGAACTGTAGAGAGCTTCACAGACTGTCCAGAATCTTGCCACATGTTTGTCCAGTTTCACATAACATTGTTGTTTTCTGGCAAATTAGTGTCAAATCAGTCAAGACTGAAGTAAATTAATACTGACTGATATTTGTGTTATAGACACCATGCACAGCAGGAGAGTCATGTGAAAGAAGTACCTGCTATTCTATCCACAGTCTATGCTTGTAGGAGCAATTATTTAAATCCTATTCCAAGTTGTGGGTCTTGGTCCCACTTTTATTCACTTTATTTAAACAGATTTCCTGCTGTCAGAGGTTGAGAGGTTTGATGTGACTGGTATACATGGTGAAACACGATACACAGGGTGACAGTCTGCATACCTCTCCCTGTAGATGTTTTTGCAGAATGTCCAGCGTTTCGCTTCATATCTCTGCTGTGTTTATCATACATTTGTGGTTTCCCAGTGCTATACTATACATCGGTCACTGACTTGCTGTACCTACTGACACATTTAATTGATGACCTTTACATCCTGCAGCTAATCTGACCTGTTGTAGCCTGCTGTTAAACTAGCCACCTGCTAAGTTACTCAGAACGTGTATAATGTCTGTCTGTAGGTATAGCCCTTTGTGCCCCCATTCACTCTGTCATTGTCCAGCTTTCTTACAGTTTCAGAATGAGGGGTTCTGACAGTCTGTGGGACTACCACCATATGTGTAACTCACATGCAAAAGATGTCGGATGGTACCAGATTCGAACCATCAACACCAGCACACATGCTAATTCCCCTGCCCCACTGAGCCACACTAGCCACCAGACAGAGAGGTTTCCTCCCTCACACTATCAACAAGATAGGGGAATTTTCTGGTCTGCTGGTATGTCATTGCAGACTTACTGTTACAGCAGTTGTATGGCAACACTAATGTGTTTGGGGTGGGGGACTGATTAGCCTATGCTCTGCTGGCATAGACAGTCATGTGACTGTCCTGTGACCCCACTGTTTTGCATCTCCCTGGACTACTGTCGTGGAGTTTCCAGTCATGTGGCCTGGGGGTAATATGGGGCACATACTAGTGAACAGAGTACACATTCTCCCAAGTGTCTCCCAGATCTGTACAAGTATCCCAGTATCCCAGGATAGATCTCTGCAAGTAGCCCAGTAGCACACTATATATAGCTCACTATATTCCCTGGCATACATGAATTACATTGTGAATGCAGCAGTTGACACACCTGTAGTTCGGTGCTGACTCTGTCTGATGTAGGCAGTCCACAACATGGTGAGGTACAGGTTGTGTGGCCTGTCTGGCATCATTTTTAATGATATGTATGTGAGTCAGAGTATGGTGTCAGTCCCTAGGACCCTAGGTTGTCAGTACATGTGCTATGCATTGTCTCTTGGCTAAGGCCAAGACATATTGGGCATGCCTATGTCTGCCTACAGGGACAGCCTCAGAGGGTTCTTTGTTTGAGTTCCCCTGTGGGTATGGCTGCGGTGACCTAGGCATTGGTGGGGGCTGTGTATTCCCTTCCATTTGCTGATCCTGCTGCAGCTGTTTCTTCAGTATCATATTGTGTAACATGGCACATACTGTGAACATATGTGCACATGCAGCTGGAGAGTACTGCTGGGCTCCCCCAGATATATTGAGGCACTGGAACCATGACTTTAACAGCCCAAACACATGCTCTATGATGTTCCTGGTTTGTGCATGTGCCTCATTATGGCATTTTTCAGTGGTTGTGTGTTTATTTCTGATGGATGTCATCACCCATGGTTCCAGTGCATAGCCAGCTTCCCCAAGTAAATGGCCGTGTGGAATTCCCCCCTAGCAAACATCTGCTACAACTGTGATGCGTGCCAGATATGGGAGTTGTGATAATTGCCAGGGCTGCCAGCACACACACACATTCATGATAATGCCCTGGCCATTGCACACGACCTGGCAGTTGATGGAGTGATAACCCTTGCAGTTGACGTACATTCTACCCTCTTCACCGGCTGGTGTCTTCATGTGTACATGAGTGCAATCTATGGCACCCAATACCTCAGGGTAGTGTGCTACATAGTAGAAGAGTTGCATACTGCTAGCCATCTCCTCAGGGTTGTGGGGAAGATATATGTACTCACTCAATCAATCTCACTGCTCACTCTCTCTCATACACAGACAGTCTCTTCTTCTTACACACACAGACGCACACCCAGACAGACACACAGACACACACACACACACACACACACACACACACACACACACACACACACACACACACACACACACACACACACACACACACACACACACACATTCTGCTTTCATGCACGCATTCACTCACACACACACAGACACATAAATACACTCATACACATGCATACATACACATATTCACTTTTTCATTTCACTCCATGTATGGTGGCCTGGTACCAAATGATCCATGGCCTGGTATCGGTCCGCAGCCCAGTGGTTGGGGACCACTGCTTTATATCAAACATTGTTTATGCATTTATGGTATTGCCATGCTCTCTAGATCTTTGTAATTTTCTACTTTCTTTAAAATGGAACCATTTAGTGTTATAGCATGTTGAAAATCAACTTTTCAGAGAATATTACCTTACATTTGCTAGCATTAAACTGCAGGCATGCTTTGTTTGCCCAGGTTACTATTTTCATTTAGCTGTTTACTTACAGCATCCAAATCATCTTTCAAAACTGTCATACAACCTACTTTGCAGTCATCTGCATATATCTAACAGTTACTGTGTTTAGAGATTCCAGCAAAAACTAAATTAAACAATGAAGGTCCCAGTACTGATTCATCTGGGACCCCTATCATAACCAGTAGGATATCTTAACAGCTCAGTTAGAATTATATTCACAGTTGTGATTTGCAATATGTGGTTATAAAGCAAAAGCTTTTTTAAGATCCAGAAATATAACTCCTACCAGTAACCCATAATCCATGCCTATATAATCCATGCCTATAGTTATCTGGTCATAACATTCTATTAAATTTGTCAAATTGTCTCTCACCTTTACAAAGTCATGCTCTTTTAGGACCGAGAGTGGTGTACCATATTAATGTTCCTGTACATTTTCAGAACATTTTCTGAGTAAGGTGTGACGTATAGGTCTGTAATTCTTAACATCTTGCTTACTGCCTGTCTAATGCCTTGGTGTGATATTTTAACTTGCCCCGTTCTGGCTGCTGTGCATCCTCGGCTGTGAGTGTGTTCCTATGTAAGTAGAGATTGTATTTATGTGACTTACTGCATTTTACTGTAAAATCTCCTCTGAACTCCATAGAATAGTTTATCCAGCTGTGTTTATACTGTTTTGCCTCGTCCTGTTGCCCGCATATAAGTGTCTAGCCTTTATCTTATGAATTGTTTTGCCTGTGCCATTGTCGACAAGCGAGTATCCTGCATTGCTACAGTTTAACTGTCGCTTTCACTATTTTACTTCACGTGAAGGCTGTTGTGTAAATTCTAGACTTTAGGTTGCGACTGCCTTTATCCTTTACATTGTTATTGCATTGTCTTGCTGTGGGCTAATGAGTATCTTGCATTACCTCAGTTAAATTGTTGCTTTAATTAATTTTACCTTACATGAAGGCTGTTATATGTAACTACCACCAAGGCTGTAAAGATAACTTTTAAATGCTCGGTAGCGATTGCCTTCCCAGGTAAGCGCTATCTTGGCTGCTTGCTTATCTCACTTTACTCGCATGCTATGAGATGACCTGTTAATAGGATTTAATAGCGACTACCTTCCAAATATACGCTGCCTTTCTACTTAAGCTAAATTTAGCGTCAGCGTCTCAAGCATGTATTATCTTTTTGTTTAATCAGTTAAGGCCTCCATATTGGGTTAGAATCGTACTGTTTATTCCATTTTCCATAACGGTAAAGAGCTGGAGTAACGCTCTATCTTTAAAATGATAAGTCTTACTCAGAAGCTATAGCGCTCACATTCTACATGTTATTAGTGTTACCCTACTATTAATTACACATGAGCCAATGCATATGGGAACTCTTTAACTGATTGTAGACTACATTGTTATATGTACTCTGATATATTTGCTGTACACGTGCTCTGCCCTATCCACCCTGCTAACAACTGTAAATCTGTTTAGTGTTATTTTCCTTCCCACTAGCTACCTCCTTACTTTAAGCACTAGTAGAAGATAAAATGTATATTTAACTTGCTACTAATGAACATTGTTTTTTACTTTGTCTTTTTCTGTCCTCCAGCTTTCTTGCTCTGAATCTTTCCCCTGTGTCTCTGCCTGGGTGAATAACTGGACCTAACCAAGCTGAACTCCCCATTGCCAAAGCAATACTCCCTGCTGCTTCAACTCCCTTTTTGAGGAAAAGTGTACCTAGTGACCTTAAAAAGAACTGAAGAAAGTATGTACTTCTGCTAAATCAGAATTCTGTACTCTTACTCTGCTAGCTGTAGTAATACATTCCCTGTCAGGAGTGCCAGTAGCCTAACCCCTCCATTGTTTTCTGTCCTCCATACCTCTCTCAGCTCTTTGTTCTGTTGCTCCCCTCTTCCCCTGTCTTATCAGCCCTAGCATGCCCTGGTGAGCCTTTGCTTTCTGCATAGTCCACTACTGGGCACCCCCTTTCCATTGAAATAAGTCTACTATTCCACCTAAACCTCTCCAATGAATTCGAACTTTAAACATACAAACTTAAAGTAGAAATATAACATAATTTAATACTTTTCTCCTTTCTGCTCCACAGCTTACACATCTCTGTCCCTCTCTCTTCACCTATACCTTAGCCCACTCTTCCCACCTTATCTAGGCCACCACCACTTACCCTTCTGTTACTTACACTTCACAACTACTGCTCCACTGATAGTCTCTCGCTCCTCTTCTGCTCTCTGGGCTCTACCCGCTCCGTTCGCCCTGCGGGCTCACTCCGCTCCCCTACCCTGCCCCCAATTCCCACCCGCCCCCAGTACATCTACATTTATTCCTGCATAAACCACACCCACTGCTACACCTATCTAATCACTACCCCACTTACAAAACTCAATCTCCTTTTTCCCGCCAAAACCAACTTAGTCAACTCCCCATTATCAACTTACATAACCAATCCCACTCCCAAACCACACCCCCTCCTAACCACACCCCCTCCAACCTATTGCAACTCTCCATACACTAACTACTACCTGGATAACATCCAGTTCCTATATACACACTATTTCCGACATACCTTACTTCTCTATATTTATATTACTATACTATTAACTCTTTCACAACATGCTCTCTAAACACTCCTTCCTCTTATTTTCACTGTTACTACTCCTCACCTTATCTTCTTTCTACCATCTTTCCCAACCCACAATTCTCACCCACTTCCAAACCTTTCATATAACTAACCCTCACAGCTCTCCGTTTTCTCACTCATACTCTCTTATTTCCCCCCATTTATACCCCTCTGAAAACCTCCTCCTTATTCAGCACAAACTTATTTCCTATCATACTTATCCTATCACCATAACTACTAGTAAAGCCCTCCAATTTATAAAAGAACCCAATCTCATCTCCCTGCTAACTACTCACCTAAACTATTCCATGCTATATCTGATTAGTTCCCTCATATCTGGAGACATTCATCCTAATCCAGGCCCCACCACCACAACCACCACAAATAAATCCCTATTATTCACTTCCTTAAATTCCCAAAGCATAGTAAACAAAGTCCCAAACCTTCACGCTTGGCTCACACACAATAAACCTGACATCCTGACTATTTCTGAAACCTGGCTAAAACCACACATTAAAGACTCTGAAATAGTTCCTCCAAACTACTCCATCATAAGAAAAGACAGACCTCACAAAAAAGGCGGAGGAATAGCCCTTCTATATTCTTCCTCCCTAGTAGTTACTCCCTACAATAAACTTATTCCACACTTCAACAACGCCAAACTACTCCTTACCCTACTACAAATCAATAATTATAAACACATATGCATAGCTTCCCTTTATATCCCCCCAGGCGATAATATTCCCACACTCGAACTTATCCTTTCCTGGCTATCCAGTAACATTAATAATGAAACCATAATCCTAGGAGATGTTAACATTAACTGGGCCCTTATCCAGTCTCCTACAAACCCCATTAACATCAACCTTTATACTTTCTCACAACTAATCACTTCAGTAACCCACCCTGCCAAAACCTCCTCCAATGGGAGTATATTAGATTGGATTCTTGTCTCCCATCCTCACTATTACACCAACAGTGGCACTCTCCCTGACCCACTTGGTGACCACATACCCACCTTTACCCACCGGCTTCCCACTATCCTTCAACGAACCCATAACTATATTACTATCCGTGACCAAAAAAACTTCAACCCAATAACCTTTTCAAACTCATTACAAGCAATAAATTGGAATTGTTTAAAAACTCTACCTCTAAACAATGCGGTCTCACACTTCAACTCAACATTCTTAAAATTACTAGACTCCCAAGCTCCCCTACGGACAAAGAGAATTAAAACTAAATCAGCCCCATGGCTCTCCAAATGTACTCTTGCTACCATGAGACAGAGAGACAAAGTCTGGGCACGCTACCAAAAACGTAAGATAGCACCACTCCATAACGAATATAAAATGCTCTGAAATAAAGTAAAAAAACTCATTACTTTTGATCGTCAAAACTACTTCCGTACACTCCAAAACAACAATAAAAACAACCCTCAAAAATTCTGGAAAGGGATCTCTACTCTCCTCCACCCTAGTAAACCAGATACTCCTACCCCTGACCCAAATGCTCCTGAACTTGATTTAGCCACCCAATTTAACTCTTTCTTTATTGACTCTATCTCCAAACTGACCTCCTCATTCTCTAACACCTCCCTGCTATCCAATACCCCCCCACCCACCCTCTCTCTCACTACTTCTTCACCCTACTCCGCACCCACTAACTCATCTACCCCCTCCTCCACACAAACTCTATCCTCATCTTCACCACACCATAACTTCCCCCCTCCTGACTGCAACCTCTTCTCATTAAATCCCATACCTACATCTACTATAAAGAAACTCCTTCAGAAACTGAAACCATGTACCAATGCTCCTGATAATATCCCTTCTTACTTTCTCAGTATAGCAGCTGATACTCTTGCCTACCCCATTAGCATCTTAATAAACCGCTCACTACAAGAAGGTACAGTTCCCCAAATCTGGAAACAAGCCTTTATTATACCTCTACACAAAGGTGGTAACAATAATAACATTACTAATTTCCGTCCCATAGCCATCCTGTCCCCCATTTCAAAAATCCTAGAAAAATGTGTCCAACTTCAACTCCTTCCTCACCTCCTAGACAACCATCTTATAACTCCCACACAGCACGGTTTCAGACCCAATCATAGCACTATGACTGCCCTCCTCTCCTTCCTTGAAATTGTAAACAAAGCCTGTGACTCTGGACAAATTGTTTCCACCTTACTTCTTGACCTCTCCAAAGCCTTCGATACTGTCTCACACAGCCTGCTCTTAACTAAACTCTCCAAACTTTACCTATCCTCCTCCTCTTTGAACTGGTTCTCTAGTTACCTATCTAAGAGAAATCAAGCTGTAAAATGGAAAAAAGCCACCTCCTCTTTCCTTAGTACCCCTACAGGAGTCCCACAAGGCTCCATACTGGGTCCTCTTCTCTTCAATATTTTTATTAACGACTTCCACAAATCAATCCCACTCTCCAGCATCATCCAATACGCAGATGATTCTACTATCATCTGTTCTGCCCCTTCAATCACTACACTACAAAAACTCACTCAAGATGCCTTCTCTTCCACAGAGCAATGGATGCTAAGTAATCATCTAGCTCTCAATGCTACCAAGACCAAACTAATGTTATTTACTCCTTCTAAAATCACCCTCCCAACATGAATACATTCTTAGTTACTAGCCAAAACAACTCACCTCTTGAAATAGTGTCAGAGACCAAACTACTTGGGGTCCAAATAGACAACCAACTTAAATTTAACTCCCACCTGCAAACAAACATCAAAAAAACTCATCAAAACTTGGCATGCTCTATAGACAGAATGCCTACCTCACAGCTGCTACTAAAATTACCCTCTCTACTTCCTTCCTTATCCCTCCCTTCTCTATGGCGCCCCACTACTAACTAATCTCCAGTCCCTTATTAAAAACAGCTTAGCTCCTGCTATAACAAAATAGCAAAATTGCCAACAGCCATAAGTCCTCCACTCACCACTGTTTATCCCTCCATAAACTAAAATGGCTAGAACTTCCCAATCAACTAACTTATACTCAACTAACTCTAGCCCATAAGCTTATTCTAAACCCCTCCCTCTGTCCCTCCCTTTCCTCTGTCTTTAAAATGCACCTACCTAACAGAGTTCTAAGGTCAAATAATCAAAATCTACTAGAAGTGCACAAACCTACTCATCCCCAGGCAAAACCTTCTTTCCTTCAGCCTCGCTGCCTCTGGAACTCCCTACCTCCACTCATCCGCACCACCTCGAACCACTCTACCTTCAAAAAGTCTCTTTTCTTACATCTAGCATCACAGTGGGAATGCTCTTGCTCCCACCCTACATAACTAACATTACCTAATATCATTCTGTACAATATCTTACTTTAATCAGTTTACTTTGTTTGTTCTCTAATCTGTATTAATGTTTACACTTGTTCCACTAACTAGTATGTCTCATCTCAAAGTATTTACTGTTATTACTGATATTCCATAATCGATAAGTTTTACTCTTAGTCTGCCTTCATACTATTAATAACTGTCTGTACCTACATTGTCACTGTCAAATGTTGAATGTATATTTTGTTTTTGGAGCTTTTCTCCCCAGGACTCCATTGAAAACGGGTTCTTACGGCCCAATGGACTATCCTGGTAAACCAACTGCAATAAATAAATAAATAAATAAATAAGACATAGTGACCGTTCCCATCCTCAATAAATTATTGATAAGAGTTTTAAGTATTGGGTTAATTGTATCTCATATATTTAATAATAGTATTCCAGAAAACTGATCATGCCCCATAGATGTCTCATGTATGTGTTAATAATTTGCCATCAGTCTGGTCAGGTCCCATAGATGTCTCATAAATATGGTAATAGTATGCCAGAAAATCTGATAAGGTTATATAGATGTGTTTTGGTACTTTTCAGTGCTTTAATTATGAATTCAGATGTTCTTGCTGGATGTATGCTTCAACTAATACAGATGTTTTTTCCTGGTACACTGTTATTACAAATGGCCTTTTTGTTACTATTAGTGAAGAAATACAAACTGATTCCATTTGCCATTCCTCAGGGTTTTGTATTAAAGTACCCCATATCAAAAGTTTGTTTACTAAGTTAATATATTTATAGTATGTTTTTTGGTGTTTGCATCATTAACCAGTTTATTTTATATTTTATTTGTTTTTGTTTGAGTTTGGTTTCTAAATGGTTTCTTATTTTATTTTTGTTTAACTGTAATGTGATGTGTATGTTATATAAAATTGAAAGATTATTTTTTTTTCTTTTTATGAGTTTTTTAAAGTTGTTACTCCATGAGAAAGGAAGTCCTCTGTTTGTGAGTGATGTTGGCTATATTCTGTAGAATTTTCAATACTACAAAACAACATATGGTATAATATAGCAATAACCCACGCCTGGGTGTGGGTAATGCTGGATTTACCCACGGTTGGCGTGGTTTGGTCACGAGGGCAAAGCCCGAGTGGCCAAACATAGCCAACCGTGGATAAATCCAGCATTACCCACACCCAGAAGTGGGTTATTGCTATTATACAATGACACTATTTAAGAAAAAAAATAATTACTTTTCTTAAATAATGGCATTGTATAATGCCTCCTTGCTGCCCTTCCGCAGCTGTCTGGTATTCTGCGGCAGTTCTGATGTACTGTGCATGCGTATGCCTACACAGTACATCTGTGGGCAAAAGCAACGGAGAAAGCAAGATCTCCGTTGCTTTTTACAAACTGTTTTTGCTATGTTAAATGGGTTTAACATAGCGAGACAGCTTTAAAAAAAGCAACGGAGAATCTCTGTTGCTTTTTTTAAAGCTGTCTCGGTATGTTAAACCCATTTAACATAGCGAGACAGTTTTGAAAAAAACAATGGAGAAAGCAAGATCTCCATTGATTTTTACAAACTGTTTTGCTATGTTAAATGGGTTTAACATAGTGAGACAGCTTTAAAAAAAGCAACGGAGAATCTCCGTTGCTTTTTTTAAAGTGGTCTCGCTATATTAAACTCGTTTAACATAGCAAAACAGTGTGAAAAAAGAGTTATAGTAATGGAAAAAGTCCGGGCGACCGGACCTTTTTCCATTAATATAACTCTTGATTTACAATGTGTATGCTGACCAATCAGTGTGCATGTTTTTGAATATTTAATGGGGGGTTGTTGCATGATATCCAATAACCAGAACAGACTCCTTTTTTACTTGCACTTGACCAGTCAGTTATATTTAGAGAATTATTGGTAGAGTCATGATTTATGTTATTGCAGTTATATTTTTTCATAATATTTATAATGCAGAAAAATAAACACAAGACCGACTAACATGGCTAAAATTATGTATTTATTATAAAACGATAAGTTCTTTCATGCACTAGGCACTTTTTCAGATTTAAATACAAAGTAATAGAACCACACATTTTAAAAACAAAATAGAGAATAGCTTCGTTCAACTAATAAAATCAATGGAATGATCTTCTTACTTTCAAAGCAAGCTATAAATGTACAGGGCCATTTAAACCTGGTATCTTATGTGCTTGCAGATTAATTATCCATTTCATGTCCACAAATGGATCTGAGGAAGCACCTAGCGTGTGAAAAAACATAACTGATATTTTAGGCTATTTTTCCTTCAATAAAACCTGCTGCATAATGTCTCAGACAAAAACATAATTAGCAAACATTTAGGAGGTATAGAAATAGTTTCCCCAATATGTGATGTGCTTTGTTGAATAGACTGAAAGAGATGCAAGTCTCACTTATTTTGTCTAACATCACATTATTTCCAAGATATAGGTTTTAACATAGAGTCTTCAAGAACAAGTATTTCATTTCTTTCATCTATGTGTTTTTGAATTTACATTTTCTCTCATTCTAAAATTCATATTTGTTACATCAGGATTTGTCTTTCTTTCCAAAATATATATTTCTCACAACATCGGGATTTAAGTTGAACAGTTTAGAGACATACTGTCCTTTTCCTATACTCATATCAGGACTTATACTTTCTTCTAAATCTGAAATCTTATTTAACCCCCAAAGCACATCTTTTCAGCTTACTGCTTATTACAACAGTGTTTATCTCTACTTCTGTTTCATTGCTATTGTTTCTGGCATGTTTTTATTACCCGTTAGGTTTCTGTGACCCTGGGGTATAGTGTTAGTTGAAGATGATCTACAATGTAGTCTGGTGTATCAGTACCGACATTTTGTTCTACCACTGGATCTAAAATTCAAAAGCTAATTTTTGATGAGTAGGTTAAACTATTTCCATTGTTATCTGCGTCACTTCCATCTACACTAAGTTCCTCTTTGTGAGGTCCCTAATCTGTGTTTGTTAATCTAAACTTAAATCATCTTTTTTATATTTCCTGAGAGTGCGATTATTTTTATATTTCCTTTTAATTTGAGTACAAAAGTAATTATGGCTCATGTTATAGTCCTGGGATGCACTTTGTGATTTCTTGTTCTTTCTATTACTGATTTTCTTAGCTTTAGGAGGTTCACCAATAGTAGGGTCTGAATTATTCATAGGTTCATAGGTTCATACCAGGCTATCTGCCCTAGGGCATTTATAAGCCTAGCCAGAGTGTGTGTCTCTTTCACCACCCCTTGGAATGAGAATACTATGCCCATTTAGGGTTTAGTTTACTGTGCCTCTGTCTAGTAGTGACACAGAGATGACCCCCAGGGTAAACCTACCATCTCCCATCCACTCGTCAAGATTTCTCTTGAAGAGAGTCAGTGAGGGGCTCTGCCTAACATGGACTGGGATTCTGTTCCAGAGTGTAGGGAGCCTCTGGGTTATGAATCTGTCCCTCCAGCACATCATATTTATTTCTGTGTTGAGGTTCAAATCTCTCGCTCTCGTGGCTCTGGTGGATTTGGATTTTCTGAGGTGGAGCATGTCCATTAATTCTGGATTGGACATGGCCTTGTACGTCAGGCATAGATCGCCTCTGAGTAGGCGGTATGCGACTGAATAGAGCTGGAGTTTCTTCAGCCGGGCAGCATATGACATATGTTTGAGACCCTTGATCCTCTTGGTGAGGTACTTTTGGGGTCTTCCTAATTGCTGCAGGTGTCGGGTAAGGTACATCCCAAATGGGGCATTGTACTCAATTATGGGCCTGATAAGGGAAGAGTATAGGGGCACAATGACCTCTCTTGATCTAGATGTGAATCCTTTCATGATAAGGTGGGTAATATAGAAGATCTTCCTAACCACCTTGGCAATGTGAGTGTCAAATGAGAGGTTACTGTCAACTTGGGTCCCTAGGTCCCTGATTACTTCTTCCGTACTTAATGGATTACCACCTATGTGGTAATTTGTGGGTACTTTGTTTTTCCCAAAGGGTATGACTATACATTTTTTGGCGTTCAGTTTAAGGCCATGGCTCTGGCACCAGTTATCCATTTCTATGAGGCCTTTCTGAAGGATGCTTGTGTCCGCTGGAGTATCAGTTATGGTGCCCAGTTTGCAGTCATCTGTGAACTTTGTCAGCCACAATCCTCCTATGTTTGCTTGCACCTCAGAAAAATAAATGCCGAACAAGAGGGGTCCCAGGACCGAGCCCTGTGGGACACCGCTTGTGACTGGCTTAGAGTCTGACATGGCTCCAGCAATTCTGACCTTGTGGGTTCTGTCCTTGAGCCAGTTTGCAACCCATCTTATGACATATGGGTTTACATTTAAGCTGGTGAGCTTGTCTATGATGCCTGAGTGGGGTATTGTGTCGAAGGCTTTTGCAAGATCAAGGTAGGCTGTGTGAACTGCCTTACCCTCATCAATGGCCTTAGTGACTGTTTCAAAAAAGTCGACCAGGTTCAAAAGGCAGGATCTGCCCTTGACAAAGCCAAATTGGGTAGGATCCAGTGTCTGTAGGTCCCCAATGTCTTTGTTTATGAGTTCTATAATGATCCTCTCCATAGCTTTGCAGACCAGGCTCGTCAAGCTTATGGGGCGGTAATTTCCAGGGTCCGTAGAAGCAGCTCCTTTGTGGAGTGGGACCACTGTTGCTGTACGCCATTCTTTGGGTATGTATCCTGTAGTAAGGCTAAGATTAAACAGCAGCCTTATGTGAGGGTTTAGTTCCCCTTGGAGGTCATGTAGCACGCAACCCGGGACACCGTCTGGACCCATTGATGCTGTGTTTTTAGCTTTGGAGAGGGCGGCTCTCAGCTGGGCATCTGAGATGTCAGGGAGGCTACACTCTGCTGGGATAGATATTTCTCCTTTTGGGGGGGGGGGGATTTGCACTGAACCTGTCTGCCAGTATGTTGGCAATGTCTGTGGGTTCAGTGTATTTTCTGTCATTTTGGACTAACTCTGAGCATATCTGAGAGTTTCCACCCAGATTTCTAACTTAACTAAAGAAGGCCTTGTGATTGTCTTTAGTGTATTTTGCGATTTTTCTCTCAAAGTTGGCCTTGGATGATTTTATGAGTGATCGTAGTTTTTTGCTAGTACTGATCAGAGATGCCTTCCCTTTTGGGGATTTTGCTCTGTCATGTAGTTGCTTCCTCCTCCTGTTGTAAAGCTTGTTAATGGCTGGGGTCCACCAGACAGGATACCTGCCTTTGGGGGAATGGGTCTTGGTTTTATTTGGGATTGCATGATCCATGCATTCTTGAAGGTGTCCGTAGAAAGCGTTTATAAAGGATTCAGTGGTGTGGGCTGTGGTTTCCACTGGCCCAGGGGCCTTGAAGGATACCACTTCAGTCTTAAGAAGTATGAAGTCAGCTTTTGAGAAATTCTTCACTGTGGTCTTTTGTGCTGGGGGTGAGGGCGGGATGTGGATTTCCAGTGAGATTAATTTATGGTCTGATCTCACCAATGAAGGGTATACTTCTGGTATGGAGCATTGTGTCCCCATGTTTGTGAAGATCAGGTCTAGTATATTATCTCCTCTTGTGGGAGTGGTGACTAGTTGTTCCATCGCATTTGAGTTTATGAATTCTAGGAACCTTTGGGCTAGGGTGTTGGGGCTTGAGTAATTCTCCCAGTCTATGTTTGGGTAGCTGAAGTCTCCCAATATGATGGTATTTGGAGAGACATTCATACTCTCCAGTGTCTTCAGGAAGGCTGAGTGGGGTTCCTGAGTTTGAGAGGGTGGTCTGTAGCATGCTACAAACTGTAGGGCAGTTTTGCCTATGGTTAGTTGCACATGGATGGTCTCCAATGCTTCATGCATTGCCACTAACCTGGAGGTGTGGTTATCTTTGATGAATATGGATACTCCCCCTCCTTTTGTGGTTTGGTCCAAGTTTTGAGGCCGAAAAGCATGATATGAGGTATAACCTGGTAGTGCTGGGGTGCTCTCTGGAGCCTTGAACCAGGTTTCAGTCACTGCACAGACATCGATGTTCTCCAT
>NC_056735.1:1529195234-1529310234 GCF_019279795.1 Protopterus annectens
GAAAACTCAGTTGTGCCTGAAGAACATTTTTCACTTTAGGTGCCTTTCCTTCTGGAGTGCGCTATTGGAATATTGGAATGTTTTATTGCATTTATACAGGATAGAGTTAATTTTACCCTTAGGAGTGGTAATGTGGAAAATAAAATTTGAGGTTGCAGCAAACATTATACTCAGATACTTGAAAAAGATGGAGGATGTGCTTGATGGGATGATGACTGTAGGAACTTGTAGAAGGTACCAGGAGTAGATTCTTTAGCTTTTGGTGAGTGCAAAAAAAAAAATTCTCTTTTTTGCATTCAGAGTTTGCTGATATTCTGGTATCCATGGATGTAATGTATGGAGCATGCATTTTTTAATTTTTGTAACATTTAGGGGAAGAGTTGAAAACACTATATCATCAGCATAAAGAATAAGATTGATTATGTTCAGGAAATCAGGTTTGCTGGTAGGATATTAATGAAAATGCTGAAAATTACGAGGGGTAGACTAGAACATTGTAGAGGATCTATAATGATATTTTAGAAAGCTGATAGGGAGTCACAGGATTTCATGGAGTAGGTTAAAACATTCATACTATATCTTGGTGAAAGGATTTCCTGTGGTATCATTTTTAGATATTCTTATTTATTATAACATCCCAATGATGGGCTTACCGCTAATTAAAATTAACTTGACACACCTATAGAAGAAAAAAACTGCTGCAAAAAAGAGTAAAATCCCATGATTGGAGGAACTCGGTGGTCAGCCTCAGTAAGAAGCTGTGATCCCTCATAAAATCCTCCAAAGCTAGTTATGAAAACAAAATTGCCACTGATTCTAAAGACAACCACAAAGCATTATATAGCTATGCCAAGAATCTCAATGGCAACACTCAGATCTGCTCTGAGTTACAGCACAGTGGCACTAAATATACAGAACCAACTGATTTTGCCAACATTCTGGCAGATAGGTTCAGTGCTAACTTTACCCCTGTCTCACCCCCTAAAGGGCCCATCTCTGTACCAGAAGAATGCAAAGTTCCTGTAATCATGGCTGCACAGGTAAAAAACACACTCTCCAAAGCCAAGAACACAGCATCCATGGGACCTGACAACATCCCAGGCTGCGTTCTATATGAACTACAGAACGAACTGCCATCCCACCTAAGTACCATGTTCAATCATAGCCTCACCTCAGGCTTTGTGCCCACTGAATGGCACATAGCAATGGTTATCCCATTCCACAAAGGGGGAGCCACCACAGACCCTGGGAACTACTGCCCCATCAGCCTGATAAGCCTGGTCTGCAAGGCTATGAAACGTATCATCATGGAACTTATAAACAATGACATTGGTAATCTCCAAACTCTGGACCCTACCCAGTTCGGGTTTGTAAAAGGCAGATCATGTCTCCTAAACCTGATAGAATTCTTTGAAGCGGTCAGCAAAGCCTTAGATGAGGATAAGGTGGTTCACACAGCTTATCTAGATCTTGCCAAGGCTTTTGACACCATCCCTCACTCTGGAATTATAAACTCACTAAACTAGGTATAAATCCCTATGTCACAAGATGGGTTGCCAACTGGATCACTGACAGAACCCACACTGTGAAAATAGCAGACTCTAAATCCAACCTCAGACCAGTGACAAGTGGCGTACCACAGGGTTCAGTCTTGGGTCCTCTCCTGTTTGGTATCTACTTCTATGAAGTACAGGCTAACAGAGAAGGTCTTTGGCTAACAAAGTTTGCACATGACTGCAAACTAGGAGCCATAATCAAAACTCCTAAAGATGTGGACATCCTACAAAAGGGCCTCACTGAGACAGATGCCTGGTGTCAAAGCCATGGCCTCAAGTCAATGCCAAAAAGTGCATTGTCATCCCTTTTGATAAAAACTCTGTACCCATGAACTACCACATAGATGATAGTCTACTTAACACCATCTCTCCTTTGATAATCACATTGCCACAGTAGTCAGGAAATCCTTCTACGTGGCACGCCTCATCACAAAAGGTTTCTCATCCAGAAAAAAAGAGGTCATTGTTCCCCTCTACTCATCACTCATTAGACCCATTATAGAGTACAACGCCCTTTTTGGTATGTACCTTACAAGACATCTACAACAACTGGAAAGGCCGCAGAAATACCTCAGAAAGAAGATTACTGGCCTCAAACAGATGCCCTATGCAGACTGTCTCAAAAAACTCCAGCTTTACTCTGTTGCATATCGCCTACTCAGAGGCGATCTCTGCCTAACATACAAAGCTATGTCAAAGTCAGAGCTGTTGGACATGCTCCATTTAAAGAAATCCCAATCCCTCTGAGCTACATGGTCTAGGGACCTAAATTTTGTCACTACAATAAACAGAACATGCTGGAGGGATAGATTCCTGTCCCAGAGACTTCCCATACTCTAGAACAAACTACCTATCTATATCAAACAAAGCTCCTCATTAGCACTTTTCAAGAAAAATTTTACTGATTGGATGGGAGATAGGAAATTCACCCTGGGGATCACTTCTGTGGCTCTGCTTGACAGGGGCACAGGAAAATAATTTTCTTGGGTGGCAAAAGCCAGGGTACCATTTGACTAAGCTTATATAGGCCCTGGGGCCAATAGCCTAGTACCTACCTATGAACCTATAAACATTGCTTCTTCCTCACTGATATCACTGATATTCCACTAAATAAATACATTTTGGAAGACAGTAATAAAGTGCTGCTTCTTAGATAGAGGTGGAGATTAGGTTGTTATAAGAAATAATAATCTAGAGGAAAAATTTATGGGGATGGCAAAAACATGGGGTTCGGAAACACAGACAGACAGATGGCAAAACATGTACGCACGTGCACACGAGTACACATACACACACACACACACACACACACACACACACACACACACACACACACACACACACGTGCGCGCGCGCACACAGATCCCTAATGCCAAAGCTTTTGTTATATCTGAAAATCTCTTTCATCGTATCGATAATATCTAAACAACAAAATATTGAACAAACGGAACAGCAAATTTTTTCCCAGGGAAAAAAAATTGCTGTTCCATAAAAAAAACACCCCTGTTAAAATCCAGGTTTTTGTGATATAAAAAAATGAGACCACAATAAATCATTTCAAAACTTTTTCCACCTTTAATGTGACCTATAACCTGTACAATTCAATTGAAAACAAATCTGTTAGGAGAAAAAATATAAAAAATAAGAAATGTACAATAAGCTGGTTGCATAAGTATACACACCCTTAAACTAATACTTAGTGGAAGCACCTTTTCATTTAATTACAGCATTCAGTCTTCTTGGGTAGGAGTCTATCAGCATGGCCCATCTTGACTTGCCAATATTTGCCCACTCTTCCTTGCAAAGCACTCTAAATCTGTCAGATTGTGAGGGCATCTCTTGTGCATAGCTCTCTTCAGGTCACTCCATAGATTTTCTACTGGATTTATGTCTGGGCCATTTTAAAACTTTAATTTTCTTCTAGTGAAGCCATTCTTTTGTTGATCTGGATGCATGCTTGGAGTCATTGATGTGTTGAAAGGTGAAATTCCTCTTCATCTTCATCTTTCTAGCAGATACCGGAAGGATTTGGGCCAAAAGTGACTGATATTTAGAACTGTTCATAATTCCCTCCACCTTGACTAAAGCTCCAGTTCCAGCTGAAGAAAAGCAACCCCAAAGCATGCTTCACCATGGGGATGGTGTTCTTTTGGTGATGCAAAGTGTTGTTTTTGCACCAAACGTACCTTTTGGAATTGTGGCCAAAAAGTTCAACCTTGGTCTCATCAGACCATAACACATTTTCTCACATACTTTTGGGAGACTTGATATTTTGTTTTGCAAATTTTAGCTGGGTCTGGATGTTTTTTCTGTGTAAGAAAAGGCTTCTGTCTTGCAACCCTAACCCATAGCTCAGACATATGGAGAATACAGGAGAGTGTTGTTACATGTAGTACACAACCAGTACTTGCCAGAAATTCCTGCAACTCTTTCAGTGTTGCTGCAGGTCTCTTGGCAGCCTCCCTGACCAGTTTTCATCTTGTCTTTTCATCAGTTTTGGAGGGATGTCCAATTCTTTGCAATGTCACTGTTGTCCCATATTTTCTTCACTTTTTGATGACTGTCTTCATTGTGTTCCATGGTATATCCAGTGCTGTGGAAATTTTTTGTACCCTTCTCCTGACTGATACCTTTCAACAATGAGATCCCTTTGATACATTGAAATCACTCTATGAATCATGGCTTTTGCTGTAGCAGGCAACTGAGTAAATGTCAAGAAAATCCTACTAGGACAGCTGAACTTTGTTTTGCGTTAATGAGTCTCTTTAATTGCTGATAGGTATGTACCCAAGAAGACTCAATGCTGTAATTAAATGAAAAGGTGCTTCAACAAAATATTAGTTTAAGGGTGTGCACACTTATGCAACTAGCTAATTGCACATTTTTTATTTTTTATACTCTTTCCCCTAACAGATTTGTTTGTTTTTCAATTGAATTGTACAGGTTATAGGTCACATTAAAGGTGGGAAACGTTTTGAAGTGATTTATTGTGGTCTCATTTTTTTATATGACAAAAACCTGGCATTTTAACAGGGGTGTGCAAACTTTTTATATCCACTGCATATCTATCTATCTATATATATATATATATATATATATATATATATATATATATATATATATATATATTTGTATGTAAGCATGCTGTGGAAACTAAGGAAAGGATGTTTTGTTTGTATTATGTAAGACACACATCACACCTACACACATACACACATTGACTTTCCAAAAATTCTTACAGTGGTCTCCTTTGTATTGATTGAATGTTATTTGGCTGTTTGTTGTAGCTTTTATGCCTAGTATATATGCTGAACAAGTTTGCTTTTCTTTTATGTTACTAATAAAACTTTGCAGCTTTGTGCATACATCTTCAGTAAGACCACTACATTGATTACTTGTATCACTGCAATGCACATTAAACTCAGGATTTTCTGGAAAATACAGTACACCGGGTTGGAATGGCAAAAATCTTTGAAGTCCCTTAAAGGGCACAAAATACATCTGCACATCACTTACTTTATCTCCATCTCAAACTTTTTAAAATTATACTGCTTGCTAAGTAATAAATAAATTATATCATTATTCAAACCATCTAATCAGCCTGCATGACTCAAAGCTGCAAAGTGATTTGTTTTTCTCCTCCTTGTCCAGGATGATAATTTTCTCCCCCCTTGTCCAGGATGATCACTGGTAGGTGACTTAGTGCCTCTCCTTCTGTTAATCACCCATCTATACTGAAAAATGGGACAGAATGTGCAAAATGAGCAATTAAATATAGGAAGTCCAAGACTGCTATATCTCAGAGTATTCTCTTTTCTCTTAGCCATGGTAATCTTGGAGTTAGTATTTACAAAAGTAGCAGGGGGGTATGCAGGAGGGAGGGGTACAGCAGCTAGACTGTGGTACATTGAGGAGCTTGCTGCCTGCAAAAATGACTTTAAACAGTTGCCATTTGGAATTCCAGAACTCACAAGTATGTGCCTCAAAATTAAAATACAGATTCATCCTATGCTCTCCGTTCATCTTTTTCAGTGTCATATTTTCCAGTCATCTTCTGGCAAAGTTATGCATCCCTAACCCGGACTATATTCATTCTTCTTTTGTGTGCATAGCAAGCTTTCTCAGACTTTGCCTTATTTTAACACAACCATTCTCACCATGTTTGATATCATCCCTTTACAAACTTTTTATCAGCCTAATCCTTCTAGCATCTCCTAGCATTGTATGAATGCCAGCACTTGGCATAGAATCCCAGGTACAGCAACAAGAAAAGGGGGGATTATTAATGCCCAGTTACTTGGGAGGAAGATGTCAAAGTTATTTCTGGAGTCCATGCCCTTAACCACAGGCCCCAGAATTCTGTTGGTATTTTTTATCGATCTATAATATTATGGCCCAGGATTCAGTCTACTTGATTATATCCAAAAACTGTATTGCTTCTTCTCTTCTGTCAGTCATATGACCTCTCCTCTTGCATGCATATTCTCCTGGATTTCTATATCCTAGCAGAGAGCCCTGCAAAACTACTCTATTACCTGATTTTTTGCAGTTTCCTTTTACGTCACCTTCTGCTTCTAGTAGATCAGCCAGTTGTGTGACTATATCACCATTTAGTTCCATGTCTGTATTTTCATAATTAGCTACTAGACATGCAGTCCAGAAACCCATTAAGGAGTCTAGCCCAAATTACCTGTTTCCTGAAAGCACTGTCAAAGCATTTGCTCAAGGCCACACAGGACTACTGTGGGAATCAGATTCTGCACTACAGGAAATAGTTTGTTGACACTCATAGCCTTCTCTGTTTTTTTTTTTTTTTTTTTTTTTTTTTGGTGAGCCATGTAACAAGAGGGTTGTTGAAGTCCTGATGACTCATATTCACAGGTTTTCCTGTATGTGTAACAGTAATACCTAATTCATTGAACTGCATCGACACAAAGTGAGGTGATCCTGCTGCATGAAACCATGCTTTACCCTTACATACAGGTGCTCAGTCATCCCTACCTGCACAATCATCTGCATAACCTTGGTATGAGGCTATCAAGTTTTTAACTGCAGGGTTTCTCACTAAACCCTCTTTTGTACAAGGAGTTTACTGTTGCCATGGTCACACCTGGCTCCAACTTCTATGGCACTAACTGTTTTAATACATGGGGATGTCAATCGCATGGTCCCTAAGCTTATCTCCCTAAAGCCCAATAAGTTTCTTCTCTATCCTTTCACAGGTGATATTCCTATCTATCATATTGTCATAGCTAATTCCTTAATGGCTTATACCACTGCTCTTTCAGGCAGTGAATGTGGGAGTCTAGACAGTTATTCTCAGATAGTGCCAAAAATCTAACCTTATTTAACTTAACACCTGTTCTTGGTTTCCATGGATATGTTTTGTACATTGTTACTGGAACACTGCCTTTATTGTGGTGGTAACTGCCAGCGGTGATGACCCAATTCACCTTCATTAACATCAGGTTCATATTACATTGATTATTTCAAAGCCAAATGTGATCATCTGAATGATAATAGACATGTTATGTCCAGTTCGTTTGTTTGCTTTGGCTGCATTAAGATGCAAAAAATTCTGTCTGCAAGAAAAGCTATATAAAGCATGATTATGCCATGTTACTCAGAACTATAAGTACTTTTTTCCTGCAAAAAATGATGAACATCCCTTCATCAATGTATTAACATACTGTGTTGCTTGCCATTCTACAAGTAGTAGAAACAGATGCCAGAATAGTCTGAAAGTATCAGGTAACAAATAATTGCTGTAACTGTCATTGTGTTTTCTTTCAAGAGCAATTTACTTTCATTTTTAGAGACAAGCAGTGGAACTCGAACCAGTGACAACAAGTATGAAACAACAAGCTTGAGTCTTGTATACTGAATGAGTGCATTATGCAGACTCCCCAACTGCACTGCTAATGGCTCTGTGTTCATTAAGAATGAAAGGAATCTAATTGCTTAAATTGCATTACCGCAGAGAACGCTCATCTGATAATATACATGCTATGTGCATAACTTTGTGCATGCCATTTTGAAAATTAGGAAATGTTGTGATCTTTAATGGGGATGCTTAAACTTGTTATACATTTATAGTATGACTGTGGCAAGAGCACTATGATTGGCCGAGACTTTAACAAGCATGGTAAAAACCCACACAAAGCATTAAAAAAACTATAAATTCAAGCCAAGAAAAGTGAAACAGATTATGCCACAGGTTACAAGTGATGTGCAAAGAAATGTTAAATGGAAATGTAATCTCCTGAACTTAATGTTTATTTGGCTTTCAGCTCTGTCTTGTAATCTCCCACTTTGCTTAATGCACTGCATATGAGAAATATGGAAAATGCTTTGCCTCAAAAGTAAGGAAAACAAAACATCAGTCTAAATCAATAGTAAACTGCAGGGAGGATTAGTAAGTAGATATCCATTAAACGAGATTTCCTCATTTTTTCCAAAGGCTATTAGTCATATCTTGGTAATCCGGTTTAATTATTACTGGTGGGTCCATTACATGACATAAAGATTAAAAGTATTTTACAGCTTTATAGAGTATCTGTTAGATTAATAACTTAAAGAATAAATTCGTAATGCAGGAATTCACTGTAGCACAATGGGAGAAATACAATGCTGCTTTGCAAGTTACTGCTTTACAAGATAGTGAGTTCCTGAGATGCAGGCCAGAAGTTTAGCAACTGTATACAAAGAAGGTTTTCTATATGTATTAAAGCTAGTGGACAAAATCTGTTTGAAAACTACCTATAGGTCAGTACACAATGTAGCTACTCACTTAATGTATTTGTGGAACATGTATTTCTAATAACGTCTTCATATCAACGTACTAAGTAAGTGTTGGAGCATCTTCTACATAAGCTTAAGAAACTGGAGATATAGTCAAAGAGATGGAAACTGGGAATCAGTGCCATGAATTACAGTGTCATGATCATGCGGGAATGAAATACAGTACTGAAAGGGAAGCACTGTGGGAAATGTCAGAGAAGGATAGACAACTTGACATGTTCATAAACAGTTACAGGGCATGCAATCAAGAAGACCATTGAGACAACTAACCCAGGTTCCTAACTGCCACAGGACACTGTCTGGTTAAGTGACTTACTCACAGTATGCATGCAGTGGGAAGCTTAGGGGATCAAACTTTGGACTATATGAGTCAACTGCTTAGCAGCTCATCAACATAATCCTGAGTAACAATTGCCAGAGGGCTGTCAGATATCTGGATTCTGAAGGCATGATGTAAACATTCCTGTCACTGAAACAAGATGTTGCAGTATTTTATGAAGTATTTCCTGTTTAAGAAGAAAGAGAGAAGGAAGTGATACTTCCAAACTATTTCACCTGTTAAGCTACACTTAAGATAGTGAATGACGGTTTGATTGATGGGCATGACAAGTGTTTGCTAAAATGTTATCAAACATGGCAGTAATAACTCTAGGACATATTGCACCTCTACTGCCAGGAGGAAATATGGGATGATGAAGATATGTCAGGAACCTCTAAGGTCTTGAAAATGGTTAGCAGGGGTTGAGTAAAAAGAGTTGCATTGGAAAGAAACACCCTTGCCAGCCTCAGTAAGAAGCCGAGATCCCTCATAAAATCCTCCAAAGCTAGTTATGAAAATAAAATTGCCAAAGATTCCAAAGACAACCAAAAGGCATTCTATAGTTATGTCAAGAATCTAAATGGCAATGCTCACATCTGCTCTGAGCTACAACAGAATGGCATTAAATATACTGATCCCTAGGATATTGCCAATATCCTGGCAGATCGATTTAGTGCAAACTTCACCCCCCCTCTCACCCCCTAAAGGGCCCATCTCAATACCGAAAGATTGCCAAATCCTGGTAAAAATGGACACACAGGTAAAAAACACACTCTCCAAAGCTAAGAATACAGCATCCATGGGACCAGATGACATCCCAGGTTGTGTACTACATGAACTACAAAATGAACTGGCACCTCACCTAAGTGTCATGTTTAATCATAGCCTCACCTCAGGCTTCATGCCCACTGAGTGGCACACAGCTACAGTTATCCAACTCCACAAGGGGGGATCCAACTTGGATCCCGGGAACTACCGCCCCATCAGTCTGACAAGCCTGATCTGCAAGGCCATGGAACATATTATCATGGAACTTAAAAACAAAGACATTGGCAACCTTCAAATACTGGACCCCATGCAGTATGAGTTTGTGAAGGGCTGATCTTGTCTTCTGAACCTGATTGACTTCTTCAAATCAGTCTCCAGAGCCATGGACAAGGGTAAGGTGGTCCACCCAGCCTATCTGGACCTCGCCAAGGCCTTCGACACCATCCCCCACTCTGGAATCATAGATAAACTTGCTAAGCTGGGCATTAATCCCTATGTCACTCCTTACTGATAGAACCCACACTGTAAAAGTAGCCGACTCCAAATCCAGATCCAGACAAGTGACAAGTGGAGTGCCTCAGGGTTCAATCCTGGCATCTATTTCTGTGAAGTATATGCCAACACTAAGGGACTCTGGCTAACAAAGTTCACAGATGACTGCAAATTGGGAGCCATTATTGAATCCCCAAATGATGTGGATATTCTACAAAAGGGTCTTACAGAAACAGATGCTTGATGCCAGAGCCATGGGCTCAAGCTCGATGCCAAAAAATGTATAGTTATCCCCTTTGGGAAAAAACATGTACCCGTGAATTACCACATAGGTGGCAGCACACTAAACACCGAAAGTGTGATAAGAGACTTAGGGACACAGGTGGACAGTGGTCTCACCTTCGATAACCACATCATCACAACAGTCAGGAAATCCTTCCATGTGGCACACCTCATCACTAAGGGCTTTTCATCCAGAAAAAAGGAGGTCATTGTCCCACTGTACTCATTCCTCATTAGACTCATTATAGAATACAGTGCCCCATTTGGTATGTACCTCTCAAGACATCTGCAACAACTGCAAAGGCTGCAGAAATACCTCACTAAAAGAATCACAGGCCTAAAGCAGATGCCCTATGCTGACCATCTAAAAATCTCCACCCATACTCTGTATCATATTGTCTACTCAGAGGCGATCTCTGCTTAACATACAAGGCCATGTCAAACCCAGAGCTGTTGGATATGCTACACTTAAAGAAATCCCAATCCCTCAGAGACACACACTCCAGGGATCTAAACCTTGTCATCACAATGAACAAAACATGCTGGAGGGATAGGCTCCTGACTCAGAGACTCCCCAGACTCTGGAATAGACTGCCCATGCATGTCAAGCAGAGCACCTATTTGGCCCTCTTCAAAAGGAACCTTGATGATTGGATGGGAGATAGGAAATTCACCCAGGGGATCACGTCAGTCACCCTGCTAGACAGGGGTCCAGGGAAGTAAATACTGTGGTAAGAAATAGCAAGGGAACTGTTATGGCTAGGCTTCTGTAGGCCCTAGGGCTGATAGCCTAGAACCAACCTATGAATCTATGAACCTATAAAAGCATAGGAACATGTAATAGTTTAGCTAGCTATTTATAGAAAATAGTACATTTAGCAAGGAGCTGAGAAGGGATTATTTCATGGAAAGCCAGTATGTGATTTCATTTTGCAATGCTATACTTTAAAAAATGATTTACGCAAGCAAGACTATGAGAAGACTGAAAGGGAACATTGAACAAAGAAAGGGTAGGCTAGGACTGGAAGACTGGAACATGCTCTATGTCATCAAGTATAGTTTAGTGCAGTTAGTTTTCTTACCCTGCCATATAGCTATAGATGCATATGCTCATAATTAAGCCACTTGATCAAAATGAAATGAAAAAGATGAGACAGGTCTATGTGCCTTCTCCCACTGATCCATTGATGTAGGACAGTTGTGAATATTTACACACAGATAAAAAAAATGTTTGACAACAAATACATGCAGAAACAAAATAGAAACAAATTGATAAAGTAGATTATCATCTACAGAAAAATAATTACAAATCTCACTTGATGAAGACATCATGGGAGACAAATACCCCTTAAGGACATAAGCGCAGTGGCTTTTTTTTTTGCACTCTTATTGACCTATAAGTCTTTAAAAACACATTTGGGCCAATAAGACAGATTCCATTAGACGTAGACATGTTTCACTCTTTTTTTTTTGGACTCATCTGCTCAGCATAAGTAACTATTGCCACTGTACTCTGAAACAATGAGTTATGAAAAACCTGAAGTCCATTACATTATGAATGGGACCCAAATAAGGTCCAGACAATCAAACAAACATAAAAATAAACAAATAAAAGCAAAAACAAAAAAAGTCTCACAGTAAATGCTTATAAGTCCAACCAGAAAGACTTTGGCAAGACGGACTATCATCTGGAAAAAAACACAGTTATAGACCTATATGGATACATATACATAGACACAGCAACACACACTCAAACATGCACACACCATGTACATATAAACATGTAGCTAAATATCTAGAAATGTTGGTATTGTAGTTAAATGCTTTTTCCGGCATGCATTGTATTATTTATATATTTAAGCAATAAGATTTGTTTGGGGTGCAAGCTGTACAGTTATTTCCCCACAAGTTATACATTTACTGACAAAGACAAAGTCCAAATGGTCTAATAGAAACACAAGTGGATACATCTGCAAAAGTCACACCAGCAATATTAATAATTGCTCTGTAATTTGACAAAGAGTTTAAATTAAATACACTTGAGACCAGGACGCAATAAGTACATAGCATTTGTCCTTTAAGAACACTCAACAATCTACCGCCTTTACTTTCATATGTTTTCTCTCATCACTGTTCTATCTTAACCTCACTTTATTCCTTCAAAGATTCCTTCTTCACCTTCCTTTGCAGCGGTCCTTCCACTGGTGTATAACTTTCTTCATGAAGAAGGCTTTCCATATACAGAGACTATTTAGCCTGTGCAGTCTGGTGCCTCCACATCATCTGTTATCCTGGCATGATGTTATTCAGCCATTATCAAGCTCTCCTCTCTTTTTCTGCATTTACCGACTAACAATTTACTTCCTTAAGTCTGAGGCTATATCCTTGCCTCCATTCCACACTCCACTCTGCCAACATTTCTCTGCACATCTTCCAGCAGTATGATGTATGAGATCCAGAAATGCAGGCAGTATTGGGATATAGATGAATCAGGTCCCAGTACACATTAGCTGAGGTTATTTATATAAAGAACTATTCCACAAATCAATGAGAGTCTGAAAGATATTGAAAACATCACCAATAATGTATTATTCTAAGGTGACTAAAAGTATGACGTGAGATTAAAAAATAATAGATCAATTAAGGCATAATTTGAAATTATATAGAGAAATGACAGTTGTGTGTAGCAAGTATCAGATGGGGAAAATGTCTAAATGAGAGAAGGTATTCAGCATGATGCTGAAACAGTAATAGCAGTCATTCATATGCAGAGGCTGTCAGGCAGATACACAGTTTTCAGGTTTGCAGGGATGTTACAATACTTATTTAATTTTATATCTAATCTCACATGCATGTCTATGATATGGATAATTGCTGTTTGAAAAATATATGGGATAGTACAGAAAACTAAAATGAAAACAAAGTTTCTTAACCCTAAAGAAAGCTCTGACAAAATTAAATAATCTTTGCTTCTATGATGCAGAAAAGCAAGTTGGATTGCAAGCTGATGACTGCCAATCAGGTATTTGATCAGTATTATAATATGATCAAACCATTGCTTATGGTTCAAGGTATCAATGCTTCCCAGTCAAGAAACATTTGGGTAGATAAAGGTATATTTGGTTGTTTGTTAATGTGACAAATTCTAAGCATACTATATATATATATATATATATATATATATATATATATATATATATATAACTATATATATATATATATATAGAGAGAGAGAGAGAGTAAAAAGTCTGTGTGGATGCTGGCCACTAAGATTAAATTTGCTGTAGAAAATTTTGTGTGGACGCTACTCCAAAGCATTTTCTTTATAAGCCTCTATATAAAACATCATAACATCCAAAGAGAATACCATTGTCATTACAGTGACTTGACAAGTCAGACAAACATATGCACATTTCTGGTGCACTTAGCAGGGAGCACATGAAAGAATGTAAACACAAACTATTAGAATTTGACCCAGAAGTGATGATCAGAGTCAAATATGTACTAATATCTGAAGAAAGGTTGCAAGGATTTCCTCACTGAAACCAAACACTGAAATGCAATACTAAAAAAGATGGTACAGTCAGAAAATCCAAGTGAGATGAAAAAAGTTATTCTTTCTATAAAGAAGTAATTTACATTTTGTGACATAATCAGTGTGCCACAAGGTCTGTTATTCAAATCCTATCAGACACTCATGCAGATCTTGGTAAGAAAAAGAGCAAACAGACAAGGCACTATGCTTTGGCTAAGTAAACCTCATCAAGTTAACATAATGATATGAAATGGTTACATTTGCAATATGGTCCATAAAGGTAACACACAAAAGTACCACACAGGCCATGGAGCAAACTAGTCTGCAACTTGTTTCAGTTTAAGGACTGTCATTATCTAATGTGTGTAGACTGTTACTTAAAATGTCTCAAGGTTGTAAAGCTGCATGATTCATTATCAGATGCACTGCTTCTTAAAACACATTTTTGAGCAGTAGAATTCAAGATTCCCTTACATCTAACAACTCTCTTTAGTATCTTCTCTTGGAAAAGGAAAGTCTATGACAACCAGTCTAAGATGTACACAAAAGGCAGAAAAACATATACTGACTGTTAAAAATGATTGTTACCTTAACAGGGTAGTCAGATCTCTATTTTAATTTTATTCAGGAGAAATAGTAAGAGTGTAAAACCCAAATGTCAAATACTCTGAGTAGCAAGACCCTATTGTTGCCAAACTAGCTGATAACCCAAGATTCTGAATAGCTGAGACTAAGGAACATCAGCTTCTAAGATATAATAGAAGCCACTAGTATAAAATTAGATTGTCTGGCAATGAGACTTGCTGATATGGTAGGGTGACTCTCCTTATCCCCCTGATGATAACATTGTATTGCTGTCATGACTGCATTGCCATCTCTGGCTACCCATTAAGATGCTTAGAAGACAGAAGGATTATCACACCTGCTATGATAGTAATGAGTGATGTCATCACTTGCTATATGTTTATGTGTATATATAATAAATGTTCAGATGGCACTTAGTATCACACAGACTGTTGATCTTACCCACTGTGTCTTGCAATACATATGGCAATCCTAGTAGTGCTGTTTATAAGTTTGTAAGTTGTGTGTGTGTGCGTGTGTGTGTGTGTGTATGTGTGTGTGTGTGTGTGTGTGTGTGTGTGTGTGTGTGTGTGTGTGAGATAGAGAGTACAAATGTTTTATTTACACACCTAAATATATATGGAAATGGCAAAATGTTGACACCTTTTGAATGATAATGCAGATAATCAACAGGTGTGTGAAATCCACAGTTTCTGGTGGTTGTTAAATATGCCCCTTTCCAAGGGAATATATGGTCTTGGAGTAAGTATATATAATTAGCAGGGGATTAATGGGGTGCATGGGGGGGGCTTGTTCCTTGCAAAAACAATATTTTTATGCTCTTTTAACAATTACTTTGCACGATGAGAGGATTTTTCTCTTGCATTCATGGTGTACTTTTGATACTTGTGACCATTTGTGGTCACCATTACTGATGTCAGTGTTTGGGTGCTTTGATCTTAGTCACTCCGCCCATACATTAATAGATAATATACGGGTTTATATAATGAGCAACACACAAAACATCTACCAAAACACATTGGTCATTCATTATACCATAAACAAAACAGAGCGACACGCAGTATACTGAACAAGGACGCTAAATTCTTTATATGATATGCTACTGATTACCCTACTACTGATTCCACTCAAATTTATGTGAATAGCGATAGTGTTATGAGAAGGGGTTTTCTAAGGTAAGCTTAATATTAGGGTTAAGGGCATGGGCAAGGTTAGGTTTTGTGTTGGCATTCATTACTAGGGGTAGCAGAAGGGCTTAAACCTCCCTGCTCCACCTTAGCAATGTGCTAACACTAACCCTGCCCCTGCCCCAAACTCTTAATGTGCAGTTTACCTTAAAAAGCTATTCTCATAACAATACCACTGCACATACACACACACACACACACACACACACACACACACACACACACACACACACACACACACACAGTAAATCTACCCCTTACCCTAACCCTAAAACATTCCCTTAAATTAACCGCAAAACACATATGCACACAGACCCCCCCCCTCCAGTTATCTTTGACGACCAATTGGAATGTGCCCAAATAAGCATTCTCACATGCATACTCATTTGCTCACTCTCTCTCTCTCTCTCTCTATATATATATATATATCTATATCTATATTTATATATATATATTTTTTTTTTATATATATATATATATATATATATATATATATATATATATATATATCGGTCCCCTTCAGTCGATCAAATGTTTACAAGTTCGGACCACTTATGGTTGAGACCATATGTTCGAACTTGAAAAGTTCGATCGGACTGAATGGAGATCTCCGTAAAGCGTGGAAAGGGAAGATTTCCCATTTCTGCACTGTAGTGCAATCTCGCAGTTGGCATATTTAAGTAAGGGGGTGTGGGGTGGTGCAGGAGGGCGTAGCCTCTCTGCTATAGATGTTTAGTTTTGATTTTTTTTGTTTTATGTGTTTTTATTTCAGTGTTCGAACTTTTACGAGTTCGAACATATGGTCATGGCCATATGTGGTTCGAACTTGTAAAAGTTCGATCTACTGAAGTAGATCCATATTTATATATATATGTGTGTGTGTGTGTGTGTGTGTGTGTGTGTGTGTGTGTGTGTGAGTGTGTATGTGGGGGCCTACTGAAAATAAATGTCAGCATTCATAATATCAGCAATACAATATTCAAGCGCTGAGGTTAAGGTTCATAGGTTCATAGGTAAGTACTAGGCTATCTGCTCAAGGGCATTTAGAAGTCTAGCCAGAGTGTGTTGGCTTTTGCCACCCCATTAGATTAGTTCCCTGCGCCTCTGTCCAGCAGAGCCACTGCAGTGATTCTCGGAGTAAATGTTCTGTTTCCCATCTACCCGTCAATGTTTCTTTTGAAGAGTGCTAGTGAGGGGCTCTGCCTGATGTATATTGGAATCTTGTTCCAAGGCATGGAGAGTCTCTGGGTCAGGAATCTATCCCACCTGCACATCCTATTTATTGTTGTGGTAAGGTTTATATCCCTAGAGCGTGTGGCTCTCAGGGATTTGTTTTTTTTTAGGTGGAGCATATCCATCAATTCTGGGTTGGACATGGCCTTGTATGTCAAGCAGAGATCACCTCTGAGTAAGCAGTATGCAACCGAGTACAGCTGGAGTTTCTGTAGTCGGGCTGCATAGGTCATCTGTTTGAGGCCAGTAATCCTCTTGGTGAGGTACTTTTGTGGTCTTTCCAGCTGTTGCAGGTGTCTTGTAAGGTACATCCAAAATGGGGTGTTGTATTCTATAATGGGTCTAATAAGTGATGAGTAGAGAGGCACAATAACCTCCTTTGTTCTGGATGAGAACCCTTTTGAGATTAGGTGGTCCACGTAGAAGGATTTTCTAACCACCTTGGCAATATGATTATCAAAGGAGAGATTGCTATCTACTTGGGTCCCCACATCCCTTATTACTTTTTCTGTATTTAGGGGGCTACCACCACCTATGTGTTAGTTTGTGGGTACTTTGTTTTTTTCCAAAGGGGATGACTATGCGCTTTTTGGCATTCAGCTTGAGGCCATGATTTTGAAACCAGGTATCCGTCTCAGTGAGAGCCTTCTGGAGGGTGTCTGTATCAGCCGGAGAATCAATTATGGCCCCTAGTTTGCAGTCGTCTGCGAACTTGGTCAGCCAAAGTCCTCCTGTGCTTGCCTGTACCTCTGAGAAGTATATATCAAACAGGAGGGGACCTAGGACTGAGACCAGGGGGACGCCACTTGTAGCCGGTTTAGAGTCGGACCTAGAGTCTGCAACTCTCCCGTGTGGGTTCTGTCCTTGAGCCAATTTGCAACCCATCTCGTGATGTAGGGGTTAATGTTCAGGTTGGTGAGTTTGTCTATAATACCAGAATGGGGAATGGTGTCGAAAGCCTTTGCAAGGTCTAGGTAGGCTATGTGGACCTCCTTACCCTCATCTAATGCCTTGGTAACTGTCTCAAAGAAGTCCACCAGGTTTAGGAGGCATGATCTGCCCTTAGCAAAGCCAAACTAGGTGGGGTCCAAAGTTTGGAGGTTCCCAGTGTCTCTGTTAATGAGTTCCATGATGATGTGCTCTATAGCCTTGCAGACCAGGCTAGTAGGACAATAGTCAGGCTTATAGGACAATAGTTTCTGGGGTCCATTGTGGCGCCACCTTTGTGGAGTGGGATAACTGTTGCTGTGTGCCACTTTGTGGGTATATAGCCAGTAGAGAGACCTGTTTGAACAGTGTGTTTAGGTGAGGGGTTAGTTCATTTTGGAGCTCTTGAAAGACACAGCCTGGGACACTGTCTGGTCCCATTGAGGCTGTGTTTTTTGCTTTGGATAGGGCTGTTTTAACCTGTGTGTCAGTGATTGCTGGGGCCTTACATTCTTCTGGTATGGTTATGGGCCTTTTAGGGGGTGAGAGGTGTGTGAAGTTTGCACTGAACCTGTCTGCCAAAATGTTGGCAATATCAGTCGGTTCAGTGTATTTTGTGCCATTCTGCACCAACTCAAAGCAGATCTGAGAGTTTCCACTTAGGTTCTTGACATAGCTAAAGAACACTTTGTGGTTATCTTTGGAGTCCTTGGCAATTTTTCTTTCAAAGCTAGCCTTGGATGATTTAATGAGGGATCGTAGTTTCTTGCTGATACTGATCAGGGATGTCTTTCCTTCTAGGGATTTTGCTCTTATCTGTACTAATTTTCTCCTTCTATTGTAGAGCCTGTTTATGGTAGGGGTCCACCAGACTGGTTTCCTTTTCTTGGAGGAGTGAGTCTTGGTTTTACTTGGGATAGCATGATCCATGCATTCCTGCAGATGATCATAGAGTGCCTTTGTATAGGTTTCAGCAGCTGGGACAGCATTGTCCATTGGCATGGGGGCTGTGAACCTTTCCACCTCAGTCTTAAGCAATGTGAAGTTTGCTTTTGAAAAGTTTTTCATGGTAGTTTCCTTGATTGGGGTTGGGGTGGAATGTGAATATCCAGAGAGATTAGTCTATGGTTTGATCTAACCAGCGAGCGGTTGACTTCAGGTGTGGAACACCGGTTGCCCATGTTGGTGATGACCAGGTCCAATATGTTGTTCCCTCTGGTGGGGGTGTTGTCCAGTTGATCCAGGGCATTTGAGTTTATAAATTTCTAGGAAGCATTGAGTAAGGGAGTTAGTACTTGAGTAGTTCTCCCAGTTAAAGTTTGGGTAGTTGAAATCACCCAGTATTAGGGTGTTTGGTAGGACCTTCATATTTCCCAGTGTCTCCAGAAATGCGGAATGGGGGTCCTGGGTCATGGTGGGTGATCTATAGCAAGTTACAATTTGGATTGCAGTTTTACCCATTGTTAGTTGCACTTGGATGATTTCTGATGCATCATGCTGCGCCACTAACCTGGAGGTGTGAGTATCTTTGATGAGTATGGATACACCCTCGCCTTTTGTGTTTCAGTTCGGGTTCTGTGGCCAAAAGATATGATATGAGTTATAGCCTGGTAGTGCTGGGGTGCTCTCTGCATCCTTAAACCAGGTTTCTGTTACTGCACAGATATCAATGTTCTCCATACGGAGGAGTGCCTCGAGTGTATGCATTTTGAGGTTTAGATTTCTGGCGTTGAGTAGCATTATCTTCGGTTTTTGGTTACTTGTGCTATTTACGATGGTGGGCTTGTCTTTTGAGCCTTGCCTAAAAAGGCACTATGGTGGTGGCAGGAACCTTTGCCAGTATTCGAAAGCCTAAGGGTGACAGGTTCAAGCCATCTCTTGTGAATCAATGTGGCTTGTCGAGCATGTCATCCCAGGCAGACAGGTACTGGATCCCCTTTGAATGACACCAGAAACTTAACCAATTGTTGAAGTTGATCATTTTTTCTCTATACTGTGGCATCATTCTTGGTGAGGGTAGGATGCTACTCAGGGTCAGGGTCATACCTGCCTGGGCTACATGATCAGAGAGCTCTTCCATGTCTCGTTTCATGTAGTCCAGGGAGGTACGTTTCAGGTCATTCACACCAACATGTACAATGACAGACTTGTATTTGTACTTGTTCTGGAGTGACCTGAGTGCTTGTGTCATGTGGAGGATCCTGGCACCCAACAGGCAGCTAACTGTAACTTTCTCCTTGTTCAGCCTAGTTAGTGGGACATCAGTGTGCCTGACTATAGAGTAATCACTAGTGTGTTGGGTATGTTATTTTGCCTTAAGGGCTGTGATTGCGTGGCACACTGATTATGGGAAGTATGTGTTTCATGGTTGGTGATGGGTTGTGCAGGTTGCTTGGATGTCTGTTTTGGAGGTCTCTGTTGCTTTCACAGATTTTTATTTAGATCCTCCGAGTATGTTTTCGTGTATTTATGTGTGTTATTTGCCTGTATTGGTTTGTTAGGTCTGTGTGAGACTGGTGGTGTGTTGCAAGTATTACCCTTCTCCTCTTGACAGTCAGTTACAGTCTGGGGTTGAGAGAGCTTTGCCTCCAGTCTGGCTGTATAATTGCATCTCTCGCATATATTAGTGTTTGGTGGTAGGAGGAGAGGGTTGTCTGTGTACATAAGGCAGTTGTAACATTGCCTCAAAATGCCCAGATTCACCAGCTGGACTGGAGAGCACATCGGAAACTGCCCTTTAGACATGCCTGAATAGGTAGAGTGAGCTGTTTTTCTGATTGACTGGTGTGGACAAATAGAGAGCCTTGTCCTTCCGGACAGTATAAGGGGGGCTAGTGCTAGGGGTATTTCATGCTTGTTATGAGTTTTATGCAAGTGCTGGGATGTAAAATAAATAGTTTGAGTGCTAAAGTTGAAAGTTTGTCTAGATCCAAGGGAAAAACTGAAGAGTAGACTTTGTGGAGTCGGGAATAGTTTAACCCTAGCTAACCAATGCTGCCCGACGAGCAGAAATGTGCAAATACATTTTTTTATATTAGAAAGATTAAAGAGATAGAAATTAGCCAAAAATGGCCAATAAAACTACAGTTTCTGGGCCAAAACAACTCCTCCAAAGGCAGGTAGGCTGTTCAGAACTCTGCACTCTCACTGGTGAACAAAGAAACTTCCTTTTTGCCCAAGTAAGGTATGCCCAAACACAGAAGCTTAAACATAGACCAGGTATCAGCAGGTATCTGAAACTGGACTTTTCTTGCTTAGAAAGGTGGGAAAATAGCAAGATTTTTTGTTTTTTTGTTTTTTTTTTCAAGACAACAGTAGAAACAAAAGCAAAAACACTTTTATAGTGCAGTAATGGCTGTCACACTTGAGAGGAAAGCCAGTAAGAGTTAAAAATACATTTTACAACAAAAAACTAATTTTAAAATGCAGGCACAAATAAATGCAATTTCAGTGTAAAATGTGTGTTCTGAAAATCAAATTATTGTTTTTTGCAATGGGGCCCGCACACCCTGATAAATATATAGATTTATGTGTGTATGTGCATATGTGTGTATATATATATATATATATATATATATATATATATATATATATATATATATATATATATATATATATATATATATATATATATATATATATATATCTACATGGGCCCACACACCCTGATAAATATATAGATTTATGTGTGTATGTGCATATATATCTATATCTATATATATATATATATATATATATATACACACACACACACACACACACACACACACACACACACACACACACACACACATATATATATATATATACACATGTATTATATACCATGTACCAAAACTACAACTGACTAAATTTATGGTGTGTATATATGTGTGTGTGTGTGTGTGTGTGTGTGTGTGTGTGTGTGTGTGTGTGTGTGTGTGTGTGTGTCTTACATTCTTTTAATCAAGGCAGACTGTTGGATCACAAATAATCAGAAATGCATTTATTGAAACCTGACCCAGTAATTGCTAGTTTTTGCTGAACAGCGTAGGGAAATAAGAAGTTATGTACCTACCATAACGTTCCATGTTAGTTGTCTTCTCTCGCCTTCTTTCTTGCTGGATGGGTTCGGAGACGATCCTCGGCTCTGACTCGGCACTTGCTAAGCTCGAGAGCTAATTTTAACAGCTTGAGGCAACCCTATATCCCATGATGCAAGGCGGAGACTACCCAGATCTCGTTTGGTAGCTAAGGAAATTAGGAATATATTCTTCCAACTGTAAAGGAGGAAGAAAAAGTAACAATACTAAAAATGACAATCATAATCATCATAATCCTCTGAAAAGGATCAACCTAATCTAGTGACACAAAAGCTGATTAGCTAGAAAAAAGGATAAAGCCCCTTAATAGAAGAGGCATAATCTTCTTGGTCTGACCAGGCTAGGGGGATGGAGGGTGGGACGCAAGAAAGAAGGCGAGAGAAGACAACTAACATGGAACATTATGGTAGGTACATAACTTCTTAATGTTAAGTTGTCAATCTCGCCTTCATTCTTGCTGGATGGGACCGCGTCCCTAGCACCTCCATCCTGGGTGGCTCAATGGAACAGACTCTTGAGAACGGTGGAACCAAAATTCGCTCTGTCTCAGGAGGCTAAGTCTAATTTGTAATGTGAAACAGAGGTATGAGGAGAGGCCCATGTGGCTGCTGCACAAATAGTGTCTATTGGAAGTCTAGCCTGAAAAGCTGTAGATGTAGCTAGAGCTCTGGTAGAATGGGCTTTTGGCCTAGAAATCAACTCTTTGCCTTTGAGCTGATAAATGTAAGTAATCACAGAAGACAGCCATCTAGATAAAGTCACCTTGGAAACTGGAAGGCCTTTCCTGTTCTCTGCATAGGATAAAAACAGTTGATCAGATTTCCTAAAATGTTTACTTTTGTCTAGATAATATCTGAGCTGGCAGTGAACATCAAGACAATGTAATTTTTGTTCCGCTCTATCAGAATAATTTGGGAAAAATACTGGAAGATCAATGGATTGATTTAGGTTTGTCTGCGATGCCACTTTGGGTAAGAAAGACGGATTAGTCCTTAGAGATACCCTGTCTTTGTGGAAGATTAAGTAGGGAGGACGAATGCAGAGAGCATGAAGCTCAGATACTCTCCTGGCAGAAGTAATGGCGACTAGAAAGAGTGTCTTCCAAGAAAGAAATTTCAACAAACAGGCAGCCGCAGGTTCGAAAGGGGGGAGAATCAAGGATGTTAAAATTAAATTTAGATCCCACTGTGGTGGGGGGTTCTCTAATCGGAGGTTTAAGTAAAAAGATACCTCAAAGGAATGCCTTGCAAAGTTTATGTGACATAATGTTGTGGTCCAAAAGGCCTATATGAAAATTCGAAATGGCTGCCAGCTGAACTTTTACTGCGGAGGAAGAGGATCCTGAATGAAAAATCTCAGCCAGGAAGTCCAAGACCGAATGAATTGGAGCAGTATAGGGGTCTATGTTCCTAGCTTTTGCCCAGAAGGAGAAACGTTGCCATTTACTAGTGTAAATCCTTCTGGTAGAAGATTTTAGGGAAGCTACTATGATATCCCGGATGAGATTAGAAATCATAGGAAGCCTGGCTAAGGATGGAAGTGGAGCAATCAAGCAGTGAGGTTGAGAGAAGGTATGGATTGGTGCAGCTGCCCCAACTGGTGGGTCAGAAGATCTGGAACCGGGTCCAGATGCCATGGCTGTACCAAGAGATAACGATGTAGGAACGGAAACCATATCTGTCGAGGCCAATAAGGGGCAATGAGAATCAACTTGGCTCTCAAGGCGGTTGCTTTCTGAATTACTTGAGGTATCAGGGGAAAGGGGGGAAAAGCATAAAAAAGTCCCCAGGGCTAATCTTGGGTTAGAGCGTCTCTGGGGGGATGGCCTGGAAGGGGGAAGAGAGAAAAGAAGTCTGGGCATTTGCTGTTTTGAGGTGTAGCAAAAAAGTCGCAGCAAGGAAGGCCCCACTCCTGAAAAATCTCTTCCGTCACTGATTGTTTGAGAGACCACTCGTGAGGCATGAGAATAGCTCTGCTCAACCTGTCCGCTATGATGTTGGATTTCCCGGGGATATGCATTGCTATCAGAAACCGCTGAGAAGAGATTGCCCATTGCCAAAGTCTGAGAGCCTCTCAATACAGTGGATAGGACTTGGTTCCGCCCTGTTTGTTGATATACCACACTACGGACATATTGTCCGTTTGGACTGCAATAGTTCCCAGGGGAAGAGAGTCGTTGAGGGCTTGCAATGTTAAAAGCACTGCTCTCATCTCTAGGACATTTATGTGCAGATGGTATTCGAAAGGTTGCCAAGTGCCATGGACCATCCTGCCTTGATAATGCCCCCCCCACCCGATCAGGGAGGCGTCTGATGTAACCGTGGCGACCGGGGCAGGAGGAACAAAGGGTCTGCCCTGATGGACTTGAAGGGACGATATCCACCAGGTCAGATGCCTTTTGCAAGTTGGAGTGATTATGATCCTGTGACGCATGGGTAGTTGTTGAAAGGACCATTGGGCGAATAGCATCCATTGTAGAAGACGCATGTAAAAACGGGCGAAGGGAAGAAGTGTTATGGCGGCCGCCATAAGACCCAATACTTTCAGAGCAAATCTGGCCTGAATTTTGTAGCTGAGAAGAATCACCTGGACGTGACTTTGAATGTCCAAGATCCTTTGGTCTGTTAACTTTGCTGAAAGTTGTATGGTGTCCAATTTTGCGCCTATAAAAGTAATAGATTGACAAGGCGACAAGGCAGATTTTTCGAAATGTATAGAAATCCCTAGCCCTCTGCAAATGTGAATGGTGTAATCTCTGGCCTGGAGAAGTTGATGCCTGGTGGTGGCAGTGAGGAGCCAGTCATCTAGATATGGAAACACCAGGAATCCTTGACGTCTCAGGTGAGCTGTAACTGCTGCTATACATTTGGTGAACACTCTGGGGGCTGTAGTGTGTCCAAAGGGCAGGGCCCTGAATTGGAAGTGACTGGTCCCCAGCCGAAAGCGGAGAAATCTTCTGGCGTGCCTGTGAATTTTTATGTGATAGTACGCATCCTGAAGATCTACTGAGCACATCCAATTGTCCTTGCCCAGAAAGGGTAAAATGGACTGAAGCGTGACCATCCAGAATCTTGTTTTCTTTACAAACTTGTTTAGATTGCTCAGATCTAATATTGGTCTCCAGTCCCCTGTCTTTTTTGGTACTAAAAAGAACCTTGAGTAGATTCCGGATCCTATTTGGTCTGCTGGGACTAGCTGGATGGCTCTTTTTGCTAGCAGTCTTGATATCTCTGGTACTGCTAGTTCCCTTGGACCGGGTGGAATGTCTGGAAGGGTTCCCTTTTGCTGAATTGGGGTTTGAATAAAGGGAATTTTGTAACCCTCAGATATAATCGACTGTACCCATTTGTCTTGAGAAAGGGAAAGCCAGGCTATTGGGTACAGTGATAATCTTCCCCCGACTGCCTCCGAAGGTGGACAATCGGGCAAGATCTCAGGGATGCTGGAAGGGTTTGTCAGAAAGAGGCTCTCTGCTACCCTGATTCTGCAGACCCTCTCTGCCCCTAGGGTGGTGTCTGTTGTTGTTACCCCCTCTGCCTCTGGGGGTAAACTGACCTCATGTGTCAGGCATGACTCCTTGAGATTTGCGGAACCACATTTTCCCTCCCTTCTGACCTTTTGGGTAAGGTCTTAAAGGGGTGGAGAAACGGACTCCTACAGCAGAAAGAGTCTTGCCATCTTGTTCGCATCTAGTCAAAGTGTCTTTCACTTGAGGTCCGAACAAGGTCGAGCCATCAAAAGGGGAGTTTGTGAAGGACGCCTTGAAGGGGTCTGCAAAATTACAAAGCCGCATCCAGGACTGATGCCTTAAAGCCACTACTGTGCCTGCGGCCCTACTCGCTCCATCGGCTGCATAAGAAATGAGCCGCATGGAGGAGTTAACAATGGAGTTAAGGATTCCTAGCTGTGAGCTAATATTATCCTGAGACCCAGCAGCTGACGGATCCTGTAAAACTTCTCCCAACTCTTTAAGAACATCTCTTTGAAGGCGGGTGAAGTGACACAAGTAGTTCAGCGATCGCATGGCAAAGGTCACTGAAGAAAAAATCCGCTTGCCGTACCTGTCCATAGTCCTAGAATCCTTGTTAGGAGGATGGACAGGTACTGAAGGATCAGCTAGTTCCTTCTTGGTGGCTGCAGCCACCACCATGGCATCAACCGGGACACCTTTTGTCAAATATTGCCTATCTGGTGAGGCCGTAATGAATTTAGAAGGCCTCCTAGGAATAGGTTCCATCGAATCCGGGGCCATCCATGCCTTCCGAGCTACTACATCCATAAGAGGGTCAAAAGGCGGAGACACCCAGGAGGTGGAAGGTCGAGATCCGAATGCCTCCAGGTATACTGACTCGTCCTCGGAAGGATTAAGGGATGGCCAGTTCCCCCTCTGCTTAAGGAGTTCAAGGATGTCTGAGAAAGAGACATCCTCAGAGGAGGACCTTGGGGATCCCTCCGACATCCAAGTCAGTATCAGATGTAATAGACTCGGGGGAGTCTAGATGTTTCCTCTTACATGTCCTCTTACACAGAGGTTCACCTGACAGATCAGGAGAAGCCTCAGAAGAGGAAGATATTCCCAATGGGGAAACCTGAGGCATTGGATCTCTGGGTCCGGGAGCAAGAGAGTGGGAAGAGACGTCAGCAGGCCCTGTAGTGGGAGGAGCTGATGGAACTGACTGTTGACTATGCCCAGGGGCTAGTACACTCCTCATCACCTCGAAGACTCCCCCATCAGAGAGACCAGAAGGTTCCCGCTCCAAAGAGATAGGAACTCCAGGCCTCACCGAGAGGGAAGGCTCCGAGGCAGATGTCGGGGCTGAGCTCAACAACGCCAAAGCCCCGAGAGGGAGAATGGGGTCGGACAAGGGTCCGATGCCACTCGGCCCCTCAGAGCCGACGAGAGAGACCAGATGCCCGGATCCCTCCAATGAAGGCCTCAAGGAGGAAATTGGAGCAGAGGATGACGGAGCCGAAAGGGGTGGTATCGGCTCCGAAGCTACAACAGTCACGGCTCCGAGGAGCTCCAGCTCCAAGCTCTGTAAGAGAGTTGAAGGAGGAATGTTAGGTGGATGTGAAATAGCTACTGTCTGTTGAGACGGGCTATGGAGCATTTGGGCCAATGCCTGAGACTTTAATAGTCTACTCACCACTCTCTCGAGGTCGTGATCAGACAGCCTGGATGAACGAGAAGAATGGCTCCGATGGCTCCGCTCCGAGAGCAGGGGTGATCTCAGAGCCGAACATATCGATTCCAATGAGGGGGATTGAGATCTCTTTTTAGAGATAGGTGGAGCCAAAGGAGCTGAGGATACGTCGGCTCCAGCCGGAGCCGACACTGAGTGTCCAGATCTGGCAGTATCGGCACCGGATAGAGCCGATACTGTGACTTCTAGAATAGAAGGATTGGCTCCGGCTGGAGCCAATCTCGACACTGAAGAAGTTGAACCAGTAGCCGACGGCTTGGGACTTGCAGCCAAAGGCTTGACATGTTTCGAGGGCTTCCCCAGAGCTGACTTAGTCGGGGAGCTCTCAGGCTTTAATAAGCCCCTCAATATTAATTTATTTCTGTGCTCCTGCAGGACTCTTGGGCTGAAGGCATGACAGATAGCACAAGAGTCCTGCAGGTGCAGAGATCCCAGGCAGTAAACACAAGAAGTGTGACCATCTGTCAGAGACATCTTCTGACAGCACGAGTCACACTTCTTGAAGCCTGAGACCTTTGTGTCCTTCGACATAGCTGTGTCGAGGAAACACAAGTTGACAAGAAAAACACAGACACACACACACACATGCAAATAACACCCAATCCAAAAATCTAAACTAAACAGGGATACAACATACTCAAACAAACACAAAAATCCCTGACAGGAAAATTTAGGAAAGGGGAAGGCCTAAGGCCTAACCTAGGGAAGGGGATAAATAACCAGAAAAAAAGGGAACACTAACAGGAATAGGGTTAAAATAAACATTAAGGTTCACAAAACAACTAAGGTTATGAAAATTAAAAGGGGTGAGACTAAAAGTCTTATTATTAAGAAAACTTACCTAGAGCTGGTAAAAGAGGCACCTCGTTAGCGAAGTGGCAAACGAGATCTGTGTAGTCTCCGCCTTTTATCATGGGATATAGGGTTGCCTCGAGCTGGTAAAATTAGCTCTCGAGCTTAGCAAGTGCTGAGTCGGAGCCGAGGATCGGCTCCGAACCCATCCAGCAAGAATGAAGGCGTGATTGACAACTTAACATGTAAGACTTACCCTCCTGCATAATCAATGGCAGTGCCTCAAGGGAGTTTCACTGGGCTGGTTTCACTGAAAATTTTCTGACAATTTATGACTCAGTGATGTGTGAACTGCACATATCATGACAGATTTATATGAGCTAAAGAGCTTGCTGACAAATGGAATGGCTGTAAGGAATTGTTAAAAGTACAAGTTAGCAAGTACTGTTATATTCATCTTGGACTTTGAGTATAGAAGTCTTCACAATGATTGAGGCTGTGTAATTATGGAGTTAATATACAATATATAAGCAAAGGAGTGTTGCCTGGAACTGCAGTGTTGGGGCTCTGGGGCCAAGCCACCATTTAAACTTATTATTTTTGTGAGATATGAGTTTTGTAAAATATGTTGTTCTGTGTGTTCATTTGTGTCTTGGTCATTCTGATTGTGACGTCCCCATTCTAGGCCAGTAATCAAGGAGCCTGAATCCTTACCACTGACACTGGAGAGGGTTGTTCACTTGGAATACAAATTGATACACTCAGTATTTTCCAGATGCAGACCTCACAATTTTCCTTAAGAGCATATAAGGAAAACAGTCAACCCGGGGTCTGGATTTCTTTATATCTGTCTCTGGGCTTTCCCATATGGTCTAGCGGTTAGGATTCCTGGTTTTCACCCAGGCGGCCCAGGTTCGACTCCCGGTATGGGAATGGGTTACATTTTTATGAACCTATACCTCAACACGGATATAAATAGGATGTGCTGGAGGGACAGATTCATCACCCAGAGACTCCCTATGCTGTGGAACAGAATCCCGGTCCATGTGAGACAGAGCACCTCGCTGGCTCTGTTCAAGAGGAATCTTGACCAGTGGATGGGAGATCATAGGTTTACCCCGGGGATCATCTCTGTATCACTGCTGGACAGAGGCAAGGCAAACTAATGGATATAGTATTCTTCAACCTAAGGGGTGGTGAAAGCCACACAACTCTGGCTAGGCTTATAAATGCCCTAGGGCAGATAGCCTAGTATGAACCTATGAACCTATGAACCTATCTCCAGGGCCCCAGTAAGTCTTCCCACTATCACAGTTATAGGGTGAAGTCCTCAGCTGAGTGTCCAAGCTACATCATCCAGCACCCTCTCTGTGAAACCAGTGCTTCATGTGTCTGCTCAATGTAGCTGACGCACACATAGTTTGAGATTTGATTTAAATGCACACACACACACACACACACACACACACACACACACACACACACACACACACACACACACACACACGCACACACCTGGGCAAGGCTGACACAAATTTACCCACTGTGCCCCCTTCTGCCCAGACTATAAGGTAGTTATCACTGCCACCAGACACTACAAAGCCAACTACCTAAGGCTCTTGCAAGGGTACCCAATTATACTGAGTGAAATTAATATTAATACAAATGGTAACGTTGAGCAAACAGCGAGGCTTCAGGAGTGGCCACAGTGTCACCAATAGATATAAGTGCTCTCAAAAGTTAAAATATTCCCTAAAGGACCAGCCACAATGAAAAGTTTAAATATATTTAATAATAAATAATAAAAGAAAATGAAAATACAAAATATCTATTTACGGTAAACACCAGAGTTACAGTAACAGGAAATATTAAAAATAACACAGCTGGAAAGATTCACACAGTTACAGAAAACACAGAAAACCAATACTTAACTATTCTCACTATATTTTCTTGACTGAGCTAGATAATTACTGTTTCTACTTACTTAATAGAGAAAGGCAAGTTGAAGTAGGTGAGGGATCCTTCTATGTCAGGTTCCAAGAAACAGACAGAACTGAGACTTCTGTCTCACCTAATATTAAAACATTATTTCTGTACAGAATGACATGACATATATCTGGTCATCTGACATCTGTTTTCCATGCAACCTCCCCATTGCTAGAAACTGCCAGGATTTAGCACCTACATGTCAATAATACATCCACAAGAGCATTGCTCAGATCTGGTGCAGCTTCTGGAAGTCATAAAACAATTGCAAACTTTTACTCCTACTACAGAGACTAAGAAACCATGCTTCTTACAGACATTGTGTCTCTGGCTTCATTCAAAACTGAGAGATAACATCTTTATGACCTAGGCCCAGCAATTTAATTTTCTTACTATTTTTCAAAGTTAGGTGGGTTGAGATTAACTTCTTGTTTTCCAGCATCCTCTGTTACAATATATGCATTTAAACAGTTACAATAATGCATGTACATTTTTTCTGCTCAGCCGGGCAGACTATTGATACAGTTTTAAGAAAAGCAGCTTTTTACAGATACATTTTTCAACGCAAGCATCTGTACAAATCAATATAATTCTTTACTAAATTCCAACTAGCTGTGCTGGCATATGTTACACATCAACTGCCCTACTTCTCCTGGCATAGCTGGTAATACCTCACATCGTGACACTGAAAAACATGTGTACTTATCGCAAAAGCATAAACTAGCTGAAGTTAATCATTAAGTATATGCAAAGGACTAAGTAAAAGCCTTAGGCTTTAGATGATTATTCAAATATTGTGGATGAATGCAGCTGTGTACAAGCACACTTGGAAGGGTTATGGCACACAGCAAACAGTGCAGTTTTTATTATTTTTTTTAAATAGGTTTAAAATGTTTTATATAGAGGCATCTTTATTTGAACACCAAGACTGGTATCTTAAAAGAATGGAAAGGCAGAAATAGGAAGGACTGAAAAAGGGAAGACATGGCAAAGAGAGAGATACAACAGGGATGCACTCATCAAGAGAATTATGCTAGAGGAAATGATAGAGGAGATATACTGTTTTTAATGGTGGATAGACACCCTATTTTTTCCAATTTTTTTATATAAGAGGGTAGTAACAATGGGAAGTAGGTAAGAGGGTGTAGGAGAGAGGATAAGGGAAAGAAGGGGATGAAGAAGATTCCAGACTGACAACCATCCCTGGTCCACAAGGCCTCAAATGTTTCCACTGCATGATGGTGTTGCAGTGGGCAACCCCAGTATTGAGAGAGCAGGAGTCTGTAGTCATGCAGTGGCCAATGCCAACTGTGGCTTCCAGTCTTCTACCCACTGAAGAGAATCCTGAATTGGCTGAAGGTGCCCTTTCTAAAGACTGTCAATTTGTAGAAAAAACAAAGTTCCTGTGGGATTTTGGGGATTTCTGGAGACTGCTGTGGACTCTACTGCTATCCCCAGGGCATTCATGGAACCCAAGGCCAAGTTCATGATTAGCTGAGGCCTGCTTACACAGATAAGTTGCCTTACATGCTTGTAAATTACTGTGATTCATATAGATAAGTGTAAAAGGGTGCCATGTGCATACAGAATGTATAAATGACCCTGAACCTATTTGAATATGTTAACTGCTATATTAATTTGCAGTTACTTGAGTTAGGAGGCAAATAATTTCAGAAACAACATACTTTTTAAAGTAAGCAAAAATAATAGAAATATTGCAAATTGATATGAAATAGTTAAAATTGTTACATTACTGAGTTTACTTAAAGACATTTTTGCAACCAATATAAAAAAAGCATAAGGTATTAAAACTAATCAAGTAAAACAAAAAAATAACACCAGGTCACACTACCAATCAATTTAATTTAACAATTTCTTCCATCATACAGGACTTCTTCAGAATAACATTTGCATTTCTACCCACAAATTTATACACCAGAGACATCACATGCCTTAAATTAAATTTAATTAGATTAAACTTATTAACAGCAGTGTTTAGTGTACCCAAATGTTTAGGTTTGAGGTTAGGTGCAGGGTTAACAAACATGTAGAAAGTGGTGCAGGGTGTGCTTTGATATGGAATCATATGTTATTATCTGTAATTTTGCTAAGTACATTGATCATACTCATGTTATAGATATTTTCCACAAATTACAGTGGTAAAACAAAACTGCTTCTCTCTAGAAGGTGTCTTTCTGAAATGGTTGCAGCATCATCCTGTGAAAAAGAACTGTACATAGCCATTAAGCAAGCTCCATTAAATGACAAATGGGAAATGGTATGCAAATGTATTCAAAATCATCTACATATTTTAAAAGCGTTTTAATGGAAAAATACAAAAAATTACCAGCATTCATAAAACAAGAGTATTTTTTATACCTTTTTCCATGAAGCACTTCTCATTTTGGAATTTGCGGATCAGTTAGCTCTATAGTAAAACAGTAGGATTCTATTAATCATGAGTTACATAATAGAAAATGAAACTGTTAAAGCTCAGTACACCATAAACATACTTATAGTGAGTGGGGTGAGCTCTTCTGCTATGCCCTGATATCTAAATATACTAAATTTGGTAGGTCACACAAACTTGGAGAAAAGGGAAGATTAGAAAAAATGTAAAAGTCACCTTGCCTCCTTACTGTGATTCATATACTCTCAGAAATAATAAAAACAGCAGCTGCAACAACCCAACAACAAAAACAATGAAGATTCAGGATTACTGGTCAAGTAGTTATTTTATAGTATGATTTCACTATGATATGGAGCCTCATCAGTATCAGCATTGCTAATTTCAGTATTTCCTGCTGAACTCAGTTAAAGGTAATCCTTGTAAGTATTTAGAATTTCAACATCAGAAGTTAAACTAATAACTTAGATATTATTGCTGCCAGTAGAAAAAAGACCCCAGTCTTCAGAATTACTTTTATGCACTGAACTGCCAACTTTACTGGAATGCCTAACATGACATCTAAGGTCAGAGGGCGTTCCACACAGGCTTACAAGCAGGCAGATCAACACAAAATGAAAATAACAGAAAAAATGTAAAAATAATTGTAGCTAATGAAATAATTGTTAAGAAACCACAGAAGGAGGCATTACACTAATAAAACAACAGTCAAGGTAAGAATTGTAACAAATCACTTTAAATATATATGGCACATTAAGGGCTAAACAAAGATCAATCATTTATAGTATTTTTAGTGGGTCAGAACATCAAATGAAATACATTGAAGTCAAAAACTTCAATGAAATATATTACAGTGCCACGTTTTTTTTATTTATTTATTTTTTTTTGCTTTTTGGATCTGATGTGTTTGTAAGGATACTTACAGCTCTCAACAGTCAGAGGGATTTTTACAGTTAGAATTATGCTGATTATATGAATTTCTTCATTGTTTTAGTCATAATTCTTTCTGCCTAGTAAATATATTGGATTGCATTCTGCAACTTACTGCAAAGTATTTTTTAATAAAGCAACCCATTTTTCTACAGTGGAATGTTTTTATAGTTTCCTCTGTGGATAGAGCATTTCTTTTATCCATTTCGACCATTAGTTTAACACCACTTGCACAAAAGTCAGCATTTAGTGATTAAGTTGTTAGTTTTGGAGAAAGAACAGGCTGGTGGTTGTGAACAGAAAAAAATGTATCGGCTGCAAGACTGAATTTAAAAAGTAAAGTTAGTAGGTTCCCTCCTGCAATATGTAATCTGTCAGATGTTTTATCTTGTGATATAAAATTATATTCAATATAGAACATGTTTTATTCATTGTAACAGACAAAAATAAACATGGAATCATGTGTACATGTTTAATAGCCTCAGATGGTTTCACCTGTAATAAGATAGCCCCATTTAATATTGCAACATGCACATTACCACACAAAAGTTTCAGTATATTCTTTGGCGGCTGACTGTTCAACAAACCTTAATTACAATCATGGCATAATGAAAATAATAATTGAAACCAGAAGGCTTTAAAATGATTTGTTAGCTGATATAATACTTAATTTGATCAGAGAAGATTTTCATGCTTTTTAACTGATGCTGCCTTGGGTACTTACATGGTAATTATGACCTCCCTCCTTTTACTTAGGTTGGCAGTATTACATCTGTTTCTTCTAGTTCTTTCTCTGAAAAAAAATGACTTTAATGAGACATATTTTCCTACATAAATGATAATGTAGCTCCATGAATCTATTTTACCTGTTTATTTTATTTCAGTAGTAGACAGTATAATGTGACACAAATTACTGTTATTTTTAATTCTGGGCCCTGGTACATCATGTATAGTATCTGAAATTTAAATAAAAACATCAATACTTTTGCATTAAAAAGTATTTATTATAGGGACACAATTATAAAAATGGAGAGTGACCTGGATGGTAGATGTGTGACAATATATAGAAGTACTTACAGTATGGGTTGTGGTTGCAAAGAGTACCAAAACAAATCTAGAATCAAAACTGTGGAAATGGTATAAATAAGTTGTATTGTGGTAGGATGTGAATGAGAATTAATATCTTACCCTTTATGAAGTTAAATATAAAGTACAGGTGGGCCAAGCAATTCTTGTGAAATGGCAACTATAATTCTGTTTAAACTGTACCACTTAGTGAAAGGAATCAGCAAGACATTACAATAAACAGCTTAGACACAACATCGGGAAACTATTATAATATCTTATCATGGTTTTGAAAGCTTAACTAGACAAGACCTTAGTAAATGTGGGTTGCTGTACAATCATTATTTTTGGCAGTATTTTGGAAAGAGATCACTGACATTATGGCAATTATTTTAGAAATAAACAAATAGTTTAATGGAGTCTGAGAAAAGATATAGACAGCAAATGGGATGTCTGGCATACCTTCTTTAATAGAGCTTAAGCCAAATCCAGTACTCGGCACTGAAAACACGTATTTATTTATCTTGACATATAAGCCAAAGAGACATAATTAAAATAAGGTATGACATTATACTTTATTTGTCTAAGCAGACTACATTTTTTCTTTATAACCAATGAGCAATATAATCTCCACACTGATTAAGAGACCTGCCATTATTTGAAGCTAGCAGCCAAGCTACAGACTTCAAATTAAACAAATCACCTAAGTTCCATACTGACATAAGTAAAATCATTTCCGTTCATGTGTCTGCAGATGGAAATATATAATTTTATATCCAGGATATGAGATCTGAGCAGCAGCAGCATACCTATGCAGGTCATGAATCCAAAAACAAGAACAGTTCAGTAAAAAAATGTCTTTAATTGGTGTCATGAAACAGATGCAATAGCTAAAGCAAATTACCCTGTACAATAAGCAAATAATGTTAGTCACTTGGCAGCTGATTCATTGCTCAGTATTTGATAGAAGGGGCACCCCGTCACTTGCAAGACTAGTTAAGATGCTGCCATTATCTCTCCTTCACCTACTTTTCTGATGCATGACTTTCTTGGCAAGATAGCTTTTCCACACATCACACATTATGGACACGGTGAGGGGTAGAAACTGACAGGCATGCAGCCTAACAATGTGTTTTGCTTGTCTTTTATTTTACACTGAAACATCAAGTCTTGTAGCACACCAAGATACCGTTTTGGTCTTGAGTTGTTTGGCCTAATGATTTGTTTTAAGTATTACATTGTGAGATTGATGGGAGTCAGAAATGGTTTTAAAGGAGTTTGGAAGGTGGCTTAGTGGAGGATTTTCCCTGAGTTACTAACTACTGCTGGAGGTGGAATTCAAATCTTAAACAAATTCAATGTCTTTAATTAAGTAATCTGGGCAAATGCCAGGGAAGGACAGATATTGCTAGATGTGACCCCGAAGAAGTCATTGATTCTGGGATGGAAAATGAGAATTTTATTTTTGGATTGGCACTGAAAATTTTACATTATGGAACTGAAGATGCTGTCCAACAAAGGATAAAGGCAATGACAATGGAGGGTTAATGTTCTGACTATGCACCTGGCAATCTGAGTTTGATTAGCTCTTGAAGTGCCTACAAGAATGGGCCAGAGAGGATGGAAGTAAGTGGTCACTGCCATCTCACTGATCCTATAGGGAGGTTGGGGGTGGCCACACAGGTGGTACTTCACAGGACCACTGATGTTACACCAAGTATAGTCTGAGCCTGCTGAGCCTGCCTCTGTCAAAGAGCAGTCCCGCTAGAAGCTGATGGTAACTCATTATGTAGGAGCACACCTCTGCTTGGAAACGACAATAGTTGAACCTAGAGGATCTGCCAAAAGGAGAAGATGGTGCTGTCAGAAAGAGAATCTAGGTCACTCCACCAGCAAGCTGCCTATTCCCTAACACCTGCTACACAATGGAGAATGGAGGGCTGATGGGTATTCCCAGGCACAAGTGAATGTGCTGTAGTGCTCTTATCTAGTACCAGAATGCCTAGCTGCAGTCCACTTGGCATGAATTGCCCAATTAGATGCAGGTAGTAGAGGCATCTGGCAAGGCCCTGGGGGGGGGGGGGGGCAACAAAAGTGCCATTTTAGTCGGTATGCCTGTTTTACTTAAGATTTTTGTTGTTTGGTACATCAGTGTTTGTGGTGCTATTTTCTGTGCTATGTTTTTGCAGGAACATGATGTGGTTGGAGAAAGAAGGAAACTTTGTAAACATTATTAATTTGTGAATTCCAGGTACAGCTTGAGTAGGCAGGATTCAAAGCAGTCAGGTAAAGCACATGAGAGCAGGTTTTACATTCCCACTGTTTGTCCTTTTACTGTTTCTCCATGGATCTATAACATTGGAGGTAGTCTATTTAAGTTAGGTATATGGGGGATGAAGAATCCCACATAAGGGATGCAGAGGTATTTGTTCCCCTGCAAAACTGTTTGTTTCATTTTGTGCAGAGTTGTGAATGGTGCAGTGGTGCAGCGGTAGCATTGCTGCCTCACAGCAAGAGGTTCTCCAGTTCTATTCTCAGCTGGGGTGCCTTCTGTGTGGAGTTTGTATGTCCTCCCTGTGTTCATGTGGTTTCATTTGGGTACTCCCATGTTATAAAAACATGCATCTGCAGCATTTTTCCCCAGGCATCTATTGAAAATTGACTCAGTTCCAAGTTGGACTTTTCCAGACAGAAGATGGAAATTTGCTGCATGCATCAATCATTAGGTACAGTAAAGTACAAAATTAGAACAATATATACAGATACTGTGATAAATGTCATTGCACATGTACCCCAAGATTCACAGCAATCAGTGCATGGGTGCTATATGCACTGCACTGATGCATTGAGTTGTCCTCAAGCATAATTCCTGAAAGGAAGCTTCTCATTACAATGGAAACTGCTTGACTTTCTGGACTGCTCAGTTAAGCATATTATCAGACTGTACTACAGTAGCACAGTCTCTGCAGTTCTGCAGGCAACGTACAAGCACAGACCCCCCCCCATGACAGCATATATATATATATATATATATATATATATATATATATATATATATATATATATATATATATATACACACACACACACACACACACACACACACACACACACACACACACACACACACACACACACACACACTTCCATAAATTTTGAATAACGATTGTCCTCACTCTGCTTTCATACATGACATTTGGCATGCACAACTGCAGACTATCTTTACAATGTTGCAGTATGACCCTGAGAATTCAGGACAAGTACTGAAACTAGGACATCTGTTCTTTGCTGTTTTATATGTTTTGTAAGAAGCATATCTTACCCCACGGCATTTTGTATTTACATAGTGTATTTACATACTGTATTTATATAGTGGTATGTATGCCTGACCTTTCTTGGAACACAGGCTAAGCCTCCCATAATGATTCAGTTAACTTTTGGCTTCATTGTATTTCAGTGAGAATCGCTACATAGTAACAGCAATTGGTACTTCTTAGTAGTATTGCAGCATACTTTCAACTCCTACTCTGTGGGGAGCAACAACACAATGACATTTTGTAATCATACTTATATAAAATTATCCTTCACCCAGAGGAACCTTTTCCTACTTTCATTTATCAAGACAATATCAGAAAAAAAGAGTAAATAGTTCTTCAATGCAATAATATTATTAAAGAAAATAATCTATCACATCAAAAGAGATATGATACAATAATTTGCAGAACAGTTAGTCAAAGCACATTCTATCATGTCTGATAGATCAAATGGGATTTTACAAAAGGATTTTAAGTACTGGAACCCCCATGTACATCATGCAGGGTGCTGTGCCACTTGTAGCTCTTAACTAATGTAACCACCACTGAGATCACCAAAGTTCAGTGGAAACTTGTAAATTCCTTTCCTTAATGCCCACTTCATCTGCCAGGCTAATCTGAACGTCAGCAACTAAACTTAAATAGATTTGGAGTCTTAGCATGATATCTTCATAATGTTTGATTATTTTGCTCATATTCCTTTAGTACATGAAGGTTATTTTTTTTAGTATGTTATGAATCTCAGAGATCTTTATTACAACATAAGAAAATATACGTTTTAGCCATAGCCCATGATTGAGTGTGAGTAATGCTTGGTTTATGCATGACTGGCATGGCTTTGTCATGAGAGTAAAATATGAGTGATCAAATAAAGGCAGCCATAAGTTATTGCTATTATACAATTGCGTTACTTTTTATATTCCTGTTCCTGATCCCACATAGTCTTTTTCTGAACCCCTGGTCCCCACAATCACCAAATCCTAGATCCTCAAATTCTTCCTAGCCTTGAATCCTAGCTGTGATCCTTCACTAGTGCGAATGCCCCCCACCAACTTTTTGGGAAAATGACTCATAGAATTGAGAGATCCCAAGAGGAGTTGTGAAGTCAGTCAACAGTCATTCTCAGTGGAGTCAGTTAAGGTCCTTAGCTAAGGAAGCATCTACTACAATGACATCAGGACATTGTCACTGCATCCTACTTTCCCAATCCCTGACTTAACCTGAGATGTCTTGTCCCTTGTGATGATTGGAGGTACTGCCAGCTATGCCAGGAGAAGTACGGCAGTCAATGTGTAACATTATGCTAGCACAGCTAGCTGGAATTTAGTAAAGAATTATATGTTATTTGAATATGAAAGTGATTTGTACGATACTTGTGTTGAAAATGTATTTGTAAAATTGCTTGTATTAAAAATGTATCAACAGTGTGCCCTGCTGGAAAGAAAAGAAATGTATATGGATTATTATAATGGTTTAAATGTATATATTGTAACAGAGGATACTGGAAGAGAAGAGGTTACTCTCAATCCACCTGACTTTGAGAAATAGTAAAATAAATAAATAAAATTACTGCACCTAGGCCATAAAGATGTTATCTCACAGCTTTCAATGCAGCCAGAGACAACAAGTCTGTACTAGGAAGCTTCCTGCATTGTCATTGGGGTGAACTAATTGCTACTCTGAAAGGGTGGAGGTTTGAAATTGTGTTATGATTTCCAAGAGCTGCAGCAGATCTTAGCAAGGCTCTCTGTGTATGTATTATTGACACCTATGTGATAAATCCTTACAGCTTCTAGCAATGGATGGTTGCACAGGAACTGGACGTCAGATGCCCAGATGTATGTGATGTCATTCTGTACAGAAATAATGCTTTAATATTAGAGGAGACAGAAGTCTCAGGGCCAGTCTGTTTCTTGGAACCTGACATCGAAAGATCCTTAACCTACTTCATCTTGTCTTGCTGTAGTAAGTGAACCAGGGAAAAGTAACTCTTTAGATTAGTCGGGAAAATATAGTAAGATTAGTTAAGCACTGTTTTTATGTATCTGTGTGAATCTATTCATCTGTTTTATTTTAATATTTCCTGTGGTTAAAAATTCTGGTGTTTACTGTAAATAGATATTTAGTATTTTCTTGTTCTTTTATTATTTATTATTAAATATAGTTAAACATTTCATTGTGTCTGGTCCTTTTAGAAAATATTTAAGCTTTGAGATATTTGCATATATTTATTTGGTGATAACTGTGGCCACTCCTGAAAGCCTGGCTGTTTGGTCAACATTACCATTTGTATTAATATTAATTTCATTCAGTATAATTGGATACCCTTTCAAGAGCCTTATAGTAACTGACTGGTGGCAGTGAATCTACCTTATAGTCTGGGAAAAGTTGGTAGAGTGGGTAATCTGTGCCAGCCTTTGCCAGGTGTGTGTGTGTGAAAATTAAATCTCAAAGAGTGTGTCTGTCAGCTACATGTAGCAAGGACATTAAGCTCTGGATTCACAAAGAGGGTGCTGGAGGACTTGGCTTGGACACTTGGCTGTGGATTTAACCCTACAGATGTGCCAGTGGAGAGCCTTACTGGGGACCTGGGGAGAGGCAGAGAGAGAAACCCATACCCTGGGCTGAGTGTGTTTCCTATGTGCTCTTAAGGGAAATTGTGCTTGATGCAGAGAGGTCTGCATCTAGAAATACTGAATGTATCTACTTGTATTCCAAGTAAAATTCCCTCTCCAGTGTCACTGGTGAGGATTCAGGCTCCTTGATTACTGGCCCAGAGTGGGGACGTCGCATCCCTAAATGGTTAACTTGGTTTAGAGAGCTGCCCATTGGCTACTTCATCCTATCACCCAGGCCACACAAACAGTGGTTCGAGTCCATTCTCAGACTTCAGTGACTAATAGCACAGACAAATGCTCTGCCTCTGAATCATATGGTGAGATCAGTTTTGCTACTTTTGTACAATATTGTGTTCTTATTATTATTATTATTATTATTAGTAGTAGTAGTAGTAGTATTTGTTTGCTAAATTTTGTGTTGTTTCATCTTATGATACACAAAATAGTTATCCCATACATAAACTTAAGTTTATTTGTTGCTTTATTTCAGAATGGTTACACCTATAATTTATTTGTGTTTTCATTTGGGTTATTGTTTTCTAAGCTGTGTGTTTCTTTCACCTTATGATACAAAAAAAAATATTTCCCAAACATATGATTAACTTTTTATATACTACCTTATTTTAGAATAGTTATAACGTTGATGTATTGGCAGTTTCTGAGTTCATAGGTTCATAGATTTATAGGTGTTTACTAGGCTAACAACCACAAGGGCTTTTTTAAGCCTAGCCATGCATCCCAAATATCTGACAAGTTCTGATACCCTTGATAAGTATAAGCAGGGGCTTGGGAGATGAAACATTTACAAGCAAGGGCCTGGGATATGAAACATTTACAGGTTGCCTGTGTCCATTAGAGACATAGGCACCAAACCAGGAATGAATTTCCTGTTCCCCAAGTTTTGTTATAGTTATAGATTGTAGAAGTAAATTAAAATGTAAATTAAAATGTAATTCTAGAAGATGATTAAATTTTATTTTTTATTTTCAGTACAGTCACTTTTTATAATGCAACTATGAGGGTTTTGTTGAGGTTTACTGCTTTGTGTAAGATGTGCTGATATAGTGCTTTTAAAGTTATTGTTTCATTTTAAAATCCTTCCTTGAAGCTTTTTTTTTTGCAATTAATTTTCAGTATGCTACTGAATTTCACGTGACCTGGGCATCAGAAATTGCCTGTTCATGTTTCTTTCCTTCAAGCTGCATGAAAAGCAATAACAATCAGCTGGAACTTTTCTTGTTTTCTGCTTTTACTATTTTTAGTGTGTTCTGCATTAGTGTATGTGGGAATGACACTGGCTTGAGCTGGAGTAAAAGTTGTCATTTTGTTTAATTTAGCAATGAGCATCAGTGGTTTATGTTTCACTTCTGGACTTTTTTCTATTGGTAAACCTCAGTTTGCAATGGAAAAAAACAATTGATGTGTCCAGTCAGGGTGCACATTTTAAAACACAAATGAGAATTAATCATATAATCCTTTTTTTCATAACTGGTTAAGTTCACATTTGCGACATGAAATCTCTTAATTCAAGATATTGGCATTTCCTCAGCTTTTGTGTAGGAGATATCTACATCCTACCTTTGCTAATGAGATATGGTTATGTGAAGAGTGCAGTGAATATTTGGAAACACTGAGTAAAGGCAAACTACAGAGTATGATCAGCATGACCAGAGCATTAATGTTCCCTTAAAAGCAGTAAACTACCCATTTCTGTATCTCTCTCTGTCCTCTGCAACCTTTTTGATAATCGAGATCAAAGTCCATTTGTACCCAACAATTACAAGCTAAGTTTATCTTCTCTATATAAAAGAGTATACACTTTTCTTTAACTTACAGTGGTTTCACTATAATTATGGCAGTAGTTTGATAAAAATGTTGACATCTGGAAAAAGAAACTACAGGCCCCAAAATATGATTTCAGTGTTGCATCAGCAAATAAAATACACTTTTAATAATGTGATCCTGACTTACTTTAACAATCGCCAGAAATGCTGCTGCCAGCAATTGATCCCAGTTCATTTCCAGCAGTTCTTTACAAACAACTTTGTAAGAATGAGGATCTAGTCCCAGGATTGAATCTCCACATCAAATTGCTTTACTAACTGCCCAGGAAATAAAGGAATGTGCCAAAATGAAGACACGCCATTGACCTCAAAGGAAAAGCAAAAGCATAAAACATGAAAAACAGCAACAGTGGAAAATCAGCTAATGAATATATGTCAAGTAAGCAGGAAAGAACCACTTACATTTCATCTTAATTAGTTGTATAAACTTACCTTGAAGAGCTAAATCTGTGGCTCATCCAATTCTAAATGGATGAGAAGAATAAGAAGTGGAAGGTAAGCCTTGGTAGGATAAGAACTTTCAGAAACATATATCAAGATGCTTGCGCATTATATGAATTCTATTAGAAAAAAAAAAGAAATACCAAACCTTCCGTACTAGAGGGCTAGGAAAGGGTATACAAGGTAGTAAACCAACCCATGGGGCAAATTGAGGAGACTGTTGTAACCAGTATGATCTGATGGGTTCCTATTGTATTGTCGACAGCTTAGGTTGTCGAATGCTTATACATCGACACCTAATCGTTGAAAACTTACAATAGCGAATGTCCACTTTATCAATATATATATATATATATATATATATATATATATATATATATATATATATATATATGATATTTTTCACAGTGTTTTACTTCCTAAGTCAGCAAAAGAATTAGATCACTTATTTGTGATGAACCATTTATAAAAGCACATATTCCTCAATCTTACTTTTCCTCTATGTGCTCTAAAAATGGAAAATAATTTGTAACCAGCAATGTAATCATGCAATCTTCAGGTTCAATACACGTTTTGGTACAAGGCTGAAATCACATTTGGGTGTCAAGTATTTAATGTTCCTAGATTCTAAACTTCATTTTTGCCATGAGAGAACAAAGCATCATTTCCCTTGATTACTGAATCTCTTACAAACAAAATGTTCCTTGCATTACATTTATTTTCTAATGCGCCCACTTTCATATGATATTGGATTGACAGAATTATCTTCAGCAGAAGCATCTGTTTGGTTAGTGAATGCACTTTTAGTCAATGCATCTGTTGTAGCATCATTGAAATTAATCCGTTTTTCTTTTCCTTCTAGTCACATAGCACACAGTCATGTACCTATATTTATTTAACATGCATTTACTGGCATGGCCTTTTCCTCAGTGATATATGGACTGAGGTCCTGCAATGTCTTTATTACTTAAGCTGCTATTTTTACTTGTAATATGCATCAACAACCACTGGGTTTTATTCTTTGGGCAGATTGTCCAGCATTTGGTCATGGAAATAGCAATTAGAAATGTGTTTTATTGCATAGTTTCCATAACTACGCCCATTCAATTTTCTGATTCTTAGATTATACTTTTGTGAAAAAACCTACAGACTTTTTCTTTCCTAATTATTTTGATAATCATTATCTACTTTAATGGACAGCCTAGCATTCTGAGTACCACCACATTAATGGAAGGATTGAAAACTGTCTCACCGAAGGTGACACTGGATCTTAGTAGTGTCTTTGCTTTGATGGTACTCAGATCTTCAGAGGTTAAATGACTTTAATTTGCTAAAATATGCATATCAGCTTCATGATTTATTTATTGTTATTTATGCCTTGCTGACTGGGTTAGTTGTATTATGTCTGTTGTCTGGCAGATGGCTTAGAGGAATAAGGAGATGTTAATGAGCTGTTTCTTGCAGTCCAGTGGTGCAAGGTTTGATTCCCTCAGCTTCCATTGCCTACTTGACTCTGAGCAAGTCACTTAATTTGACCCTGCTCCTGGGCTGAGTCTGAAAAATATCATAGGATCATAGGAACTTACTAGGCTATTGGCCCTGAGGCCCTTACAGACCCAGTCAAGAATTTACCCCATGCTCTGACAAGTCAGCACCCGATGCCCCTGTGCAGCGGGGACACAGGTGGAATCCCAGGGGTGTATTTTCTGCTCCCCAAGTAATTATAAAGGTTGCACTTAAAAAGGGTTAATGAGATACTTTGCTTGACGTGGAGAGGGAGTCTATTCCACAGAAGGGGGTAGTCTCTGGGACACAAATCTGTCCTACCAACAAGTCCTATTGATGTCATAGACCAGGTTGAGGTTGCTTGTGCAGGTTACTCGAGTAGAGCTTGACTTGCAAATATGCAGCAGTCCCATCAAGGCAGAGTCTGAGATTGCTTTGTATGCCAGACAGAGGTCACCTCTGAGGAGTCTGTATGAGACTGAGTAAAGGGACAGACCTTTTAGCCTGTCTGTGTAGATTAGACATTTGAGGCCCTGGATTCTCCTGGTGAGGAACATCTGTGGTCTCAGTTGCTGCAAGTGCTTTGTGAGGTACATGCTGAAAGGGACGTTGCACTCAATAATGGGTCTTATAAGGGAAGAATACAGGGATGTTATGACCTCCTTGTCTCTGGATGAGATATCCTTCCTAATGTGGTGGACCATGTAGAAAGCTTTCCATACAACGTAGGCAATATGGTGGTCAAAAGTCAGTTTGCTATCAACCTGGGTGCCCAAGTCCCTTACAACTGATTGTGTGTTTAGGACCTTGTTATTAATGTGATCATTTGTGGGGATGTCACTTTCCCCAAAGGGGATGATGATAGATTTTTTTGGCATTCAGTTTGAGGCAATGTTTCTGGCACCAGTCATTTGTTTAGGTGAGACCCTCCTGGAGGATATCCACATCACTAGGTGAATTGATAACAGCACCCAGCTTGCAGTCATCTGCAAACGTGGTCAGCCATAGCCCACTGGTTTTGGCCTGCACCTCAGAAAAGTATATCCCAAACAACAGAGGCTCCAAGACTGATCTCTGGGGTACACTGCTCATTATGGGTCTACTGCTTGAGTTGGCTTCCCCTACTTTGACTAGGTGGGTTCTATCAGTGAGCCAGTTTGCTACCCTTCTGGTAATATATGGATTGATGCCTAGTTGAGAGAGTGTATCGATTATACCCGAGTGGGGAATAGTATCGAAGGCTTTGACCAGGTCAAGGTGGGTGGTGTGCACCATCTTCCCCTTGTCCATGGCTTTGCTGATTGTCTCAAAGAAGTCAACCAAATTTAACAGGCATAACTTCCCCTTGATGAAACAAACTGTGTGGGATCAAGTGTTTGGAGGTTGTCAATGTCCTTGTTAATGAGGTCCATGATAATCTGTTCCATGGCCTTGCAGATCAGGCTAGTTAGGCTGATGGCTCTATAATTTTCTGGATTGGTAGATGCTCCACCTTTGTGCAAAGGGATGAGAGTGGCTGTCCTTCACTTGGCTGGGATGAAGCTGGTATTCAGGCTTTGGTTGAATAGGGTGCCTAATGGTGCTGCAAGTTCTTGCCTGTGTTCATGTAGGATGCAGCCTGGGATGTTATAGGGTCACGTGGAAGCTATATTTTTGCCTTTGAGAGGGCAGTGATGACTTGCTCCCTAGAGATAAGGGGATGGGGCAGGGGATGGGGATGTTCTGATTTACTGATGGGGGACAGAGGGGTGAAGTTTTTGCTGAACCTGTCTGCCAGCTGGTTGGCTATATCTATGGTGTTTGTGTATGTGGTGTCCTTGACCACCAGTTCTGAGCAGATGTGGGTGCTTCCCTTGAGATTGCTGACATATGTGCCTTATGATTGTCTTTAGTAGATGTGGCCAGTTTGGACTCAAAATTTGCTTTGGAGGATTTCACTAGTGCTCTTATTTGCTTGTTCAGGCCAAGTAAAGATTGCTTCCAATTAGGCACCTACTCCTTCTTGGTCCTGGACAGCATTTTTTTTCTTTTATTATAGAGTTTATTTATTGCAGGTGTCCACCAGAAAGGTTTACTCTTCCTTGAGGAGGATGACATTGTCCTTTCAGGTATTCCTGATTCCATGCAGCTATATAAATGCTCGTATGGTACTTTGGTGTAGGTTTGGACACTTGTGCCAGTTCCTGTGGAGGGGAGAGGGCTGCAAAGCTGTTTATACCTTCCCTCAGGAAGTTGTAATTAGCTTTGGATAAGTTTTTATGTCTGATCCTAGCTAGGGCTGGGGGGGTTGGGGGAGATGGGGACTTCGAAAGTGACCGCTTTGTGGTTGGATCTTACCAGGGAGGATGACACTGTAGGGATGTTGCAGTGGTTACTCACGTTGGTTAATACCAAGTCCAATATATTATCACTTCTTGTGAGGGTGTTGACCAGCTTTTCCAAGGCTTTTGCAGTGATGAAATCAAGGAATCTCTGGGCATTTGTGTTTTGGCATGAGTAGTTCTTCCAATCTATGGTTGGATAGTTAAAGCCGCTCAGGATCAGGGTAAAGGGTTGAATCTTGATAGACTCGAAGAAGCCTATATACATGGAGTGGTCATATTGAGTCAAAGTTGGGGGCCTGTAGTTAGCTATGACTTGAATAGGGGGTCTTGTTAATGGTTAACTGCACCTGGAGTGTTTCCTGTGCGTCATACTGTTTGACCAGCCTGGAGGTGTGTATGTCTTTAATATATATTGAAACTCCACCTCCTTTTGCTTTGCTGCCCACAGTTTGGGGTCTGAATGTATGATAGGATGAGTAACCTGGTATGACTGGGGTGCTCTATGCAGTTTTGAACCACGTTTCTATGACTGCACAAATGTCAGCATATTCCAGAATTAAGAATGCTTGCAATGAATGCAGTTTCATGTTTAGACTCCTAATATTTAGCAACATGACCTTTAATTTGTGTTTTGATGAAATTTTCATGTTGGTAGTTTTGACCTCATGGGGGAGGCAAAAGCCTTTGCCGGAAGCCTGAAACCCAAGGGACACAGATGCAGGCCATATCTGGCAAAGCATCGTGGTCTGTCGATCATGTCTTCCCAGGCTGTCAGGTACTGGATTACCTTGGAATGACACCAGAAACTAAGCCAATTGTTAAAGTCAATCATTTTCTGTTTATATTGAGGCATCATTGTGGGTGACAGTATAATGCTGCCTAAGGCTAGGGACATACCAGTCTGGGACACATATTCAGTGTGATTGACCATGTCTCTCTTCATAAAGTCCAGGGAGGTATGTCTCAAATCATTCACACCAACATGGACTATGACAGAGTTATAGCAGACCTGTTATTTAGAGACTTGAGTGCACGTGTAATATAGCAGATTCTGGTACTTGACAAACAACTAACAGCGAGTTTCCCCTTATCCAGCTTGGTGAAGGGCACATCTGCGTGTCTCACAATGGAGTCTCCTATGGAGATCAGTGCTCTGTCCCAGAAAATAAAGTAAATGTCAGCATTTAGGATATCTGCCAGAATAAGAGGATATCTGAGGTGGCACCCATACTGGCCAGGGATCAGGGGAATTTCCCATATTCTGTTTTTTTTTTTTTTTTTTTTTTTAGAGAATATTGCTGGAGTGTTTATATCCACCCCTGCTACCACCAACTCAAAGTCAGATGGGATGTTGGTTTAAAGTATCACCTGATGGAAGGAGTTACATAAACTGACCAGGAAGTTGTCAACCACTAAGGCCACTAAATTTATGCACTGATGTGAAATGTTACTTTCTAGAAAGCCTTTTTTACATTTATGAAAGGTCAATAATTCAAGAATTTATTGCAATTTAATATGTTATTGCAAAGTATATTTGAAGTCTGAAAACATGTGACACCTTCTTCAGGTAACCAGAAATTTGTTCTGAAGTTAGTCATTTGGTAAGTACTGATTTAAATGTTCCATGATTGAAGTTTATTTTTTAGTGTAGCTATTTCACTAGTTTATAAAGCTGTATACTTTACAAACCTAGTTTACATTGCTGCCAACAGCAACAGTGGCATATCTGACAAAAAAGACAAGGTTAAAAACAGCAAGAAAAAAAAAAAGAAACAGAACTTCCCTGAATAAATCTGAGGGGCTGTTAGCAAGACCAATAACAAGGTCACCATGAAAGAGTAGAACAATCCTAAGAACACTGTAGGAAGAAAGCAAAAATTGTTTATATTGAAAGGCAAACATGTAAACACTATGAATTTTCAAAATTTACAAGGGTTGTGTAATAAAAATGCTGTAAATGTGGTTTAAGTGGCAGGTAAACAGAATGTGAACAGGGCCACCATAAGAAAGCAAAATCATCTCAACAAATCTTTTCATATTTACAAGGACTATATTCATATAAGACCGTAGATTGCCTGCATCAGTGGCACAGATGGAAAAAATCCTGACTATGTCCCACAAAGTGTGAGTTTTATTAGTGGCTTGGGTGCTTGATGGCACATGTGAGGAATATGAGCAGACCCCCTCCTGGGTGTAGGGAATGAGTGTGCCTATGGTCACATATGCACATGTTGATTTACCTTTCAGATACCAGAGAAGCAACTATTTAGTACCTTGTGTGGGTGGGTAGGGACATCCTGTTGACATAAGTCCCTTGCAGAAATCAAAGGTGATTTATTGTTGATATATATTGCATGTTCCACCCTTTGATTATTGCTGGGCTGGTGAATTGGGCTTAATAGAAAAATCAAACTACTTCATTGACCTTTAATCATTAAATTTAAGAGGTCACAAATTTACCTAATGCACTTCAGTACAGTGATATTTGAAGAAATGACTAGCATAGCAGCATCTGGTACAGTCAAAGTTTTCCAAGCAGGGTATAAATGCACTGGAAAAACGCAAAGAAGGAGTCATATCAATATGCAAGTTTATTAAGAAAATCAGTTCATCATTTCAAGTAACAGAATATACAACTGACATAAGTAATTATAAACCCCCCCAAACTGAGAAGATGCTCGATCTTACTACCCTGCTGCCCCATGTGTCATGCACAACATGCTTTGATTCCAAAACACTCCTTAGCTTCTTTATGTCACGTGCAACATTTGTGGCTGCATGTGTTCACAGCTGCTCACTGCAAGAGCTTCTTGTTTAAAAGTCCCTAGGACCAGGAAAAACATTCAGCTACAGAACCATCTACCACATATTAGTGAATGTGGAAAGTCTAGCTTTGCTAGATTTTTCTTTTTGTGTTTTTTAACCAATTATTTTTTTCTGTGTGACCTTTTTAATAATTGTTTTAGTTTGTTAGTTGGGATATTTTGTAGATAGCCTATTGTTTGTGGATATCAGTTGAGTAAATCAACCATGTGTTTCCAAAAGTCAAGCATTCCTCTTATGCTATGCTGATGATGCCATAAGAAGGCAAAAACATGCATGTCCACAGCTAAAGCTTGGCTTTATTGGCCTGAAATTGTCCATAAATAGACTTAAAAGAAAAAGTAAAAGAAAAAGTCATGGACATTCAGAATTGCCATTATCTGAAGCACCTGATATCCTTAAAGGGTAATTTGCATATATCCCATGTTGCCCCTGATGCAAGAGGTTTAAGGTATCACAATGGAAAGTCTAGCTTTGCTAGTTTTCTTTTTGTGTTTTTTAACCAATTGTTTTTTCTGTGTGACCTTTTTAATCATTGCTTTAGTTTGTTAGTTGGGATATTTTGTAGATGCCCTAATGTTTGTGGATATCAGTTAGGTAAGACAACCCTATTCTTCTTTTGGCTTTTCCCTGTTAGGGGTCGCCACAGCAGAACTCCAGTCCGCTAATGATTGGCAGTAGATTTTTCATGGTGCTGAGGTGCCAGCTCGACACCCATTCACGCATGTCTTTCGAATGCCACTCGACCATGGGGAGGGCATGCAGACTCCACACAGAAGGCACTCCAGCCGAGAATCGAATAGGAGAACCTCTTGCTGTGAGGTGACAATGCTACCACTGCACCACCGCAGAATATCTGGGTAAGACAACCCTGTGTTTCTGTTTCCAAAAGTCAAGCATTCCTCTTATGCTGTGCTGATGATGCCATAAGAAGGCAGAAACATTCATGTCCACAGGTAGAGGGGGTTGGCTTTATTGGCCTGAAATTGTCCATAAATAGACTTAAAAGAAAAAGTCATGGACATTCAGAATTGCCATTTAGCTGAAACATCTGATATCCTTAAAGGGTAATTTGCATATATCATATGTTGCCACTGATGCAAGAGGTTTAAGGTAGCTTTGCTAGATTTTTCTTTTTGTGTTTTTTAACATATTAGTGAATGTGGAAAACTAAAGTGACATTTTAAAATATGAAATCAGGCTGATATTTAACTGCAGGAATATGCAGAGCTAGTCAAAGGCTTACACTGACTCTGTAGACAGTAGATGTACCTCACAAACAACTGTCCACAGGATCTTCTATTTTAAATTTCAGGGACCAGAGAAAGTAGTCAATTACTGCGCTATCCACCCCACAAGCGTGAATGGAGCATGCTGTAATATAAGATTTTAAAATGAGGAATCTAGCTGCTCCTTAAGTGAGCACTGACTCTGCACATGTGAAACTACATCCAGCAGGGTATACGACAGTTAAGCAGCTTCTAAAAGATTAAACTAACTATATGATTTTAGGGAAGCCAACAACCTTATGAGCTGACACAGAAATACAAAAAAATGGATTTACAGTATTGGTACATTTCAGTTCCACTGATTCAACAGCTTGACTCTAAACTGTGGGTTGCCTAGAAATATATATCATCATTTGGACAATGTTACCTACACTGAGGTGAAAATATAGCAAACCTAATGGCTGATAAATTCAGCTCTAACTTTACCACACTCTCTCCCCTTTGTCTATCTCTTAAGATATACCTGAAACTGGCAAGCCTGCAGCCATCACACAAGACCAAGTCATAAAATTGTTATCAAAACCTAAAAATATTGCAACTGTTGATCTTGACAGTATCTCTTAATGCATCTTAAATAGCATGAAGCATGATTTAGCCACCCACAGTAATACTGTTCAACCTCAGCCTCCATACAGGTTTCATACCGAATGATTGGAGAGCAGCTACAGTCACTCCCAATGCATAAGGGAGGACCTTGGAGTTTCCACAGACCCAAGCAATAACAAACCCATAAGATTGACCGGCTCCATATGCAAAGCCATAGAAAGACTTATCATGGAACTAATCAATAAGAGCATAAGGAATCTCCAAGCACTGGATCTATCTTAGTTTGCATTTGTCAAGGGTAGGTCATGCTTATTTAACCTGGAGGACTTTTTTGAAAAGGTCACCAAAGCAATGGATAATGGTAAAATGGTACACACTGCGTACACAATCCCCCACTCAGGCATAATAGAAAAGCTAAATAAACTGGGAATAAACCCCTATGTCACCCGCTGCATTACCAACTAGCTCATAGATAGGATGCAGGAAGTCAAAACTGGGAACGTTGTCTCCACAAGGAGACCAGTCACGAGTGGAGTCTCCCAGATTTCTGTGCTGAGACCACTTCTGTTTGCTATCTACTCTGAAGTAAAAGCCAATACCAAAGGGCTCTGGCTGACTACATTTGCAGATTACTATAAACTAGGAGGAGTTATTGAGTTCCTGAATGACTTAGCTATCTTGCAGGAAGGCTTGTCCTAAATAAATAACTGGTGCCAAAATAATGGACTGAAACTAAATAAAAAAAAATGCATTATTGTATCCTTAGGGAAATCAGCCACCATCTGGGACTACAACACTGACAATGTATCCATTGTCATGAGAAAGTCCTTCTATATTGCACGGCTTAGAAACAAAGGGGTTGGGTCTATATGTAGGGTTGTCATTGTCCCCTTTTACTGAGCCCTCATTAGGCCAGTCATTGAGCATTATACCCCCTTTGGCATGTTTCTGTTCAGGCACATGCAACAACTGGAACACCCACAGAGTTACCTTACTAAAGAGATAAAAGGCCTAAACAATATGTCCTACAAGGACCGACTCAAAGCCTTGTTCACTATACATGGTATCCTGCAGCTACATGTTGACCTCTGATTGGCATGCAATGCAGTCACTGATCCAGTGTTGATGGATTTATTACACATCAGCAAGTCAAATGCTGTCAGAAATACTTGGTCTAGGCAGCAAAACCTGTTCTGCAATATCAGCAGAATGCTTTGGAGTGACAGATATATCTTTCAGAGGATACTGCTGCTCAGCAACAGACTCATCGTCAACACAAAGCAAAGATCATCTCTGTCCATGTTCAAACAAAACTTTGATCTATGGATGGAAAATATAAAATTTATAGCAAGACTGCCCCCTAAATGCTTTATGCCATGCATGAGTCTCCTCAAGTTATCTAAGTAATGATCCTAATTATTGTCACTAGGGATAATATATAATTATCGACCATGGGATGGGTAAGATCAATTTAACACCAAAGAGATATATTAATTCAAGTTCCAACAGGAAAATTGGCAAGGGTGAAAAATGGCACACAAGGGCAGCTACCCTACTACTTACCTATGAACCTATATGGCAGTTGCCAATGCTGTGATCTACAGACCAAGTGTTATTTGAGAGAAACTGGGATATTTATATTCACTGTTAAATTACCATCATTTGATGAAGGAAAAAAAACACTTGTCTGTCTGTTGCTGATGGAAGGGATATGAATAGTTTAAGGAGTTATAAGTGTGCAGTGAATTTACAAATAATAAACTCATAACCTGGGAATTGAATTTTAGAGCTATTACTTCAAACATGCAATATTGACACTTCATCAGATGATCTCAGAAATACGACAATGGAAGTGTACAGAACATGTCGATAGTTGTCCTCTTTATTAATGGCAGTCTTATTCTTCTAGAGAGAATCACCTTTTGAAAACAATGCACTTATAATATATATTAGTAACAGTGGGTCATAAGAAGAATGTGATGAAAAGCTGTTATGTAAGACCTGAAAAGCAGAATTTAGATGCATACATCATATGCAAACTCAGCTATTTATATTAAGTGTCTGTTTCAAAAAAGCAAGTACTTTCTAAATGCTGTTTTACCTTTTATAGTAAGGTGATCTAAGTAGATGGTTATTATGTAAGTCTTACAGTAAATTATAAAAAGCTGCCAAACTAAGGGAGTGTTGTTAAATTGTTGGTATAAAACAGGTAAACAATTATAAAAGCATATTTTGTTTAAAAAAATAAATCTTTTTATTTGGATTGCTTGCATACTGAATCCTTCATAAAAATAGTGAAGATGATGATTTTATTCCTGACACAGTCTGAAAAAAAATGACAAGCCAAAATACTGAAAAATAACCAAGTGTATAATAGTGCTACCATCAGATGAAAATGCTTCGATAGTGTTAGTGTTAGGAACTTCCATTTGTTTTTTTTTTTCATATGTTTAGCACATTTATTAGAGGAACACATCAAACAAACAAATCATTGACACTGGTTATTTTCAAAGCTGATGTGTCACTGTGCACTTACAATTGTCTGAGTGGGAGTCTTGTAAAAAGACATTGAACTGCCTACATCTGAGCTGCAGTAGAAATTGGCTATAGTTGCATTCTGGTGACGGTTTCCAAAATAGCTGTCAAAGTTATGAGTAAACATTCCCCAAAGTGGATACTAGTTCTCTAATTTATTATGGTCACTAGTGTGAAGACCTTCCACTGGACCAATAATCAAGGAACCTCAATCCTCACCACTGGCACCTGTGGGGAACATTCACTGGGAGAATAACAGGTACACACACAGTATTTCCAGAGGCAGCCCACTGCATCAAGTGCAATTTCCCTTAAGAGCACACAGAGACCACAGTCAGTCCAGGGCTGGTTTCTCTCTCTTCAGATCCTCTAAGACTCCCCACTGGCACAGCTATAGAGTTAGGATCTCAGCTGAATGACCAAGCCAAGACCTCCAGCACCCTCTCTGTCCAACCAGTGCTTTGTGTCCCTGCCTAAGTAGCTGACACACACACTCTTTGAGGTTTAATTCACACACACACACACACACACACACACACACACACACACACACACACACACACACACACACACACACACACACACATACACACACACACACACACACACACCTGGGAAAGGCTGACACAGGTTTATTAGCTATACCCCCGTCTGCCAAGACTATAAGGTAATTATCACTGCCACCAGTCACTCCTTATCAGCTACTTTAGGCCCCTTAACAAAGGTTCAATAACAACAAAGAAGAAGCCAAAACTGGTAAGATACCAGTAAAATTAACAAAGGTTGTCCAGTCTTACTGTGTAATATTAATACTAATACAAGTGGTAGTTTAACCAAGAACAAGGCTGTTAAGAGTGGCCCACAGTGTCACCAAATAAATATGCAAGCACTCTCAAAACTTAAATCTCTCTGCATAGATCAGCCACAGTGAAAGGTTTACATATATTTAATAATAAATAACAAAAAGAACAAGAACATACTCGGTATATATTCACAGTGATATCAAAGTTCAAAACCACAGGAAATATTTAAAATAACATTGCAGTACAGGCTCACACAAATAAAGAAAAATATCTAAACTAAGCTTCACTATATTCCTGACTGAATCAAAGAGAATTACTATACTCTTTTTAGTAACTTACTAATAGAGCAAGGCAGATGTGGTGAATGCTTCTTGTTATTATTGTTAGGTCCAAAACAAAATGCAGAATGCACTGACACTCTAAGAGACTTCTTAAAATAATAGCTAAAATATTACTGCTGGGATAGCTTGCAGAATGACATCATTTCTAGTCATCTGACTTCTAGTTCTCATGCAAACCCCCATTGCTGAAGCTGGCAGTATTTAGCATCTACCTGTAAAAATACTCATACAAGGGCTTTTGCTCAGATCTTTGGCAGATGCTGGAAGTCATAAAACAATTGCATTCCTTCATAGGTTCATAGGTTCATAGGTTGGTACTGGACTATCTGCCCGAAGGCATATATTAGCCCAGCCACGTTGTGCGGTATTCACCGCCCCTTTAGTAGTTCCCTAGACCCTTGTACTAGCAGATAGTATCCTTGGCCCCTATCTAGTAGTGCTGTTGGTGTGATTCCCGGTGTGAACTTTCTGTTACCCATCCACTCATCAAGGTTCCTCTTGAAGAGTGATAGTGAGGGGCTCTGTCTTATGTAGATTGGGACCCTGTTCCATAGTAAGGGAAGTCTCTGTGAAGGGAATCTATCCCTCCAGCATATTCTATTCATTGTTGTGTTGAGGTTTATATCCCTAGAGTGTGTAGCTTGAGTAGTTTTGGTTTTGCTAAGATGGAGCATGTTCAACAATTCTGGGTTGTACATGGCTCTGTACGTTAGACAGAGATTGCCTCTGAGAAAGCGGTATGCAACAGAGAACAGTCATAGCTTTTTCAATCATGCTGCATAGGGCAACTGTTTGAGGCCAGTAATCCTCTTGGTTAGGTACCTCTGTGGTCTCTCCAGCTGCTGGAGATGTCTAGCCAGGTACATTCCAATTGGTGCATTGTACTCAATAATGGGTCTGATGAGGGAAGAGTAGAGGGGCACCATTACATCCTTAGATCTTGATGCGAACCCTTTTTTGATCAGATGGGTCACATAGAAGGATTTTCTAACCACTTTGGCAACGTGGTTATCAAAGGAAAGCTGACTGTCTACTTGGGTCTCTAGATCCCTTATTTCTTCTTCAGATTTCAGGGGATTACCTCCTATGTTGTAGATTGCAGGTACTCTGTTTTTTCCAAAGGGGATTACTACGCACTTTTTTGCATTTAGCTTGAGACCATGGCTTTGACACCATGCATCAGTCTCACTTAGGCCCTTCTGGAGGATCTCCATGCCGGCCGGAGACTCTATTATAGCACCCAGTTTGCAGTCGGCCGCAAATTAGTCAGCCACAGCCCTTCTGTGCTTGTCTGTACTTCTGAAAAGTATATGCCAAACAGGAGGGGCCCCAGGACAGAGCCCTGAGGCACACCACTCGTTACTGGTCTGGATTTGGACATAGATGCTTTCAGAGTGGCAATTAGTTCACCCCAAAGACAATACAGAAAGCTTCCTAGTACAGACTTTGTGTCTCTGGCTGCATTGAAGCATCTTTATGGGCTAGCCTATAAAGTAATTTAATTTCAAATATTTTTCTAAAGTTTGCAGGACTGAGGTTAACCCTCCAGTTCATCTGTTAAGCATATGTATTTAAACAGTTACAATAGTACATGTGCATTTCTGTTCTCTTCCAGTAGGGCACACTGTGGTTACATTTTAGCACAAGCAATTTACAAATACCTTTTCAACACAAACATCTTTGCAGAGCAGTTTGATGTACACATGGCATACAGTTCTAATACATTTGTAACACAAGCATCTTATATAAATTAGTTTGATATTCACAAATGACACGATTATTTATAAAATTCCAGCTAGCTGTGCTGGCAGTACCTTCTTTTGTCACAGCTAGTATCATGTAAGATAACCTGCATGTAGATGGCTTTCTGTATATTTTGGAAGAATGTGGCCTCTAGATTCAGAAAGTTAGAGTGAGGTACATGCAAATGTATTTTATAAGTGAATTGAAGACCAAACCTGTTGCAAAGAATGTGTTAAAAAATACACAAAGGGAGTCTCCTTTGCGGGTGTATAAATACTTAATATAATAACTATGCACCTTAATGAATAATACATCATTAAAACAACAAAATATATCGCTAACTGACTGATAAAAAATTCATGTTTGTACATCTAAACAGTCTAAAAGTATCCAATAAAGAAATCAAAATAAAAAAAGGCAAAGGAGGCACATATGACCATGTCTTTAAATTGATGAAAATTCTGAAAATCTGATTATTCAATAATAAAAAAAAGTATTTTAACAAAAATGTACACATTTCATAAGTAGCTGGTGCAGAGGTTTAAGGCTGTGAGGTATACTTCCTACGGTGGAAGGTCTGATTCTCTCACCCCTCATTTGCCTACTGTGTGACATTGAGCAAGTCTCTTAATCAGACATTGCTACTGGGTCACCCTTGAAAAGGAACTACATGTTCAGTTTGCTACCTGATTGACCAATGGGTATTATTATTGTTGTTGTAATTATATTGGAATGTGAAAATATTCCATTAAATAATGAACAAAGCTACACGTCCAGCACTGTATGTAATAGTAATTGTATAAACTGGTGGCATCTGTAGCAACAAAGAATGTATCCTGACACCAGATGCTCTTAGTCAGTTTCAGTAGTAGCATTCCAAAAAAGGGAAGTAAGCAAACTTTAGAAAATAGCATACTGTTGACAAATCAACCAGCTAATTAACAGTAGCCACCACAACAATAAGGTTTCTGGACAATTAGCCCATTAACACCAGCTTTGCTAAAAATCTAAGGCATTGATAATGTCCACTTGTTTCTGAAACTCTTCCATGACATTTATGTAATTACACAAAGATAATTTGGTATATACAGATAGTATCTAAATGGACATAGCACTTCTTAATATTGTTGAGTATTCATAATAACTATGCCATTACCTTTATTTCGATGGTTTAATACCGCTATCAGAATTGTTTGCTAACTTCCTCAAGGCATACCAATGTTCTTTTTTGTTTTGAATGCAACATATAGCATCTTTAATAATGTTAGAATATTTAAAAACATCAGAATTTCAAAGGTCAGGTAACAGAAAACCCCATTATCGATCCTTTCCATAAATATAGATGTAAAATTTGTGTTAATAGATAAACCCATTGATCATAGTCATCAGTAAAATAAGGGTAACTGGTAAAGAAATCTGCAATTACTGCTGCCAAATGGGTACACTCAGACTCCAAACTGGCATGAAAAGAGTCAGAATAAGTTAGAAAAAAATCACAAGTAAAGTTTTCAAACAAATTTCATGCAATCCAGTAAAGCAGAATGTTCCCACAGGTCATTGATTGGAATGTATGTTAGTCCAGTTATAGACAGGACCAAGTACTACATTCTATACTGATACTTTAAATATAGTAAATTTAATAGAAAAGTTATTGTTATGGTTAACATTAAAGAAGAAAAAGCTATGAAGGTCAAGAACAAACTGCCAAATACAAGAAAAAGTACCTAGGTATCTTTGTTTTTTGCTTTTAGAATAAAAACCACTATGCTATTTATCTTTAAAAAAAAAATAAGACTTGATGATGATTGAGCAAGAATAGCAAGTAACCCTCCCAAGATACTAGCTCTTTCTTTAGATCCACTAAAGTTTTTTTTTTCTGAATCAAATCACTTTCAGTATCTTCATATTCTGATTTGTATCAGTGATTTCATTATGTATTGTATAGATTTCAATTCTGAAGAAAGTTGAATATGGAAGTTGCTAATTTATATATGCACATTTAGACCATTAGCTTTGTCAAAAATAAAAATAAAACTCTAATATCTTTTGTCTTTAAAACTCTAGTGTGCTGTTAATATTCAGATCTCTGGGTTATCACCTGAGCTGAATCATCATTGTCACGTCTGATTTTGTTATACATATGGAATACATTGCTTCCCTCATGCTGATTGCAGGAAAAATGGTTTATCTTAGGAGAACATACAATTAGTTATCACTAAGATGATTTAGTTTTATGGGCATGGAACATGATGCTCTCTAAATGGGGAACACTGACGTAACCTTATTACCTTTGGAAACAGTTCAACAAACATTCTAACATATAGTTAACTCTGGAGTTCTCAAGGATACCACAGAGCCTTATATTACTTCAATAACCCTATCAGCCTTATTATAAGGATAATGTTCCTGCATGATAAATGATTGAGTTCTGCATTTCATTTTTCTGCATCTCATCATTTATATCTAACAGGAAGGTTACAATTTAAAATGTCAGGAAACAATTAACATTCCATAAAGCTAGAATAATATAAAATAAAATTAAAGTATTTATATAAGAAAAAATACAATGGTAGTAAGCACTTTCATGGTTAGGCACTTCTTCGGATCAAACCAGTTATATGCTAGTCAAAATCTTGCAAACTCTATTAAAGTTAAGGCAACATAATCAAACATACTTACAAGTGATTGAAATTAAGCATAGTTATTAACTAAAGTCATGACAACCTAAGCAAGCATAATCACAATTAAGAAGAATTAAACACACTTAAATTTCTGAAGAGTTAGAGATTTAGGTATTCTGTATTTGTGAAACGTTTATTCATGGATTATCTTATTTTGCCAGTAGCAGTCTCTTTTTATTAGGAAGCTTTCCATGTATGTGACTGTTTGCTGATGACTGACAAAATGTGGGATTCAGAAAGGCTTGCATCGTTATAAGCTGTGCAAATAAAGAAGGCTGGTAGCATTAAAAAAGAGCATAAGACAATCAGTTTGTAGATCAATTGTTTGCACTTAGTATCCTTTTTGCCTTCTGCTCTAATTAAAAATCCTAGAAGACAGTCTTAAGTCACAGATCTGAATATTCAGTAAATGAGAACTGCATGCAAAGATAAATGACACACAGGAACATGGATTTTTGCACAAAATGTACAGCGAGTGCATTAATTCTGCTGCTTTAGCAGCCTATAGTAATTTGCAAAAAATATTGCAGCATTTTTTTTTAAGTTTATTTTAGCCCTGCACTACTGCATGCAAAACAATTTCTCTGGCTGTGGCTCTTGGACATCAATATAATGTTAGGCTACTGGAGGTAATGGCATATGAAATGGAGAATGGTCATGACAAGCCACATTGCTGCTTAAGCCAGCAGGCTGTAACTTCCCAGTTTATTTATTTATTTTACATTTGTTGACCGGGCTAGTCTAGCTGGATACATTTCCATTTTCAGTAGAGGCCCGGGGAGAAAAGCTCCACATAAATTTGAACAAAAAACGTTACAATAGACAAGCAAATGGACAAATCATCATAGATGAAAAGACAAATAAAAAATATAGTACCCAATAACAGATATATACAAAAGAGGATCACATTTCTAAAAATAACATTAATTAGCTGAAATAACATCAAGAGCAAGTCACAAAACAGAGAGCAAAATTGATTAATAATATTATATAGAACTAATCTTAGTAACAGCAGGAGAAAGAGAAGCACTAAAATAGGAGAGGAGGAAGGGAAGCAATATAAGAAAAGAGAAGGGGAAGTTGAGAGAGATTAGCATAGAGGAAAGAAGAAACAAAATACTCTAAAAGGAGGTAGACTGAAGCAGATACAGTAAAGAGAGAGGGAAAGTAGTAAGAAAGTGCAGAGTAGTAGGAAAGCACAGAGGAGGTAAAGGATCAGTCAGGTTCTGAACAGGAACAGAGCCAGTGGCTTTGGAAGTAGTCTTTGATTTTGTGTTTAAAGAGAGGCAGAGATGTGGTAAGTGTTATGTCGCTAGGAAGCAGATTCCAGTTCCTTCCTACAGTATTATTGAAAAGAGAGTCACCGGCAGAATTATAAGTCTTTGTTATAGTAGCCATAAGTTTACTGGATGAACAAAGGGAGTTTAGGTTGTTATAGGGGATTAAAAGTTTAGAAAGAATAGGGGTTTTGTTTGGTTGGTATAAGATTTTATGGGCAATAGTGAGTTGAGGGATTAACAGAAGGTTTTGTAGTTCAAGCCAGCCTAGAAGTTTCAGGTTAATACAGTGATGAGTTCTAAAAGGGTTACTAGTGGCAAAACGGGCAATGTTGTTGTAGCAAGTAGCCAGTTTGTTAAGGTTGGCTTTCTTAAGGTTAGTAAAAATTGGTGAGGCATAAAGAAGAGTAGACAAAAGATGAGAGTGGGCAATCTTGGCTCTGGATGATGATGTTAGGAAAGGTTTAATTCTATATAGGCTTCCTATTTTTCTATTGACTGTTTTAATGGTGTTGTTGATATGCTGGTCAAAGGAGAGGTTGTTATCAATTGTTATTCCTAATAATTTTGTTGTTGGATCAGGAGCAATGAGAGTGGCATTATTTGAGGAGATGGTGAAGTCCAAAGGGGTGGACCTAGTGCTAGGAGAGAAAAGGAGAAGTTTAGTTTTTTTGGCATTGAGGAGGAGGTTGCGTCTGGTGAACCAAGTTTCTACAGCGTTGAAGACATTTTGAGTAATAGATGAAAGTTCATTAGGAGATGAAGCAGAGCAGATAAGGGTGGAGTCATCTGCATATTGAATGCAGGTAGATTGAGGAATTGCTAAGTGAAGATCATTGATGAACAGGGAGAAGAGAAGAGGTCCTAGAATGGAGCCCTGAGGTACACCGATGGAAACGGGCGTGAGTGAGGAAATTTGGTTTTCCCAACAAACTGCTTGCTGTCTATTGCCAAGGTAGGATGTAAACCAGTTAATGGCAAGATTATCAAAGGAGAGGGATGTAAGAGTGTTAATTAAAATGGAGTGGTTGACCATATCGAAAGCTTTAGAGAGGTCAATGAAGAGAGCAGAAGAGAGAAGGTTGTCGTTGCGGTTCCTGTTGATCGTATCTACAAATGATAGGAGAGCAGTGGTAGTACTGTGATGTGGTCTGAAACCGTGTTGACAGTTTGCTATTATGTTGTTTTGAGAGAGATGCTGTAAAAGTTGTAGGTGAATACATTTTTCCATTATTTTTGCTAAGGGAGAAAGGAGGGCAATTGGTCTATAGTTTGAGTACTCAATGGAGTTTCCACCTTTATGTAAAGGGATAATATGGGATATTTTCCAGATGTCTGGGATGGTTCCCTCTTGGATTGTCCTATTTATAAGTATAGATACTGGATATGCAATTTCTTTGGCAGCTTTTTGGAGGAAAAGTGAAGGGAGCTTGTCAGCAGAAGGGGTACAAGGCTTCAGTTTGTGGATAAGTCTAGAGATGAAAGATGTAGGAATAGGGTGTATTTTAAAGTTATTTGAAGGGTGTCTTTGGTTTATAGGTGGGCTGGAGTTATTAGTGCTAAGTTGTTTAGCTAGTGATAGAATAGTGTCAGTAAAAAAAGAGTTGAAAGCATTTGCAGTGAGGTGGGGAGTATCTGGGTCGGCATTGAGAGGGGTGGGAGTTTTGGATGTTTCTGGGGAGAGGAGTCTATTTATAGATGACCAGAACTGTTTGGGGTTGTTATGATGAGTTTGTTGAAGTTTGCAGTAGTAGGTTTTTTTGTCAGTAATTATTGCTTTTTTAGTCGAGTTTCTAAGTTGGCGGAAATGAAGAAGGTCAAGGGAATTTCTATGGTTTCTCCATTTGGCCCAGACTTTATTTCTGGAGAGAATTAGCTTTTTAGTTTCTTTAGAGAGCCATGGAGCAATATTGGGTTTCATTCTGATGGTGCGTTCAGGAGCATGTTTGTTGAGAATGGATAAAAAAGTGGCATTAAAGTATGATACTGCATTTTCAAGGGGAAGAGATTTCAGGGGGCTCCAGTTGCATTTGCTGAGTTCATTTTGAAATAGGTCGATGTTAAAATTTTTAGTAGAGCGTATTTTTGAATGTTAGGGGTTAGGAAATCAGTTCTTTCTCTAGTAATAAAGGTTAAAGCATGGTCACTTATGTCATCAGGCAGGGTTCCTGCTTTGTAGGCGTGTTTGATTTTGTTTATGAGTATCCAGTCTAAAATACTCTCTTTATTGTTAGGCTTGTTGATTCTAGTGGTTGAAGTAATAGTCTGGGTGAAACCATATAGGTTCATATGAGAGGAAGGATTTTCTGCATTTATAGTGTTCCAGTCAACATTGATGTCACCTAGAATTATAGTTTCTTGGGGGTAAGTAGTAGATACCCAGCTGAGAAAGGGTTCTAGTATGGGTATATTGTTTCCTGGTGGTAAGTAGATGCAGATAATATAAAGGGATTTCTTGGTGTTTATTTGGAGTTTTGTTATGATGGCTTCTACTTTGCAATCTGGGGTAGGATAGGCTGGAAGAGTAGAGATATTAAGCTGATTCTTAAAAGAATTGCTACTCCACCACCTTTACGTTTTGGTCGGTCAAGTCTTATTATGCTATATCCTTGGGGTGTGATCTCAGTGTCTTTTGTTTCTGGTTTCAGCCAGGTCTCTGAGAGGCACAGAATGTCAAACAAATGAATATCAAGGAGGGCATGTAATTGAGCTATTTTGTTATTTATACTATGAATGTTTAGGTGTCCAATAAGGAGGGAGTCATAGATTTTAGGTGAATTAGTTTTGGGAGAGGGATAAGCTGGCCCAGGATTAGGGTGGATATCTCCATCTTGTAATGTAAGAAGATTAGGTTTAGTTATTAAATGGTTCTTTAGAAAGATTTGAAGTATTAGTTTTTTATTGGTAGGATATACATACTTAAGGTGGGAGAGTCTGTGGTATTTAGGTAAGAGATAGTTGGGGTTAAAGGTAATGTTAGAGTGTAAAATGGGAGAAGTATTTGTAAGGGTTGATGTGTGTTTATAGGGGTAGATGGAGTGGGCAGAAAGAGGGTTTTCAAAGAAGGTAAGAAGGTATGCAGAGAACAGGATGGTAAGGAGTGGAATTGTGAGTGTGGGCATAGTAGGGAAGTTGGGAGGCATAGTTAGAGAGTATTATAGTAGGAGTTAAGGAAGATACTAGAAGAGGCTAAGATAGGAGAAATGATATAAAGCCTAATAGGAGAGGGAGGAGAGAAAGAGGGCCAGTAAGAGGTAGTAAGAGGGTGTAAAATGGTAGTGTAAGAGAAAAATAAAAAATAAAAATGAAGTAGATGACAAATATAGAGCTGTGAGGTCAGATATAAGGGAGGGATTTTGGAAGGAATGAGGTATGAGGGGAGGAGGTGGTAAGGGTTGTGGTTAACAGAGGAGCGGGATAAAGCAGGGTAAGATATTGGTAGAAAGAAGTAGGGGGTGTGTTCAGAGAGGTATAAGAGTAGGACCCCTGGGGGTGGGTGGGAATTGGGGGTAGGGAGGGGAGCGGAGTGAGCCCACAGGGCGAACGGAGCAGGAAGAAACAGCTGAAGGAGAGATGGGAAAGGAGGCAATCAAAAATGCAGGTAAGTAAGGTGAGAGAGGTATATAGTGAGAAAAAGAAGGTAAAGTAGAGACCAGAGTTCAGGGAGAAGATAAAGCACAGACAGGTAAAAATCAGTATGTGAACATACAGTGAAAATAGAGGAAGAGCAGGTCTGAGTTAAGGAAAGTAGGCAGCTTACAAGGAATAGAGCAAAGCAGGGAGATAGGGGACAGATGGAGAGTGAGGCTAGGATAGAGGTGAAAAGGAATAGGAAGCCAGAGTACTATTGTAAACAGATGTAAGGGCTAGTTGGAGCCAGAAGGGAACAGCATACAAAACAACAGAAACAGAGGGGAGGGAGCTACCTAAAAGATAGTGCAGATAAAAAGAGAAAGAAAATGGAGAAATAAAGAATAAGACCAAGAGAGGTGTGAGGGAGAAGAGAAAATAGTTAAAAAGTAGGAGAGTAGAGCATACAAAGGGTGGGAGAGGGAGGGGGGGCTAAGAAGGGCAGGTACTGGCTGCTAGAGACTCACACACAGGCAAACTATAAGACCCTTATAGGAATACCAGAACAGGAGCCCAATTTGTAAACAAATCTATGCCCAGAACCTACTTTCTCTACTTTTCTTTCCTTTTCTTTCCTTTTCTTTCCTTGGTAGAGTGTACAGTATAGGACAGGCAGTTTCAATCAGTCACAAGAGGGTTGGCAGGTTCTTCCGACACCAGGAGGATTTACAAGAAGACTGGAAACAGTATAGTTCAGCTGGAACTTTGGGGATAGGCAGGCAGGTAAGAAGGCGGAAAACAAAAAAGAACAGTGTTTACACAGGTATTAGCATGAGAGAAAAAAGGTCCAACAAAAACGCAGTTGAAAGAACAGAATAACTACCAATCTAATACTTATACTCTATTTAATAGTTGAAATAAGGTAGCCTATTGATAAGCATTAGCTCATTGCATTAATACAGTGATGACAGTACATATAAAATAACAATATGCTGGAGAGTAAATTGTATGACATTTATAAACAGCTTCTCAGTTATCATTCATCATTAAAATAAACTCTGAGGTTTTAGTAAGTCAGTAATAGGAAAAGAAATAAAAACAAAATTTGTGTAGTAGATAGTGCAGGTAATTATAAAATATATTGTATAATAGACTAGCATGGATAATTGAGGATGAAATAAGGGATTTACAGGGGCATCAGCAGCAAATAAATAGCTACCGCTTAGAAGCCTTTAAAAACTAGGGTCTGCAGGTAAAATGTAAAACCACCAAGAGTTAAGGTGTTAAAGTCGCTTGGTTCCTTGTTTCTACTACTACAGTGCCTAAGCGCAAGTAGCTGGTGAGCGGTAATTAACATACAGTTAGAGGTTTAGGTACGCTAGATGATAGGAGGGTATTTAAAACCCTGCAAGAGATAAGGTGTTGCTAGCGCTTAAATCCCTGTTTCTTGCTGTGTAGCATTTTTAGCACAAACTAAGTGATAAGCAGAGATACCTCATAAAAGAGGTCTTAAGGAGCGATAACATTTCAGGGTAGTTTCAGCTCAAAAAAATATTTAATTTATTACTCAGGAGAGTTAAACAGGACCTGGATAACTTGTTGCAGACTAATGTTCAAAGTTTCAATTTGATTTAGATGAGTTATTGTTGCTTTCTAAAACTATTTAACTTATAAATGCAGTTCCTGAACTACAGTAGCAATTTATTGAGGACTTGTGGAGTTAATATCTGATAATGATTGCAAAACTTCAGTGACCTTTGGTGAACTGTTCATTCCTGGCACATTTTTTTTCTGTTTCTCAGAATGTTTTTGTCTCTACATACAACTTTAAGTAGGAAAGAAGTCAAATCCCTTCCTGAGATTTGCCCAATAGCGAAGCCTTTCATCACTTGACTATGTTACTGCTTTTGATATTTTAAAAATCAGTTCTACATTATTTCTTGCAGAAATGTAACATTTTGCCCGGAGCCCTTCTTGAGTGCTCTTGGAACCCTTGTTCAAACTCAGTACTCTGACATTGTTTTCCTGTTTTATTTTCCTAGTGGATAATTTCTTTAGACTCTTTTCATGTGGAACAAATCTTTTAAAATACAAATACTTAAATTATAACACATGATCCCATATTCACAGAATTTCTCCAAAATTTTTTCTAGCATTTACTGTTCATTGGTAATTTTATACACAAATTTATCTAGCAAGCCATATTATCAATATGTAGAACCTATTATATATGTATAACATATTATCAATATGTTTTCACTTGGGCTTCATTTCTGTCTAATATATAGCATGAATTATTTAATTGGTCATTGAAATAATTTTTTTTCTATTCTGTGTGTGTCATTCCTGTTAATTAGATTTCTGGTACTAGTGTTTCACCGGAGAGAGAGCTAACTACACTGACAAACATTGGTAACAAAGCAGTAACTTACTATGTTTTGCCTATCAGCACTTCTTCTGATATTAAAAGTTGTACTGATGTATTAAGATACACATATTTATTTGGAGGTTTGAATTGCATTGTGACACATGTTTTCCTGGCAGCTAGCATTACTGTAATATAATGCTGTATCACGTTGACTGGAAGCTAATGTTTTACTGCTGTATATATTTGGGGGTCAGTGTTGGATTCATCCATTGTCTGGAGGTTATGTTTATGTTGCAGTACCATGCACTGCAGGCTCAGATTTATTTAAGTATTTGGCATTTAATTTATGATATTCCATGTGCTATCTTTGTGCATGAATCTCTTTGTCAGGTTTTTCACCTCTCATAACCCCCTTTGAAATCAGTCATATAATAAAAGCAGAGGAAAGTTAAACAATAATACAACAGCATCTTGACAGGCAACTCAGACACAAATGTTTTGGTTCAGTTTAAAAAAGAAAATGAATTCTGACTGGTTCTGTTTTCTTTCATAGATGTTTTGCAAGGGGGTAGTTCAGTTCACCAGAATGAATGTCACCAAATGTTGCTTTGACTGAATTCAGCTAGCTTAGTGAAAGCAGACTTTTTCAATCAGACATTTGCTAAGGGCAGAAAAAATATTTTTCTCTTTGAAAACTGATGGAAATATTAGCTTACGCATGTGTCTCATTATACGTCTTTTTGTGTATATGCATATGTATATGCATGAATGTGTGTGCATGCATGTGTGTTCCTGGACTTGTGTGTTTATGTGCATATGCTAAATGTGTGTGCATGTGCAAGTGTATGCATGCAGGCATGCATGCATGAATTTATGTGTGTGTTCATGTATGTGTGTTTATGTGTGCACATGTTCATGCCTATGTATTATGTGTATGTGTATAATCATGTGTGCTTGTGTGTTCATCTGTGTATGTTTATGAATGAATGCATGTGAATGTGTGAGCACATGTGTGTTAATGTATGTATAGCTGTATGCACCTGTGCTTGTGTGTGCATGTGCATGTACATGTGCATGTGCACGCATAAGCGCATGTGTGTGTGTGTGTGTGTGTGTGTGTGTGTATGTGTGTGTGTGTGTGTGTTTGTGTGTGTGTGCTTGTGCTGTGTGTGCATATATTTGTGTGAGGATGTGTGTAGCCCAGTGGCTTACTATTGAGACTGCTTTAGTGAAAGAATGGCTCTTTCCTTAATATTCAGTGATTTCACTGCTGATTATATTAAGTATGAGAAACAGAGGTATGACATCCATGCCATTTTTCTCACTTGCGTTTAGTAAAACAACATGTACTAAAGTGTCTTCTAAGGAATTTAGGACAGCTAATTTACATATCAGTAACTACCACAATGTTTCCCAACATTTGGTGCCTGGAGGTGGTATAAAATATTGTGCATCTATTCTGATGCACTTAGCATAATAAACTGGTAGTAAATAAACATGTTAACAATATTATAAATACAGAAGGCGTAAACCTTAGATAGTTAAATGTGAATGTTGTCAGAATATCTCTCTCTGTAGCACTAATGGACAAGCCAGCAAGTCCTTCTCAGTGTTTCCACATTTGTTTGATACAGTGATCATAGCTGGTATGATCAAACTGATTTTTTTCATTCAATCAGTGATATATCCCGTTGGAAATGAAACTACATGCAGGATGTTGTCATGGCTAGATGCTTGCACAGCTATTGGTAGGTGCTAGCTGAGCCAACCAATGGTGAGGTCACAAAAGGTAAAATGACGGCCATCAGACTAGTAGGTACTGACTTGTGAAATGAGCAGTGCTTGACATACCCACTGATAGGAGGGGAGTGACCACCATCTCACTAATCTGGCCATGTCTCTTTCATTCACCTAATTCATGTATTCAGATCTGAGTCAAGTATATTTCAAATGAAAAGCAAAAACTCTAAGCTGCATTGTTATTCTGCTTAATAGTTATGTTTGACTGATAGCTATGGATTTCAGACAAAGACCTCACAAATTCCGTGTGTTGTCAGACAATGCTATATTATCTATAGTAACACAACAGAGAATATGTAAGATCAGTAAAACACTGGAAATCTGTCAGCTGTTAGATGAGATAAAGCACTAGCACTTTCCTAAGTTACAAAGGTTTACTGGACTTTATTAATAAGTAACAGTTTTTTTTTGGGTTTGTCGTAATTCAGTGGGGAGAGTTTTATTGCAGCATAGTTCTGCTGTTGCAGCAAATACAGATGCTTCTGTCCCTATAACATTTTAGAGTCTAAGAATGAAAATAATTGATTATGTTTTATTTGTTTATTATTTGTTAATGAGCTAGGCTGCTCCATAAGCCCTTTTCAGCCACAAATCAGGCCAAAGTAGAAAAAATTAACTAGCATATTTTTGGCAAGTGAGAAAAAGACTACTAGGAGTAAAAAAACAGCTTCTATTATTGACAGTGAATCGAAGGCAGGGCAGGACTGAACTGTAGACCCTCTACCCCTGAAGTATGTCACCGTACTACTTGAGAGGCAATGAGGTATTATTTTATTTAATTTGTTAGCCAGAATGGAATGCTGATCCAAATGGACCATTTCCATATACAATCCGGGATTAGAAAAAGAGACTTAAAAACCTGGTACATTTCAAAAGTTGATAGTTGGTAAGAAATATAAAGAAATAATTAAATACTGATTATAAATGCTATACAGATATAATTGGTTTGAATTAATACGCAAGTTAAATACAGAAATGATTATATACTATTTACCAATGTTATGCAGATTAAACCAGAAAACTAATGCATAGTGGTTCTTGCGTCGTTGTGAAAATGGAACACAAACAGAAGTCAGAATTTTAAATGTTTAACAGTATGGCCCTCACAAACAATATATATGCAAGGGGTAAATAACTGCGTGAAGGGAGCTTAGGTGATAAACATGTATGGGTGAAATATTAGTTAACTCCAGCAGATGAAGCATAGAGTTTAATTTAGAGGAAGGTAGTATAATTTGTTTGATAGACAAGATCTGCTCTGGTAAGTAGGAGGATTCAGATATTGATATATTAGGATAAATTGTCATAGCAGTCCCTTATTAACATTGTTATTCTGGAAGCATTTACATTGGGCTAGTTTGAACAGGTAACTCTTAAATTAAGAGCTGGATTTATTGTTGCAAGACTGATTACAATGTTTTTGGGGCTTTGACTGTGATAGAATGGTCAGTTGAATGGAATTTATTTGTTGGAGTCTTGGAGACTGGGGATAGAGGGGGTAAAGGATCTAAGATAGTTTTTTGCATAAAGTCTATAAGGGAAAGATGGGAAAGGAGGTAAGACTGAAATGCTCATATAGAAGAGAAGGTATTAGTAGTGCTCTCTGTAGTACTGGTGACCATTTAACCTTGTAAGAGTGCTGCAGTAGGGTTCTGTTAATGAGGTGAAGGTAAAAAACTGCAGATGACACTAAAGGTAATCCATAGGGTGTTAAGGTTCTTTTTTGAAATTGCAGTGACTATAGAAAGTCCATGCACTAGCCGTAGATGGAATACCCCTTTACCAATTGTTAATCCTCCAGCAGAGAAGAAGTGTGAAATCCTTTTGGGCAGAAGAATTGCTTGCTACTCTTTACCATATTAGCAGGGATATGATCTTGAAAATTGTGGGTTTTGTCTAGTCAGAATTTCACTTATCTTAATCTACAATTTTTATGAGTTAGAGAAATTGCAGTTCATATTGCATTTATATAGCTCTTTAGCTATTCTTTGGTTGGTTCCAAAGAGTTTGATTTTATTGTTCAGTATTAGATTGTGTTGTGTTAACCAAGAGGAAAGGGGGATAGAATCTTGTTCCAGTTCATTTTTCATCTGAGTAGTGGTGGAGCTTGTTCTATTAATTACTATATCATCTCATTTCCATGCAGGAATTTAAACTCTGAGGGTAAATTAAAGGCATTGAGTTCTACTGTATTGCTCAAATAGGTATAAATATATCACTAATACATCAATCCAGTTACTAATTTATTTCACCAATATATCAATAAACCACTAATAGATGATTAAAGCATATGCAGCACCATGTTAGGGAGGAGTTGCATTCTTGCTTCCTAAATTTGAAAAGGTGCAGCCATATCAAGAATCCAGAATAGAAAGGCAGAGTACTTCTGAAACTATAGAGGACAACTGCATAACTTGTTCTTTTCTCTTGATTTTAAATGTTCATGTTTCCTTAAGAAGACAGCAGTTACTTTCTTGTTATTCTACATATAAGAAAGCATATTTCCTAAGGGGTGTTATACAAAAGCCTTTTGTAAATTCCCTCTCAGTGAATCATTCATGGCACTGAAGCAGTTCAGACAGTTTTGTGTCAATGCTGTGGACTACAATGGAGATTTGTTGTACCTTTTAAGGAAAGTCAGATTCCAAAAGCAACATTCTATATTAATTGTAATTAAGATAAAGATCTAAAGTCAGCCAGCCTTAGCAAGTATTGCCATTCTAAATACTTGCTGATAATTAAATGATGAAACTTGGCAGATTTGTTGTGCATTTTCCTACATTTACATGAGACGAATAGTTTAAGTGGAGCTTGTGAAGGCTGTTGAGTGTACAAACACTAACAATGCATGTCATCATTGCACTGAATGAAAATCAGTCATTGAGACTAATTTATATTTCACACATCTTGATATTGATGTTGCAATAATATATTATGACAGATGGAGCAGAATGCCAGATTTTTATTTCCTACCATGGACAAAAATAATTTCTGCATAAATTCTATATTTGGCAACTTTTTGATTAATTTTAAGATGCAAAACATTCTTAATTGGGAAGGAATTATAAATTAGTACCCATTTAAAAAAAGTCAGAAAAGTTATATCTCTTAAAACAGGTTTGAACAGTTGATGTATTCTTAGAGATGTTAATACTGAAGTTCATTTAAGTGAAATCAAGCAAAACCTTTATAGTCTGAAGAGAGAGAGAGAGAGAGAGAGAGAGAGAGAAATATAATGCATGTTAATAACAAATTAACATTCCTCATAGTATCTTATTTAAGTGTTTCAGGTACTGTGGCATGACGATAATGTCTTTCAAATATGACTCATATAATTTATTTATTTTTTTATTTTATTTATTTTACATTTGTTGACCGGGCTAGTCTAACTGGATACATGTCCATTTTCAGCAGAGGCCCGGGGAGAAAAGCTCCAAGGAAGCACAAAAATATAATCACATATACAAAGATTAATTTCATGTTAAAGACTAGGAATAATCTCAGAGTTCCAGGGAGATAAGCTCCGAGGAAGCACGAATATAGTAACATATACAAAGATTAATTTCATATTAAACATTGCTAGAAAGAAAGACCAGGAATAATCTCAGAGTTCCAGGGAGATAAGCTCCGAGGAAGCACGGATATAGTAACATATACAAAGATTAATTTCATGTTAAACATTGCTAGAAAGAAAGACCAGGGATAATCTCAGAGTTCCAGGGAGATAAGCTCCAAGGAAGCACGAATATAGTAACATATACAAAGATTAATTTCATGTTAAACATTGCTAGAAAGAAAGACCAGGAATAATCTCAGAGTTCCAGGGAGATAAGCTCCGAGGAAGCACAAATATAATAACATATACAAGATTAAATTCATGTTAAACATTGCTAGAAAAAAGACAAGGAATAATCTCACTGGTTGTTTGTTCTTAGTCTAGTGCTAAGTTAAAAACACTTAACATAATACAGCCGTAGTTGCAATATAACATTTAAAGGATAGCAGCTGAGTTAGAGAAGTTATTAGTAGGCAGGTTGGCATAAAGAAGGACAACAAAAGTATGAGCTGCAATATTCAGAATATGTGTTAAAAACAGGTTTAATTGAAGAAGTTTTGAGGAGAAAATAAGAAAAGATCTAGAAAGGAATAATTTTGTTGTTAGTAAGAAAAGGAACAAGAATATAGAAAAGAGGAGCGTAGGTAGATCCAAGGAAGAAAGGTAATATATCAGTCAGGTTTAGTACAAGGGCATAACCACTGTGTTCTGAGAAAAAGTTTCAGTTTGTTTTTGAAGAGTGATATTGAGGGAACAGAGGAAAGTTCAGTAGGAAGAAGGTTCCAGGATTTTCCAGCAGTATTACAGAAAAGAGAGTCTCCAGCCCTGTTGTTAGATTTACAAATATTTACCAGCAGTCTTTGTGACGAACGTAAGGTCTTAAGATTGTTGTAGGGGACAATGAGGGTAGATAGTATTGGGGTATCTGTAGGATGGTAAAGGGTTTTGTGGACAGTGGTAAGTTGGTGGAATTTAAGCTGATTTTGTAATTCAGTTGCTTTAGGCTAATACAGTGGTGGGTTCTGAAAGGGTTTCCAGTGGCAAATCTGGCTATGCTAGTGTAGGCACTTTCCATTTTATTAAGGTTGATTTTAGAGAGGTTAGTATATATGGGTGAGGCATAGAGGAGAGTAGAAATTAACAAACTTCTAGCCTTTGTTAAAGTTCTTAAGAATGCACAGACTTACCATCTTTACAATGGAGACAACCATATGAAGTTTAGCATAGTCTCAGAGTTGCACTAGAAATTCTCTAATTGTTAAACTAGAAATTCTAGTTTAATTTAAACTTAAATTTCTAGAAATTTAGAAATTGCTAAACTAGAAATTCTCTGATTCTAATATGAGCTCCTGAGAGCAAGGAATGCCGCATACAAAGCAAATAACAAAGATGCACTCAGGGTGGCCAGAGCTAATCTCAACAGGGGGATAAAGGAGGCAAAACGTGAGTGCGGCCAGAGAATACAGGGTCACTTCAATGACAACTGAGATACCAGACAGCTGTGGCAGGGGATACAAGCTATAACATACTACAGGCCTGTTTCTTCAAAATGTGATAATATTGAATTCCTGAATGAACTTCACAACTACTTCAGTAGGTTTGATGAGGGGAACAACTCCTGGCAACTAAACTCCCCATCAAACAAAATGAGGAAGTACTCTACTTTAACCCAGTGGAAATCCATAATATCCTAAGTAGAGAAAACTACAGAAAAGCAGCTGGCCCTGATAACATTCGAGGGACAGTATTCAGAGACAGCTCTGCTCAACTGACAACAGTACTTGTGAACATTTTCAACATATCTCTTTGCCAGACCCAAGTACCAAGGTACTTCAAGAATAGTACTATAATACCCCTACCAAAGAAATTGCAGCCAGCCAGCCTAAATGACTACTGTCCAGTTGTTCTAACCTTGACAGTGATGAAATGCTTCAAGCGGATGATCAAGGACCACCTATCTGCAAACTTACCAGCATTACTAGACCCACTTCATTTTGCCTACAGAGCCAGCCGCTCTATAATAGATGCCATCTTATTTGCTCTTTATGAATCCTTGGCACATCTTGGCAACAAAAACTGTTATGTAAGAATGCTATTCATTGATTCTTAGCTCTGCCTTTAATACAGTCATCCCTTGTCCAGCTGGTTGTCAACACCCACTTATGCAACTGGATCCTGGACTTTCCCATTGATAGACCCCAAAACATATGTGTGGGCAACAACACCTCAAGGAGCTTAACACTAAGCATGGGAATCTCTCAAGGATGTGTCCTGAGACTTCTGCTGTTTATAGGTTCATAGGTTCATACTAGGCTATCTGCCCTAGGGCATTTACAAGTGTAGCCAGAGTGTGTTTGGCTTTCGCCACCCATTTTAAAATTAATTTTGCTATGCCCTTTTTCGAGGTTAGTATACTGTGCCTCTGTCTAACAGTGACACAGAAGTGATACCCGGAGTAAATCTACGATCTCCCATCCACTCATCAAGATTCCTCTTGAAGAGAGTCAATGAGGGACTCTGCCTAACCTGGACTGGGATTTTATTCCAGAGTGAAGGGAGCCTCTGGGTTATGAATCTGTCCCTCCAGCATGTCCTATTTATTTCAGTGCTGAGGTTCAAGTCTCTCGAGCACGTAGCTCGATGGGATTTGGATTTTCTGAGGTGCAGCATGTCCATTAATTCCGGGTTGGACATGGCTTTATACGTCAGGCAGAGATCGCCTCTGAGCAGGCGGTATGCCACTGAGTAGAGCTGGAGTTTCTTTAACCGGGCAGCATATGGCATCTGTTTGAGCCCTTTGATCCTGTTGGTGAGGTACTTTTGGGGTCTTTCCAGTTGCTGCAGGTGTCTGGTAAGGTACATCCCAAAAGGGGCATTGTACTCAATTATCGGCCTGATGAGGGATGAGTAAAGAGGCATGATGACCTCCCCTGATCTAGATGTGAATCCTTTCATGATTAGGTGGGCTATATAAAATGTTTTTCTAATCACTTTGGACACGTGGTTGTCGAATGAGAGATTGCTATCAACCTGGGTCCCCAGGTCCCTAATTACTTCTTCCGTACTTAATGGATTACCATCTATGTGGTAATTTGTGGGCACTTTGTTTTTGCCAAAGGGGATGTCTATACACTTTTTGGCGTTTAGCTTGAGGCCATGGCTCTGGCACCAGTTGTTTGTTTCTATGAGGCCCTTTGGTAGGATGCTTGTGTCAGCTGGAGAGTCGATTATGGCACCCAGTTTGCAGTCATCTGCAAACTTGGTCAGCCACAGTCCTTCCGTGTTGGCCTGTACCTCCAAGAAATATATACCGAACAAGAGAGGTCCCAGGACTTGTAACTGGTTTGGAGTCTGACATGGCTCCAGCAATTCTAACATGTGGGTTCTGTCCTTGAGCCAGTTTGCAACCCATCTTGTGACATAGGGGTTTATATTTAAGCTGGTGAGCTTATCTATAATGCCCGAGTGGGGTATTGTATTGAAGGCTTTTGCGAGGTCCAGGTAGGCTGTGTGGACCACCTTTCCCTTGTCAGTGGCCTTGGTGACTGTTTCAAAGAAATCGACCAGGTTTAAGAGGCAGGATCTGCGATTAACAAAGCCGAACTGGGTAGGATCCAGTGTCTGTAGGTCCCCAATATCTTTATTTATGAGGTCCATGATGATCCTTTCCCTAGCTTTGCAGACCAAGCTAGTCAGGCTTATGGGGTGATAGTTTCCAGGATCCGTTGAGGCACCACCTTTGTAGAAAGGGACCACTGTTGCTGTACGCCACTCTTTGGGTACATATCCTGTAGTAAGGCTGAGATTGAACAGTAGTTTTATGTTTGGGTTTAGTTCTTCTTGGAGTTCATGTAGGACGCAGCCCGGGACACCATCTGGTCCCATTGATGCTGTATTTTTTGCTTTGGAGAGGGCGGCTCTTACCTGAACATCTGAGATGTCAGGGGGCAGCACTCTGCTGGGATAGATATTTGTCCTTTTGGTGGGGAAGGAGGGGAGAAGTTTGCGCTGAACCTGTCAGCTAGGATGTTGGCAATGTCTGTGGGTTTGGTGTATTTTTTGTCATTTTGGACTAATTCTGAGCATATCTGGGAATTCCCACCCAGGTTCCTAACATAACTAAAAAAAGCCTTGTGATTATCCTTAGTGTCCTGTGCAATTTTTCTCTCGAAGCTGGCCTTAGATGATTTTATGAGTGCCCATAGTTTTTTGCAAATACTGATCAGAGATGCCTTCCCTTTTTGGGATTTTGCTCTATCATGTAGTAGCGTCCTGCTTCTATTGTATAGTTTGTTTATGGCTGGGGTCCACCAGACAGGATGCCTGCCTTTGGAGGATTGGGTCTTGGTTTTGTTTGGGATTGCATGATCCATGCATTCCTGAAGGTGTTCATAGAATGTGTTTATAAAGGATTCTGCGGTCTGGGCCGTATTTTCCACAGGCCTGGGGGCTTTGAAGGATTCCACCTCAGTTTTGAGGAGTGTAAAATTTGCTTTAGAGAAGTTTTTCACTGTGGATTTCTGGGCAGGGGCTGGGGTCGGGATGTGAATATCTAGTGAGATTAGTTTATGGTCTGATCTTACCAGTGAGGGATACACTTCTGGTCTGGAGCATAGAGTCCCCATGTTGGTGATGATCAGGTCCAGTATGTTTTCCCCTCTTGTGGGAGTGGTAACAAGTTGTTCCATAGCATTTGAGTTTAAAAATTCTAGGAACCTTTGGGCTAGGGTGTTGGAGCTAGAGTAATGCTTCCAGTCTATGTTTGGGTAGTTGAAGTCACCCAATATAATGGTATTTGGAGAGACCTTCATATTTTCCAGTGTTCTCAGGAAGGCAGAGTGGGGCTCCTGGGTTTGGGATGGTGGTCTGTAGCAGGCTATAAACTGGAAGGCAGTTTTACCCACTGTTAGTTGCACATGGATAGTCTCTGATGCTTCATGCTGTGCCACTAACCTGGAGGTGTGGGTATCTTTGACGAATATTGATACTCCCCCTCCTTTTGTGGTTCGGTCCAAGTTTTGGGGCTGAAAAACACGGTATGAGGTATAACCTGGTAGTGCTGGGGTTGCTCTCGGGAGCCTTGAACCAGGATTCTGTTACTGCACAGATATCAATGTTCTCCATTCTAAGGAGAGTTTTGAGTGTGTGCATCTTGAGGTTTAGACTTCTGGCATTGAGTAGCATTACTCTTAGTTTCTTATCCCTTGTGATACCTATGGAGGTGGGTTTGTCTTTTGAGCCTTGCCTAAAAAAGGCACTATGGGGGTGGCAAGAGCCTTTGCCAATATCCGAAAGCCCAGGGGTGACAGGTGCAAGCCATCCCTAGCGAAGCATCGTGGCTTGTCGAGCATGTCATCCTAGGCTGACAGGTATTGGATCCCCTTTGAATGACACCAGTACTTAAGCCAATTGTTGAAATTGATCATCTTGTCTTCATATTGTGGCATCATTCTTGGTGAGGGTAAGATGCTACTCAAGGTCAGGGTCATACCGGCCTGGGCTACATGCTCAGAGAGCTCCTCTATGTCTCTTTTCATGTAGTCCAGGGAGGTACGTCTCAGGTCATTCACACCAGCATGGACAACGACTGAGTCATATTTGTACTTGTCTTGGAGTGACCTGAGTGCTTGTGTTATGTGGTGGATCCTAGCGCCCGACAGGCAGCTCACCGTGACCTTCTCCTTGTTCAGCCTGACGATAGACTCACCTATTACAAGTGTATCAGGTGTGTTGTTTAGCCTTAAGGGCTGTGACTGTTCAGCACACTTGCTTTGTGAGCTATGTGTTGCACGTGTTTTGTTTTGGGGTAGCAGTTGCTTGGGTGTCTGCTTTGGAGGTCTCTGTTGCTTAGACAGATTTTTATTTAGAGCCTCCGAATATGTTTTTGTGTATTTATGTGTTTGGTTTGCTGTCGTGGTAGGTCTATGTGAGACTAGAATTGTAGTGAGTGTGGTTTCCTTCTCCTCCTGACTGGTTATGCCAGTACTGACTTGAGAGAGCTTAGCCTCCAGTTTGGCTATATGGTTGCATCTATCACATGTGTTGGAATTTGTTGGAAGGAGGAGAGGGTTGTCTGTGTACATGAGGCAGTTGTAACATTGCCTCAAGATTCCCAGATTCACCAGTTGGACCGGAGAGGAGATTGACAACTGACTTTTGGACATGCTAGAATAGTATTGGGAATTCCTTTATAATTGAAAAAAGGGCAAATGGGGAACAAGGTACTCAAGGGGAGTTTGTGAGGGTGTAGTGCTTTTAATTTTTTAGTGCTGACTTATATAATTGCTTTAGTGAGCAAGTGCCAGGATTTAGAGTAGGAATAGGGTGTTTATTATGAGAACAAGATTAGTTCTAAGGGAAAAAGTGAAGAGCAGACTTTGTGGAGCCGAGAATGGTTTAAACCCAATTAAGCGGCGTTCCCCGATGCTGCGCTATGCGCAAAATCATGCAAAGCAGCACTAAAGTGGGTTTTATACAGGGGGGACTTGAAAGAGCTAAAAATTGGCCCAAAACGGCCAATAGACTACCAGATTCTTGTGCTGGGAACACTCCTCCAGGGATAGATAGGCTGCTCTGTGCTCCCCACTGCCACTGGTGAACAAAGAAGCCTCCCTTTATCCAAGAAAGGAAATGGGCAACACAGGAACTTTCCAAAAATCCAGAATACAGCAAAGCCTGTATTTGGACTACTCTAGGTCAGCCTAACTCATGATCGCATCGCCAGACTTAATTCGAACAAGGTCATCAAGTTCGCAGATAACACCACTGTGGTGGGTCTTATCGGGAGTGGAGACAAGACTGCCTATAGAGTTGATGTGAACCACCTCATTAACTGGTGTGATATTAATAAGCTGGCCCTAAATGTGAATAAAACCAAGGAGTTAGCAATGGACTTCAGAAATATCAGGATTTGCATCACCCACTCATAACTAAAGGGGAAACAGTGGAGAGAGTGAGTAGCATCACATTTATGGGTGTGTATATTTTGGAGGACTTAGTGTGTTTAACAAATACTAACCACATTGTGAAGAAAGCACATCAATGCCTGCACTTCTTTTGGAAATCGAGGAAAGCTAGTCTCCCTTCCTCTATTGTCAAAGCCTTTTGTGGGGTACCAATGAAAGCACCTTGACTAGTGATCTCATCAGTCTGCTTTGGGAACTGCAAAGCCTCAGAACAAAAGGCCCTACAGAAGGTGGTGAAGGTAGTGGAGAAGATCATTGGATGCCCATTTCCAGCTCTGCAGGCTCTATATGAAGCACAATCATAGGATCATAGGATCATAGAAGGTTACTAGGCTGATGGTCCCTGGCCCCTTACAAGCCTAGCCAAGTTCAGTCCATGTTCCCAAGGGTGTCAGTTTCAAGCAGATACTAAAATCAGCACCTATTGCCCCTGTCCAAGAGGGACATGGGTGGAACTCCTGGGGTAAATTTCTGGTTACCCATCCAATTGTCCAAATTGAGCCTAATAGGGCCAATGATGGGGCTTTGTTTAACATAAATAGGAAGATTTTTCCAAAGGTGAAGCAACCTCTGTGAGACAAATCAGTCTCTCCAGCAAGTTCTGTTGATGTCACATATCAGGTTAAGGTCCTTTGAGCAAATGACCTGTGTGCTATTTGGCTTGCAAATGTGCAGCATTTCCATCAAAGCTGGGTCAGAGATTGCTCTATAGAAATCTGTATGACACAGAGAAAAGTGACAATGATTTTGGTTGGTTCGCATAAGACAGATCTTGAAGACCCTGAATTTTCTTTGTAAGGAAGCTTTGTAGTCTCTCCAATTGCTGCAGGTGTTTGGAAAGGTACATACCAAAGGTAACATTGTACTCTATTATTGGCCTGAGAGGGGAAGAGAATGGGGGGGGGGTTATAACTTTTTTTTTTTTCTGGAGACAATGCCCTTACCTATGATATAAGCAATATAAAATGCCCTTCTTACCGCTGTGGAGACATGGTGATTGAAGTTAAGGTTGCTGTCAACCTGTGTGCCCAGATCTCTCACCATTGATTGTGTGCTTAGGGTATTGCTATTGATGTGGTAGTTTACAGTAACATCACCTTTGCTGAAGGGGATGATAATGCATTTTTTTGCATTAAGTTTAAGACCATGACTTTGGCACCAGTCATTAGTCTGTATAAGACCTTGCAAGATGCTGACAAAACTAGGGGCTTCAATGATAGCTCCCAGTCTTCAGTCATCAGCAAACTTTGTCAGCCACAGTCCTTTAATTGTAGCCTGCACTTCAGAGAAGTAGATTCTGAACAGTAGGGGTCCCAGATCCCATCCCTGTAGAAAACCACTGGCTATGGGTCTGCTGGAGGAGGTGGAGTCCGTTTTTTGACCATATCAGTTCTATCTGTGAGCCAGTTTGCAATCCACCTGATAATATATGGATTGATATCCAGCTGGGTGAGTTTATCAATGATGCCTGCATGGGGGATTGTGTCAAAGCCCTTGGCTAAGTCTAGGTAGGCCGTATGCATAGATTTGCCCTTCTCTAGGGCTTTGGCGACTGTCTCAAAGTCCACCAAGTTTAACAGTCATGATCTCCCCCTGACAAAGCCAAACTGAGTGGAGTCAAGCATTTGGAGATTTCCTATATCTGTGTTAATAAGGTCCATGATGATTCATTCCATGGTCTTACAGATAAGGCTGGTCAGGCTAATGGTCTATAGTTCCTGGGGTCTGTGGATGCACCCCCTTTGTGCAAAGGGATGACAGTAGCTGTTTTCCATTCCACTGGGATGAAGCCAGTGCTTAGGCTGTAATTGAAAAGTGTACTCAATGGTGATGCTAATTCCTGCTTTAACCCATGTAGAACACAGCCAGGGATGTTGTCTGGTTGCATAGATGCTGTGATTTTGGCCTTGGAGCGAGCATTTAAGACCTGCTCCTCAGAGATACTAGGCATGGGACAGGTGTTTGGGATCCTTTGGGGTATATGGGGCAGGGACAGGGAACTGAAGTTTTCACTCAACCTGTCAGCCAGCAGGTTTGCTATATTCACAGGTTCCATATATGTAGCAACATTAACTATGAGTTCAGCACAAATCTGGGCCTTACCTTTGAGGTTATGGATGTAACTAAAGAACGCCTTGTGGTTATCCTTAGTTAGGGAGGCTAATTTGGATTTGTAGTTAGTTTTGGAGGACTTTACTTGAAGTCTTATTTACTTGTTTAAGTTGAGGAAGGAGTATTTCCAGTTTTCAGACTGATCCTTCCTGCTCTTAGACAGCAATTTCTTTCTGCTGTTGTATAGCCTAGTAATGACAGTTGTCCACCAAGCAAGTTTGTTTTTCCTTGAAGATCTTGCTTTAGTTCTATTAGGTACAGCAGAGTCAATACAATTGTGCAGGTGCTTGTACAAAGCATTGGTGTATAACTCGGCATAGGTGTCTGTTCCATCAGTGGGAGGAGGGGCTAGGAAGCTATTTATGCTGTCACGTAAGAGGTTGTAGTTGACCCTGGAGAAGTTTTTTTAGTCTAGTTGTTGTTAATGGGGAGTCTTGTGTTATAGTTACTTCTACTGAGACAGATTTATGGTCATATCTCACCAGGGATGGCCATACATTGGGGGTGCTGCAGTGGTCTCCCATGTTGATGAGCACCAGGTCCAGTATGCTTGAGCCCCAATGTATTGGCAGATCCAGAAAAATAATCAGAGACCACACTCACCCTGCACATGGACTGTTCTCTTGCTTATCTTCAGGAAGACGATGCCATAGTATGCATTGTAGGCCCTCCAGGTTTAGTAGGAGCTTCTTCCTACATGCTATCAGACTGTGGAACTCTACAACACATCAACAGCTGGGGACCGAAACAATCAGTAGTACAGCTGTCTTCTTGTGTAATACCTACATCAAGCTGCTTTAAAAGTGTGTCAGTAGTAACCGAACATTCTGTACAATATAGTTGTGCTATTCAGTACATTCTCTGTACACTATGTGTAATAATTGCTTTTCCACATGAGCAATATTTGATGAAGGCTGCCACCAGTGATATAGAGGTATCTCAGATCTTATCAGTCTTGCTTAGTATACAGTGGGCATATGTTACTGTACTGTTATATGTCCTTGCTATTCTCTGTAGTTGTATATGATATATGCACGGAATCAAAATAATGTATTTTCATTTAACTCGCACTTGTGTGAGTCTGGCATATATATTAGATAATCAAAGTTTCAAAAATTCGAGTGTCATGTGGTCAACACCATATGATCGAATTTTTGAAAATTAGAACGTTTTAATGGAGATCTCCATACAGAGTGGAATAGGAAGATTTCCCTTTTCTGCACTGTAGTTTGATCTCGGAGTTGGTATATTTAAAAAGTGTGGGGTGCATAGCCCCCCCACGTGGATGGTGCAGGTGGGCTTCCCCCTGCTTAAAATGTTTAGGTAGGTTATTTGTGTAGTTTTTTTTTTTTTTTTTTTTTTTTTTTATTAGATGTTCGAACTTTTAAAAGTTTGATCATATGGTGTCGACCATATGACAGCCGAACTTTTGAAAGTTCGATTATCTAATATAGGCCGCATGGGTCTGAATGACAATAAAGTTTGTTTTGACTTTGACTTTGATTAATTCTTTTAAGGATATATAACTTTTAAAAACATTTTTGTCCATGTAATAATCCTTACCAATTAAGATGTTGGTTGTAAGGCAGCATCTGGACTCATGTAGAGTTTCTAGTTTGATTTTATTCAATGATATTTCCATTAAAGATGAAATATAATATAGGGAAAGGTTTAGAAAGGAAAACAAAGAAACAGGATGGAAAAGGAGCCCCAGTCTGGTAATTTGAGCAGCTGTAGTCAAATGGCATTCCACTCAACATATTCTAGTAATGCATAGTACACAATTTAAATATGCATCAACCATTTACAAGGGGTATCTACAAACTATGTTTATAATTATTACATTTGACACAGTACTGTGAATTTCTGAATTATCCTTCTTCATACACAGAAGTTTAAGTTCATCTTGAGCTCTCATTTCTACCCTTGATCTAATATCTTTTGCATGCTTTTGTCTGCAACTCTGACTAGCAATGTAAATAACTTAGGCCAATGTTTACAGGTCCCATTTTTCAAAGTTATGTTGTATTATTAATGTGTAATTTTATAGCATTATATATTTCAGATAGCAGTTAGCCATTCTTCATTTGTTCGGACACGTGCAGCTTTAAATGCATGGCAAAGCCTTTTCATTCAGTGGTCAGTTAAAAGCAAAGCAAGGGGTATTCACTGCTATGAGAAAATACTTGTTTGGGTGAATCAAATGTAAACATTTGCTTAGATATAATCACAATATCTGAACACAAAGTCCATAAACAGTATTGAACCCATAACTACAAATTGCTCAGTGAGAAATAGTTAAAATATAAATATAAAATTCAAAGTATCTTTTACTATACCAAAAACATTTTTTGAAAATAACTTTAGCCTTTAGGAGCATCTTCTTTGGCTTTTTCGGTGTATAAAATATTCCACATAAGAATATCAATGAAAAAAATCTCCAGAAAATGAGAGAAGGCTGTTTATTTATGTAAACGTAGCATATGAATTCCTTACCATAATTATGAGCTATGCATTTTCCACATTTAATAGGCATGTCAATTCAAGATCATGTAAGTGCTTATAAATAATGGATAAGATATTCATGTGAGCTGGAAGTGCCTTTTGGAATTTTTGTCAACAGTTAAATTATGCAATATAGGTTAGCCTGGTTGTAATGCTGGTACTGCTTGTATGTTTTCTTCAGTATACTCATATAATCAATGGTTGTATAACTATCAACTATTTAGTTTATTGAAATGTGTTTTATGTTTGAACTGCAAAAAGACGTTGGCCATCTTCAGAACATTCAGACCAGTACCTGCATGACATATCTACATAACATATTCCAATATATTTTAATAGAAATTACTAAGAGTTGCAAATATTTAAGAACTGGGACAGAGAACAAGGTCCAAGAGAAGAACTTTAAGCTACTGAAGGTAATTAATGTGTGTAAACATATCAAGGAAGATTGTTGAATTGATTTCAACATAACACCAGTAAGTGTGTCTGTCCTACTGAGTGGTGTCAACCCCTAATTTTTCAAAGTACTTTCTGGTAAGTGCTGGGCTTGAATATATTTCAATAGAAATTCATATTAGTGATCTAAGCAGTAAAAATGCTTTGCTTTCAAATCTGAGTATGAGAAGAGCAGAAAGCTAGGGAAATAACTAAGCATTCTCTTTGCGTCAAGCAGGACTGATGTTGAAATGCAAGTCTTGGTTTATTATGGTATCAAAAGAATGCGAATAGTTGTTTGCTGGTCAGTTTCCTTACCAGAAAAAGAACATGGAAAATGGAAGCTGCATAAAGAATTTACAAAATCTTTGGTATCAAGATTGTTTTAATTCTTAAATTTTACTCTAAAGGGATGAAGAGATGAGGTTATTGTTGTTTACTTTGGTCAAATAACAACTCAGATATGGCTGAAAAGTAAGTGTTTTGACTTTGTACAGACTGGGAAATATGTAGATGACTAAATAATCTTACAACCACTTGATATTGATTTATACCAAGTTTAAATTTCAGCTGCACAAATGCAGAAAGCATTTGCAAATAAAAATTCCAATACATAGACTAAAATCAGGGCATGGTCTCATTTTCTCTAATAATTTGTGTTATTGGATCAAGGGCTAATAGTAAAAAAAAGATAAAGTACCATGGACAACCTCATTTTTACCTACACTATCACAGAATGGGTCTATATTAAAAGACTGAAGAGGTGTTTCAGTGAACACCTCTTGGTCGACACATAATGAGTGAACACAGTAAAGCTTGGACACTCAAAACAGCATTTTCTTTCCCTGGGAAAGAAAACGCTAGCACAAACACACACACACACTTTAAAACATAACAATGTGGGGGGCTTCACCCCCACACCCCCCAACATGGGGGGGCTGGGCTTCCCCACCCCTCTAACTAAATATACCAACTATGAGATCGCACTACAGTGATGAAAGGGGCGAACACTTGGGGATGGCCAAGCGCTGTTTTGAGCATTCAAGCTTTAGTGAGTTTGTTCATTACATGTCGACCAAGAGGTGTTCACTGAAACACCTCTTTGGTCTTTTAATATAGACTCCACAAAATGATCTATATATGTTGGATCTTATTTTAATCACTGCAGAATAATTACTGTATAAAGACACTCTTATATCTGCAAACAAAGTTGGGCAATTCATTTTTAAAACAAAACTGATATATTTCAAATTAATAGTGCCAACATATTTTTCCAGTCTAACCTAAATAAAAGTTTTGATGATACATGAACGCATCCGAGATGTCAAAAATAATCCGAGATGTCAAAAATAGTTCTCCTACCAGCCCTGTAGCGTCAGATTTTTTTCAAATATCATAATAGTGATTTGGATTTATTGAGATTATTTATAATGTATATATTGACATATTCTGATTTGTAAGCAAAAAATATATATATGATAGCAGGATAAAAGTTGGTAAAACAAAACAAGATTATAAAATAAATACCAAACCAACAGCGCTAAAATCCAAGAACTTTAATAGGAGTATCCAAAAGAGTAGTAAGCACTTTCACGGTGACCACACCGCTTCATTAGACCTCTGATGAAGCGGTGGTTTGGTAATTCTTTATTTATTTTATGTTCTGATTTATATTCAGATCTTTCTGATACATTATTACAAAAGGAGGCTTGGTTCATTTTCACTTATGATACTTTGCAACCAAAGGGTCTTAATAATGAATGATTTATGAAATATTTAATATGACAGCTTTGGAAGTGTCTTGGAGCCTCATTTCATAGAAGTTAGGTAAGTGTATTTTTGTATTCAACTGGCTTATTGTTATCATTATTATTATTATTATTGTTGTTGTAATTAATGTTATTCTATGAACTCATTTGTTATTTTTGCTTTATGTTTTCATTTAAATTCATATGCAATCTGGTACATTCTATTTTTCTGTTTAGTAATGTTCTAATTGCTGAACTATTTAAGTGCTTTACCATGTTTAAAACGTTTGAACCTTGAATGCGTATGCCGAGGTGCTAGTTCATTTTTGTTTTTTATGCATTGTTCCTGGTTTCTAATAAAGTTGTTTTTTTTTGTGCAAATGATGTTTTTCTAAGTTTTGGAGTATGGAAGAGTTTATATTTAGCAACAATCATGAAAGCTGTGTGCATAATATTGGTCTTTTCCTTTTTTGGGGAGTATTTTTGTGTAATCTACTGGTTTATTATGGAGAAAACATGGAGCTCTTATATTAATGAACAGGCAAAATGTTTGAGTATGGCATTCAATTTGGGAGCAACTAATACTAGAAATAGAGAAGTAGGAGTGGAAACTGAGGCGGATGATGTGTTATCTAACACTAAAGATTTTATTGTGGATTTGAGATGCAATGCACTAAAAGAGGTAAAACATTCTACTAATAGTGTGCTGTTGCAACTGTATTTGTTGCATGGAATAGTTCCACAAGGTTTGAGTATGTCTGTAAATAATGCTGGGAGCAGACTGCACTAAATTGCTCCCTTGAATTTGTTAAAAGCTTGATTGATTATCATAAAAGACAGGTTGAATTACTAAATGCTAAAATTGGTAACATGTTTGAATGCAAGCTGAGTATAATGGATATTTTGAGGTGTTGTGTTGACAACAGGTGGATGAATGCTTTGCAGAGGTTAGAGCCCTGGAGGAGGAGATGACCCTTTATAAACAATGTAAGCTGCAATAAGGTCAGGTCAGCAGCACTTTGAGCAAACTGATTGGTTCCCATGGCAGCATACAACACTTCACAGATGTCAACAACCATCATCAGGAAGGGGTAAGGTGACCACTGGAAATGAACTGTATCATCCTCATTCTTTTAGGGTATGCAAACTACAAGACCAGCAGAAGGGACACCAGAAAAGTCAGGTAGGACATGAGAAAGAGCGGTTGCTGAATACTATTGCATATGCGACTGCTGTAACCGGAGAAGAAGAAGGTATGGGGAGGAAAATTTTGGGAATTTTTGAAAGGGGCATAATAAGAAAAATATTGCTGAATACAATTTTTCTTGTTCGTTTATTCATGATTCTATTTACATCACTCGTCCTTTTAAGGTTTCTGATTCAGTTGTAGTATATGGTGATGTAAATATAAATGACCACATGTTTAATGTGCTAAGAAAAGGATTAAAGTTTATTCCTGCATCAAGAATGTTTCTTCTGGAAGTATTAGTGGACTTATAGCTTTTTTTATGTAAGTTACAATTGAAACATTTTTTCCATTTGAGAAAGGGCAGACAGTGTCTAAATGAATCTTGGTTAGACAGTATTGTCACAAGTTTAAATTTTAAGAGTCAAAATAAACGTGTTCCCCTTTTATTTACAAAACAGCTTTAGTTTTTCATGACTTAGATAAAGAGGAGAATATTACATATGTTAACGACACTTTGAAATGTGCGATTAAGTTTAATCTTACTAAAGAGGAGTAGAAGGCTTTAAAACCTTTCGAAAAGGACAGATATGTTGTAATAAAACCAGCTGATAAAGGGGGAGATATAGTGATGATGAACATTGAGTTTTATAAGAAAATGTGCTTTAACTGACTGCATGATGAATGTGAATATCAGTTACTAGAACATAATTCATTGCAACAAATACAGTTGGATATTGTGATGTATTGGGAGATTTGGTTAATAGGGACATTTTGTCTGAAAGGTTGAAAGATTTGCTAGTTACGGTGAATGCCTGTATTCCCTTATTTTATGCCTCCCCAAAGTTCACAAAAATATGGAGAACCCACCAGGGAGATCAATTATATCTCAGGAGGGGTACCACAGAAATGTTTGGGGAGATTTTGGATAAAATATTACAATCTTATGTGATGCATTTAACCTCACACGTTAGGGATACACAGCATTTCCTTAAGGAAATTAAGCATATCAAGTGGTGGAAAGGGTATTTTTTACAACAGTTGATAGTAGTCTGTATACTACTATTGAATATAGATATGGACTAGAGGCCAATGAGCATTATTTAGCGAATGTTAATGGGTTACAAATTATTTTAAATATAGATAATTTTATTTTCAATGTTTTTTTGTTTTGATGGGTCTTTTTGTGGACAAGGGTATGGCTATGGGGGTAAAGTTTGCTCCCAGCTATGCTAATTTGTTTATGGGACAATTTGAGGATTTTTTTTGTATAGTGATTCATACTTCAACAATGTGGTGTTTTACAAATGCTACATTGATGATTTATTTTTTATAGCTCAGGGCTTACAGGAACAGAATGTTGGTTTTATGCGGACTATACAGATGGATACATTTGGTTTATCTTTTACTTATAGCATGCATGATAATACCATTCATTATTTGGATATTCAGTTGTATATTGTTAATTATGCAATAACTGGCCATTAATATTTGAAAATGAACATGCTGATTGACCAGCCCAACCAGCATGCCTGTTGTAATTCCCAGAATATACCAACAGAAAAAGGTCCGGTCACCTGCACTTCTTTCCATTCGTATATTCCATAACTTTTATTTTTTTTTTTTAACAAAAAAAAAAATTTATAGTCTGGACTATGGACATACCATAGAGGCAGCATGGAGGAAATACGAAGAAAATCAGGTACGTTATTTAAAACTAAAGACATGTATCTGATTTTCTTTGCATTTCCTCCATTTTGTCTCTCTCTCCTACTCCTGATGTAGCCGAAACTTTTTTTTTTAATAAACAAGAAAACAAAAATGGAGCAACGGAGACTTTCTTTTCTCTGTTGCTTCCTTTTCAAAGCATTGATGTACTGGTATGCGTGGGAATGCAAGTCCCATATGCATGCGTGGTACATCAAAACAATGCAGCAGGATACCACTAGCCATGGAAGAACAGTACAGTGCCATTATACAAAGACATTATTGAAGAAAAGTTTTTTTTCTTAAATAATGTCATTGTATAATAGGAATGACTGACTCTGTGGTTGTGGTATATTGACATTTACCCACAGTTGGCTTTATTTAATCACTCAGGTTTCACCCTCATGATTAAACCACACCAACTATGGATCAATCTTCACTATACCACACCATGTTGCCGGGTATTGCTTAATGGTACAATGCAGTTGCTGTTATATAGAAAATAAACTTCTGTGAGTTATTTTTTGTATGTATCTAGTGCACACCCTGGCCACTTGATAAGATCTCTCCCTATGGTGAATTTGATAGGCCTAGAACTTTATGTTCAGATGAGATTAATTTCCAGATAGTAGCTGTGCATGCATATAGTTGATAGATTCTTATCTAGGGGATATAATTAACATCTTATCTTTACCACATGGCAGAAGGTTATAGATGGAGATAACCAATTTACTCAGAAATATAAATGTGGTGTAAAGGTCTTTGAGAATTATAAAGGGGAACAGAATTATATATATTTTGTGACTCATTATGCTCCATTTGTTGAAGGTGTATCACGTATCTTGAGGAAACATTAGTATATTATTACATCAGATGTGATATATAAGAATTTGAAATTAAATATTTCATTTAGAAATTCACCTAGCATAACAAGTAGAGTTATACACACACATGTGGGTATTAAGATTTTGGAGTCTCAGTGTATGGACTGCATTACTTGGAGTTAAATGGATTAGGGAACTACACACATCATTAATGGGAAGCTGTTCAAAGTTCCAGGAGTATTTAATTATCAAAATGGTGATTTATGGGTAGCTTTGCTCCTGTAATAAGTTTTACATTGTTAAGACCATATATCAACTTAGGATGAGGTTACGTGTACACATCCGAGATGTCAAAAATAATTCTCCTACCAACCCTGTAGTGTCACATTTTTTTCAAATTGCATATCAGTGATACAGATATAGTGAGGTTCTTTATAATGTATGCGTTGATATGTTCTGATTTATATTTACATCCTTCTAATATGTTATTATAGAAGTATGCTTTGCTTATTTTCACTTATGATACTTTGCAACCAAAGGGCCTTAATAATGAATTACTTATTAATTATTTAATATAACAGCTTTGGAAGTATCTTGGAACATCATTTTATAGAAGTTAGGATGTGTGTATTTTTGTATTCAACTGGCTTATTTTTATTATTATTATTATTATTATTATTATTATTATTATTATTATTCTATGTTTTATTCTATGAACTCATTTGTTTCAACTGAATTATTTTTGCTTTATGTTTTCATTTAAATCCATATGCATTCTGGTACATTCTGTTGTTCTATTCTTCTATTTAGTAATGTTCTAAGTGATGAACTATTAAGTGCTTTACTGTGTTTATAACTTTTGAACCTTGAAGGCATATGCTGAGGTGTTAGTTCATTTTTGTTTTTTACACACTGTTCCTGGTTTCTAATAAAAGTTGCTTTTTTTGTGCCAAATGATGTTTTTCTAAGTAAAAGTTTTCTCTGAGTGGAATTGATGGCCTCCTCAGCTAGTGACTATGACCTCTAACATTGTCTTGATTCATCTCCTACTGAAACATCCACTTTAATCAGGGTTTGGCATACATTTTTTTTGCATGTTTACAATTATTTTCAAGAACACTTTATTGCAAATGTTTGTAAATGTAAAGTAGTAACAGACATCTTTGTTAGATTTGGTATGAACATTGGCCTAAGAGTAATGCTATGAATTATGAACATTCTTTAAAGTGCAAAGCATTGTTAAATATTTAAAAAAAAGCATATTCAACATAACCAGGGTTAATTTCTTGCATCTATCATATGGAATACCATAAGGTCCCGGAGGTTTACTACTTTTGGGGATTGAGTACACAGTTGTAGTTTTGATGTCAAAATAGCTTATATTAGTTTCCAACCCAACATAGATTATTATATTGTCACTGCTTAGAAAATCTAAGAGAGAGAGAAATATTCATGATATCTTTATTGAACTGTGGTACTTGAAAGTAAGGATGGCACAATGGTGGAGCGGTAGCATTGTTGCCTCACAGCAAGAGGTTCTCTGGTTCAATCCTTGGCTGGAGTGCCTTCTATGCAGAGTTTGCATGTCCTCCCTGAGTTCATGTGAGTTTCCTCTGGGTGCTCTGGTTTCCTCCCACGTCACAAATACATGCATCTGGAGTGTTTCTCCCTGGGCCTTCGCTGAAAATTGTCTTCATTCCAAGTCAGACTTTCCCAGTTAACAAATGTTAAATAAAAAGTTAATATGCCATTGCAACTTTATAGTTTGATTTTGTGCATGGTGTGACACTAGGAAAATGCTGCCAGTCCAGTTATCTGGAATTTTGTAAATAATTATATGTCATTTGAAAATATTAATATGATTTATATAGAAATGTGACAAAAGGAAATTCTGTCAGCCCAGCTCTCTGGAATTTTGTAAATAATCATATGTCATTTGTGAATATTAATATGATTCATATGCTTGTCTTACAAATGTAAGAGAACTATATGTTATGTGGATATTAAACTACTGGTGCAGAAGTGTATTTTGAACTGTATGTTATGTAATGAGCTTCAGGAATGTAACCACAGTGTACCATACTGGAAAAGAACAGAAATGTATAGAAACTATAGTTGGCACACTTGCAAACACTCAAGAAAATAAATTGAAAAGTAAAGTGTTTTACAAATGTGTTTCAGTGCAGCAAGCAGACACATTGTCTAGAGCTAGAGGTTTTCCTATTGTCTTGAAAGAGAAATAATTGCTAGGTTTAAAATGTAAAGTGTTTTTTTTTTGCCATGTTACTTCTTAGCAGCTGCACATCTGAGAGATAAGTATTTTTGACACAAGGGTGCTAAATTCTAAAGTATCTGTTTAGCCTGGAAACTGGGGATGGTTGACAAATACTGATGTCATCCTAGCTAATACAGCAGTAATATGTATTATTAATTTAAGAACTATATCTCAGAGAAAGTCTGTGCATTTTGTATTTGTCTTTGGACCTAGAAACATCCATCTTCAATACTTTTGCCTTGCTCTGTAAGTAAGTCTAGGGTACAGGGATATCTTTTAGATATAGTTAGGAATGTAGTAAAGATTAGTTTAGATGTTTTCTGTATTTATTTGAGACTGTCCTGCAATGTTGTTTTAAAATATTTCCTGTGATTCTGAACTCTGTAGTCACTGTATTGAGTTATTGAGTATTGTCTTTTTTTATTATTTATTATTAAATACATTTAAACTTTTTATTTGTGGCTGGCTTGTTTAGAGATATTTAAGTTCTCAGAGTACTTGCATATGTATTTGGTGACACTGTATGGGCCACTCCAATAGAATCGAAAGTCTTGGTCACATTTAACATTTAGATAATAGTAACATCACACAGTAGGATTGGTCACCCTTTGAGAAAGGCCTTAGAGTAGCTGATAAAGAGATGGTTGGTGGCAGTGATAACTACCTTTTAGTCTGGGCAGAAGGGGCATAGCTAGTAAACATGTGCCAGCCTTTCCCAGGAATGTGTGTGTGTTTGTATATAAATCAAATCTCAAAGTGTGTGTGTCAGCTACTTGGGCAGGAACATGAAGCACTGGTTGGACAGAAAGGGTGCTGGAGGTTTTGGCTTGACCACTCAGCTGAAATCTTAACCCTATAGCTGTGCCAGCTGGGAGTCTTACTGCGGATCTGGAGAAAGAGGGAGAAACCTGCCTTGGACTAACTGATCTCTGTGTGCCCTTAAGGGAAATTGTACTTTACTGTGTGTGTACTTTGTCATCCTCCCAATGTGCACATCCCTCACTGGTGCTAGTGGTGAGGATTGAGGCTCCTTCATTACTGGGCCAGTGCAGGGGCAACACATATGGCTTTAATATGGTTTAATGGAGTAGTTAACTTTAGATATCTAAGTGTATATCAGCCATGGGGTGCACCGAATGGAGATGAATATTTGATTGTTCAAGTCACTGGTACTTTTCTATCTATAATGTGTTGTACTTTAATTTGGTAATCTCTACATATAGTATTGCTTTTCTGGACTTTATTTGGTAGTTACATAGTCTTGTTAATTTTTTTTTAAACATTACACTAAACTGTTCAGCTACGGTTGAGGTTGTTTGAGCGTTATGTATGTGCTCAAGAGAAGCTTTTTGTTAGCAATTTTCTGCAATATTCCTTTCAACATCATTGGACTTAACTTATTTTGTACACTGTAATTAAGATGACACTTTGTACAACTTGTATAATCTGCATGTTAGCTACTTGTATGTCTGGATTTATGCTGTAGGTTAGACTGTTTCTGGTTGTAAATTTACAGTGTTCTATATAATTTTCTATTTGTTGGTGCTATAGTTTCATTGATCGCAAAGCAAATTCTGGTATTTAACAGATTTATAGTTTTTAATATAGGTATTTAATAGAATTTTTAGCTTTTAATGTAGTCACACCTAATTTACTGGTTGTATATTAGTTTGTTATTTACCAGCATATTTGATTATAAACCACTTGTGAATTTCTCATACATTGTCTGTAATATTTAGATATCTCTCCATGTTTTCTTTATAGCCCTTCCTTAAACATTCTTTTTTCTTTTCTCTCTTTTTACAGTCCCTAACATATTCCACTGCATGTCTTTCCCCCATTGATTCGGCTTCTTGGATTTTTCATGCTATACTACAACACTGCGTTTCAGGAAATTTATTTTAAGAAGTGCCTGCAGTGTATTTCATAACAAATTTATCTGCTTCTGTACATATAAAAAGTTAGCATTTTCAAGGCAGTGGCATGCACACTACTTGAACCCTTTTATTAGGCTCCCCTCCTCCATTAGTGATAAACATTTTCTTTCTTCTCTCTTTCTGTGTAGTCATAGTAATAAGAATAAGATCCCTGCTAAAATTAACTACTCCTATATACTCTCCATCTTATAGAATAATTGTGTAAGTTTGATAAACATTAAAGAGCACTAGGGCGCTGACCTGATTGATTGTTTTTTTTCTTGTGACGCTGCCTGGTCTGCCTTGTGGTTCCACCCACTCAGTCCAAATCCCACCCACCACCAATACACTTATAGTTAGCCAGCAAGCACACCCCCTACACTAATAATCCAATCACCTCCCTCAAACCAATTTAACTCGAATTCTAATCTCTAGACTACTCACACCCAGTCTCAGTGATTGGCTTAGCTTCACCCTATTACAATCTAGATAGTCATTAACTCCACACCTTCTACTCTCACTTAGACTCCGATTAACTCTACTCTAATTCCCACAAAAATGTTAATCCTACAAACATCCCTACTTGGCTTACTCAGTATAGCCTACCTTATTACTTCCTATGATAAACAACATGTTTCTGTTATCTACTCTCCCACTAAAACAGACATTAACGCCCCCACATTTAAACACACAAATCTCCCCATATAACCATATCTGTATAGCAGCTCCAACATAGAATTCATCCCATTTAGATACACCCATCCAACAGTTTCACCATATTTACTCTGCAAATATGCTACACTAATATCTAAACTCACACACTTATTTTTCTTTAAGACATCTCAACTTAAACTAAGTGGGGATATACATCCAAATCCAGGCCCTCAACCTCACCAGGTAACTACCCCAAAACCAGTCAATACTTGCTCTCAGATCATCAGCAAGCAACCAAATAATAGCTCTGACTTTTTACTTGTGAACATAAATCTGAGAAGCATCTTAAATAAAATCCATGAATTCCATTCAGCCCTCTCTCTATACTCTCCAGACACAGCAGTATTAACAGAAACTTGGCTAAAATCCCACATAAATGACAGTGAAAACCTAACACGAGGCTACAAAATGCATGGACTTGACAGGACTCAAAAATGTGGTGGAGGTATATAGGTATAGCCATAATATACAAAACAATCTCTTAAACTGGAACAACTAGAACGTAACCCCCCAGACATTATGAACTCTGAAATCTTAATCTCACACCTCTGTTTAAATAACAATAAACACATAATAATTATAGCAATTTATATTCCCCTAAGCAACAACTCATCCATCACCGAAAACCTCCTTTGTTGGTCTGACTCCAATTTTAATCAGGAAACCATAATAATGGGAGATAATATGGACTGGTACATGTATTCTTCAAATAACCCCTCCAACTTTATAAACCTATATGGTTTCACTCAAATAATACAAACCCCAATCATTATCAACAAACATAGTAGCAAACAATCTATTATTGACTGGACCCTAACAAATAGGCCCTCCCTTTGTTTCCACGCTGGCTGCCTCCTGGACAGTCTTAGTGATCACCTACCTACCTATTTACTCAGATGCAGGATAAGTATTCCAACAAAAATTACATATAAATATATATGCAATAAAAGAAATTTCTCTCCTGAAATCTTTAAAAACCTCCTAGACCAAACTGTCTGGACCCCACTAAAATACATTCTGCAGGTCAATACTTCAATAAAAAAATCCTCGAAAGCCTAAACAGTCTAGCACCCCTTAGGAAAATCCATGTCAGATCAAAACACATACCATGGCTAACTAAGGAAACTATGCAGCTCCTGAAACAGAGAGACAAAACATGGTCCCAGTATCATAACAACACAAATCAAGTTTCCCTTCTAGCCTACCAACAAATAAGAAACCTAACAAAAAAAAAAAAAAACATATCAAGAATAAAAAAAATGTAGTCACAAACACAAATTGAGTATACCAAAAAAAAAATGCCTCGGCAGTCCAAAACCGGAAAACAATATATGCCATGGCAGTCCAAAGTCATGTGATGTAAGCTTTGTTATATAAGTGAATTAGTTTGTAATGAGTTTTATCTGATGAAGTTCGTTATATGGTATGAATGAAAGGTGTCTTATTAAATTTATTTTTGACCGAGTCGTTTTTCATATATTGTTTTCTGGTTTTGGACTGCTGTGGCATTTTTAACATATCAAAAATGACAAAAAGCCATGCTGTACTAGGATTCAACAATAACATCAGTGCAATTCCCCAAAATTTTGGGATGCCATTAAACAACTACTTAAACCAGGACAGTCCACAACCCCAGCACCTACCACCACTAATACCACACACAATAACACAGCCACCCAATTTAACTCACACTTCATCTATTCTATACTATCCCTGGAAAAAATGACAGCAATACCCCCCTATTTATTCCTTTAGGAGCTACAACAAACATCAATTCCTCTACAGTCAGACCTATACAAACTACTACCATTAAAAGACTTCTAAATAAACTAAATCCCACATCCTTTGCTGCTGACTCACTTCACACAGATTTCCTCAGATTAGCGGCAGATGCCATCTCTTATCCTTTCTCTCTCCTAATCAACCAATCTATTTCATAGCAATATATCCACAAGGTCTGGAAAATCTCATATATCATTCCACTGCACAAAGATGGCTCCTTAGCAGAATTCTCAAATTACAGACTAATTGCCATACTGCCTCCCCTAGCCAAAATTCTTGCAAAATGTATACATTCTCAGCTCCTAGACTACCTGCTAAGCAATAACCTTCTAACTAATTCCTAACATGGTTTCAGACCCAAGCACAGTATGACAACCCCTCTTGTAAGTTTCACCAACACAACCAGCTCAGAAGCAATGGCCTACTTGTATCACCCATTTTCCTATACATGTCTAAGGCATTTGACTGACACTGTATCCCATCAAAAACCACTCAATGAACGTGCTTCCTTAAACCTCTCCCAACCAGCTGTATCCTGGTTTCATAGCTGTCTAAGATTTGACAAACACTCAACTCTAACCATCAAAAAGGTCAACATTAAACTGGGTTCACTATACAGAGAAAAGCCATACCTTACCAGCACAACCAGCTACTCTATACCCAGAATGCATCTTCTCTACACCCTTCTATACACCTTCCCCATATTCACAAATCTCAGAAAAACAGACTAAATTAAAGTAGAAGGCTGTTACAACAAAATTGCAAGATTTGCTACTAACCAACCTTACAGATCACATCACCTCTCTACTTTTCACCAACTTAATTGGATCGAGCTATCCAACCTACTATCCTTCAACCAGCTAACCATTGCCCATTCCATCATTCACCAAACTGATTACTGTCCTGTGCTGAAAAAACTGGTAAAGCCCTATTCTAACTGCAGAACCCTAACATCCACTGACCAACTACTACTAAAAGTTACTAAGTCCCACAATAAATTTGGGGATTCTATGTACTCCTACCAAATATCTAAGCTCTGGAATACCATCCCTCAACATATAATAAATACTACCAACACACACAAATTCAAACTATTCCTCAAGGAACACCTAACCAACAACTGGCGTTGCTCCTGCACAACTCCAGGCTGACCATGCCATGCCTTCTTTCCTATGTTCCATACCATTCTTTCTACTTCAATTCTCTATCTCCAACTCTTTATACATCAAGATAATTAGTAGTTAGTATTCTACTTATTTTTGTGGTATAATTTAGTTGAAATTAACAAAGGTAAATGGAAAAAGTTGGCGATAAATTAAACTTCTTAAGGTGATTCATTAAAGAATGAGATAACCAAATTCCATATATTCTACTGTAAGTGTTGTGGCAGAGATTACTGAGAGAAAAATACAGTTTATTTCATATGTGTGTTTCGTTTAGTTCATCCATTAATACTGGGGATCTGGAGAGAGAGGAAGAAACCAGCCCCAGACTGACTATGACCTCTGTGTGCTCTTAAGGGAAATTGCATTTTACTGTGTGTATACTTTCACCCTCCCATTGTGTATGTCTCTCAGTGGTGCTAGTGGTGAGAATTGAGGCTCCTTGATTACTGGGTCAGTGCAGCGGCATCACATATTAATTGTTTGGCAGTGGTGGGATATCCACATCACATATTAATTGGTTGATAGTGGTGAGTTAGCCACATCACATATTAATTGGCTTGTAGTGGTGTTCATAGGTGTGTACTAGGCTAATGGCCCTGGGGCCTTAACAAGCCTAGCCATAGGCTTACCCTGGCATAGTGCCACCTGACCTTAGTTCCCAGTGCCTCTGTCGAGTAGAGCCACTGGAGTTATCTTGGGCTGAATTTTCTATTTCTCATCTACTCATCAAGATTTCTCTTGAAGAAGGTCAGCGAGGTACTCTGCTTGACATGTATGGGAAGTATATTCCATAGTAAGGGCAGTCTCTGGGTTATGAACCAGTCCCTCCAGTATGTTCTGTTGATTGTGGTAAAGAGGTTGAGGTCTGTGGAGTGTGTAGGGTGTAGTGATTGGGATTTCTTTAGGTGTAGCATTTCTAACAGAGCTGGGTCAGACATGGCTTTGTAAGTCAAGCAGAGATCGCCTCTAAGTAGGCGATATGAGATAGAGAATAGTTGGAGTTTTTTGAGTCTGTCCATATAGGACAAGTGCTTAAGGCCTATAGGTGGATATTGAATTCCTGTAGCCTGTGTACAGTGGTCACTGAAGGTGTTTGCACTCTTAATCAGCCATGCAGTGAACATTCAGAGTTCATATCACAATTATTTTTTATTTTTTTTTTGTTAGCTTAGTTAGTCAAGGAGAGCAGGCAAGCATGTCAGCAGAGGACTATGGCAAGCTGACAAGGAGCCATTTGGCTGAAATGTGCCAGGCTAAAGGACTGATGCACACCGACCTGACTAAGGCTAACATGACTGGAGCTTTAGTTATGGCTGCATCACAGAATAGCAACCAGGAGGACAATCAGACTGGCCTTGGAGATATACAGCTCACAGAGATTGGACAGCTCAACCTTTCCACAGAGGACTTAAAAATCCATCTGGAGTTAAAGAGACTTGAGCTAGAGGGCAAGCATTTGGAAATAGAAGCAGCAGAGAGGCTGAGATGTCTAGAGTGTGGAAAATGAGAAACAGCAATGCCTGGAATCTGAGGAGAAGGAGAGGCAGAGTCAACATAAAAAGGAGATGCTGACTCTTCGCCAGAGTCATGGATGTAATGGGGAAGGGAGTAACTGAACCCCAGAAGCAGCAACAGTAAATTTCTTCCACAATTTACAGAAGGGGATAATTCTGATAGTTTCATTCATATGTTTTAGACGTATGTAAACAGTATAATGTTGACCAAGGGCTCTGGTATGGTTCCTGATCCCCTTACTCCATGGTAAAGCTGTAACTTAATTTTTTTAACTGTCTGATACTGATTGTTTAAATTATAATACTGTAAAAAACTGTTTGCTAGAATGTTTTATGTTAACACCTGAATCTTATAGGAAAAAGTTTTGGGAGCATAGACACAAGGCAGATGAAAGTGTGTGTGAATATGTTGCTGAACTAAGCACTTATTTTCATAAGTGGGTGAGTGGATGCCAGGCCATCACTTTTGAAGGCCTGGTAGACCATTTCATGAGGGATGAAGCCTTTAGCACTTTGCCTGAGGACATGAGAATCTGGTTAGCTGATAGACAATGCATTACTGCAGAGGAGTTGGGGAAGAAGGGAGACCTATACCTAGCAAGCAGGGCATGACTGCACAGGAAAGGGACACCCAGTGCTGCTCATGGGTCTAAGGGAACCCATGGTGGGCAGTTCAGACTGCTCCAACAGAGTCTGCCAGTAGCAGGGGAAGCCACTAGTCCAAATACATGTCCAGGACCAAGGGTTAAATGTTTTAAATGCAACCAGTGGGGTCATGTAGCATACAGATGTCCACAGATGCAAAGTAGGGAACAAAAGATGGGAGAGCCAGTAAGTGGGAATGACAAAATGGCAACAACAGGTTGTCTCAAGAAAACAAGGGTACCAAACTATCACAACAGGTTATTTCTTATCTTAGTGAATGGAAAAGAGGCCATGGCTAAGAGAGACACAGCCTCTGACCTAACCATTGTGAAGCCTGCAATGGTTACAGAGGAGCACTACTTGCTTGGGAAGTCTACTCCAGTCAGAACTTTAGGAGGGACCCCATTCCAAATATCTTTGGCTAGGGTTCACCTTGACTGGGAGGGTGGAAAAGGAAGCCAGCAAATAGGTGTGTTTGAGGATATCCCTGCAGATGTCCTGATAGAGAATGATTTTGATAATGCAGTACCGTGTGTGCATGTAGTTACACACAGTCAGGCTTGGAGACAAGCATGTGGGTCTGGTAGCCTGGGGCAGACCCAGATGGACCACACACTTGCAGCCAGGACTGGTGAGGTGGTTACTTCAGGGAGAGAGCTATTCTGTAGCAGTGAAACTGAAGGTGAGCCACAGCTGCTTGTGGGTACTGATGTTCCCTTGGACAGAGTGACTGCAAGGGCAGAGGTGAGTAGTAGTAGTAGGAGTAGTGACTACACGAAAGGTTTTGCATATCCACCACCCCCTGCAATACCTAACTTTAACACTAATGGTGAGGTTGTATCTAATCAATGCCCAGTCGATGACGCAGATGATATGAATAGTCCTGAAAACTTTGTCAATGGCGGCCAAACATCTTCGGTTTGTCGGAGCGAACGTATTAGAAATAATCAACAGCATAACTCTTTTTGGCAACAAGAGCAAGCCAGAAGTGGTAATAATAATGGCCAAATAGATGCAAATAATCAACAGGGTTTTCGGGACAACCATGGGTATCAACAGAACTTGAACCAACAAAAGAACAACAGAAGGCAAGGACAACAGAGAAGACGTCATAATCGGAGAAGTAGATGGGACATGATGCCCTTCAAATTCTAGTAAGTGCTAAAGGGGATTTTAAAATATTTAACTTTAGTTCCCTTTATAGTGATGATAATATGGTTAATGTGTTTGCCAAAGGCCTGTCATTTGTCCCGGACAAAAGAGAGGACTTGGTCAGGACTATCTTAGATTTGAAAATGTTCATGCGCAAACTCAATTTAACTTGTTTAATGGGAACTAATTCTATACTTACTAACAGTTTGAGAGTGTCAGGCTTGATTAATCCACCATTACAAGAATCTTTGGCTGAGTTTGAAAAAGTGGACGAAATGGACATTAGAGCATTGTTATCAAAGAGAGTCAATAACTTAAGCATACAATGAAATATTTCTGTTGATGAACTTGCTTTTATTAATCTCCTTAATGCATGTGATGTTCAAGTTATGAAGCCCGATAAGGGGTGGGGGGCTCGTCTTTATGGATCAATATGAATATGTGGATAGGATGCAAGTACATTTAGATAGTGCTGCATATGAACGTCTAAACTTAAATGAAATTAATGGGGCTTATAAAAATATCAACAACATGATTAATGATTTGTTCCTTGAAGGGAGTATTGATCTGGATACACTACAATATTTAACCATGTCAGCAGCCGTGACACCTATATTATTTGGGGCCCCAAAGTTACATAAAGACGTAAAGAATCCCCCATTCAGACCAATAGTGGATGGTAGGGGTTCTATTACTTACGCAAGTGCGAAGTATGTAGACCATAAACTGAAACCTGTTGTTAAATCTGAACCACAGATATGCCATGATTCGTGGAGTTTTCTTGATGGTATTAACAACTTAGAGTATGATGATAATTTCATCTTCCTTACAGTTGATATTAAGGATCTCTATACTGTCATTCCCCACAATCTAGGCATGGAGTGGATTAGAGATTTCTTACACATGAAAGGGATGGACGACAAAGAGATTTATGTCATTGAAACTCTTTTGGAGATAGTACTGACTAATAATTTTATTAGTTTCAATGGGCAACTATTTTTACAGAAAACTGGCATAGCAATGGGCTTACCTTGTGGCAGTAGTTTTGCCAACTGTATAATGACCTACTGGGAAAGAGTGCTGTTGTTTAACAACCCAATGTTTAAGGAACATGTTGTCTGGTACACGAGGTACCACGACGACATGTGCTTCATTTGGAAGGGGGATGTTGAGTTGATTCAACCATTTATTATAGCTATTACAGCCCTAACAACATTTTTGGAATTTACTTTCCAAGTAGGCCTTGATGCAATCAATTTTTTGGATGTCCACTTATGTAAAGATAGCCCTAAAAGTAGGTATAGAACCACTATTTTTTGAAAACCAACTTATTCAAATGCCTTTTTGCATTTTACAAGTAGCCACCCACGCCATCAGAAGAAGGCGATAGTAAAAGGGCAGGCAGTTAGGGCAGACAGAATGATTTCAAGCTATGATGACTTTCTAAAAACATGTTCCTCAAAAGAGGATATCCTTTGGGATTCCTTGAACATATTTTTGAGGAAGTGATTAGCAAAAGGTTAGTAGGCCATTTTTACCCCTTAGTGCACAAAGAATACGAGACAGAGGTAACATCATTGGGTGTACTACCATCCAAAAGAAGAAGGGACACTAGTTTGGATATGAATAGTTGATTTTTGACAACATATTCTTTAGATTCTAAATTCATTAGGGACATCCTTACTAAAAATTGGGCCTTCATTCTGGAAGATAATGGGATTAACAAATCTTTAGGACAATCACCGCAGCTTATTTTAGAAGGGGCCCTAATTTGAAATGCCTGGTTGAGAAAAAGAAAAAAAAAACATTAAGGGCTGCCTCGGTATGTCTAAGTGTGGTAGATGTCCTCAATGTAAATATATTAGAATAACTAACAAAATAAAGATTAGGGACAGGGTATATATAGTTGATGGGAAGTTCAACTGTGACACTCAGGGGGTAGTTTATGTTGCTTTATGTGAAGTTTGTGATGCATACTACATCGACAAAACTAAGAGGAAAATCAAACAAAGTACCTATATAGTATTCACAAAAATTTAACTACTAATGCCCTAGCTAAGCACATCCTGGGGCACCCTAATCACAAATTCTCTTTCATGGTGTTACAACAAGTTGAACATAATATAAGAGGATGTCCATGGGACTTAAAACTTGAGGAGTGCGAATTGTTGTGGCAAATTCGCACATCAGCCTATATTCCACCAGGATTAAATGAATCTGTATCCATTAAATGTTTGCTCAAAATAAAAGCTCTTATCAGGTAGTCAATAGTAAGGAATTTTCGGCATTTTGCGTACTTGTACATATATACACACATTCAATCTTTCTCTCATTATATCTTACATATAGCAATGAAAGTCTCTATGTACATATATTTACAAAAAGTTAAGGAATTGATAGTAATTATAAAACTAGTAGTTTGCTATATATACATTTATATATATATATATATATATATATATATATATATATATATATATATATTTTTTTTATATATATATATTGTATCTTGTATATACTGTCATATGTTGCTACATCTAGTAGGGGCTTTAGGTTTTACTTAGCTGCCCTATTTATTTATTTATGTACTTGGTTTGAATTCTACCTTTTTAGATAGCATAGTTTTTTATATTTATATTTATATGTGTTTTTTCTTTTTCATGCATGTTTAATATTTTACAGTGGAGGTATATATATATATATATATATATATATATATATATATGTTTCTTTTAGTAATATTACTTATGTATATTTTTTACTAAACTCATCTTACCTATGTTCTTATGGTCCCACGACTTGTTTTATAATGATAAACACCAATTAGGGTTGGGGTCTAATTGATTGATTGATTGTTTGATTGATTTATTGCTTTCAACACTATATAGTGTTTTCTGTTGTCGTGGGTTTTGTCTGAAGAAGTTGGGGTATTTTCTATAATGAAACCACTCACATTATTAAATAGTGTTTTTGTGTTCCTGAAGCTGGCTCGTATTTTCTTTTACCAAGTAGTAGGAGTAGTACCCAGGCTGACAGTGATGCACCACTGTCAGAGGATGCCAGACTTCCTGTGGAAGAGGAGCTGGGAAAGGTTACAAAGAGAAAGTTGAGACAGGCTCAGCTGTCAGTCCCAACATTACAAGGACTGAGTGAGTTAGCTAGTGAGGCACCTGATTTTCAGGGGAAGGGGGGATCTATATGCTGGGACAAAGGGTTACTGTATAGAGAATGGGCCCCTGATGGAGAGCTAGAGGGTGAGAGACTACAGCAGTTGGTAGTCCCCAGAGCCTACTGTCAGGCACTTCTAGCCATAGCCCATGATATTCCTTTTGCAGGTCATACAGACATAAAACATACAAAGAGACATATTATGCCAAACTTTTATTGGCCTGGGATTTCCAGAGATGTAACTGGGTACTGCAGGAACTGTGAGCAGTGCCAAAAGGTAGGCAAGGCAGGATACAAGGTGAAAGCTCCTTTGATGTCTTTGCCTGTGATTGATGAGCCATTTCAAGTGGTAGCTATAGATATTGTGGGGCCTCTGAGTACCCCACGTTCCACAGGGAAAAGGTATATCCTAGTGGTAGTAGATTATGCTACCAGATAACTTGAGGAGGTGGCTCTGCCCTCCACTGAGACAGAAAAGGTAGAAAATGCTTTGTTAGAGATTTTCAGCAGGGCAAGTTTCCCAAAGGAAATACTGACTGACAGAGGTGCTAATTTCATGTCAGACCTGCTGGCTTGGCTGTGGAAGCACTGTGGGGTGAAGCACCTGAAGACCACCCCTACCATCCCCATTCTAATGGTCTTGTCGAGAGGTTAAGCTATACACTGAAGTCCATGTTATGGGTATTTGCAGACCAGTTTAAGAGGGAGTGGGACAAATATTTGCCCCATCTGTTGTTTGCTTACAGAGAGGTGCCCCAGGAATCCACATGTTTTTCACTCTTTGAGTTGTTGTATGGGCATAGGGTGGGGGGACCGCTAGATTTGATTCCAGATGAGTGGGAGGGTGAGTGTGAATTCCACAAGGAGTCTGTTGTAGCATATGTCCTACACCTCAGGACAAGGATCATGGTACTCATGTTCTTGGCCCAGGACAACCTGGCAGAAGCTCAACATCAGAAAAAGGTCTGGTATGACAGGAATGCACGAGCTAGAAAGCATGATGTAGGGCAGCAGGTAATGGTTCTCATTCCTGTCAGACACAACAAGCTGCAGGCAGCCTGGGAGGGACCTAACAAAGTGATAAGGAAGGTCAGTGATGTTAACTACATGGTTCAACTGCTAGGCAGGAGGCAGGGGCACCAATTATTCCATGGTAACATGTTGAAACCTTACTATGATAGGGAGGACGTTGTGCTGAGTATTTGCAGTGGGTTGCAGGAAGAGTCTGAGGGGGATTTGGTGACTGATCTCCTCAGTGAGGCTCGGACTGACTGACACCTCAGTGCAAGGGGTAGCAATGTCAAGTATAAAAGCATGTTATCGTTTTACAATTTCCATGTTCTGCAAACTTCTGAGATATGTACTTCTCACACAGAGATGTTAGTATCTGTTTAGCCTGGGAACTCAATTCAGGTGACAAAGAGTGATGTCATCCACGCTAACCCAGCAGTAATGTTTATTATTCATTTAAGAACTCTCTCAGAGACAGACTTTGCATTTTGATTCTTGTCTTTGACCTGGAAACATCCACTCATCATCTACATTTGCCTTGCTCTCTAAGTAAGTCTAGTGCACAGTAATGTCTTTTAGATATAGATAGGAATATAGTAAAGATTAGTTTAGATGTTTTCTGTATTTATTTGAGACTGTCTTGCAATTTTGTTTTAAAATATTTGCTGTTGTTCTGAACTTTGTAGTTACTGTGTTGATTGAGTATTGCCATGTTCTTTTATTATGTATTATTAAATATATTTAAACCTATCTTTGTGGCTGACATTTGTGAGACATATTTAAGCTCTTAGGGTACTTGCATATGTATTTGGTGACACTGTACAGGCCACTCCTAAATAGCGGCTCTTGGTCACACTTACCATGTGGATAATAGTAACATCACACAGGAAGTTTGACATCCTTTGGTAAGGGCCTTAGAGTAGCTGATAAAGAGTTGGTTGGTTGCAGTGATAACTACCTTATAGTCTGTGCAGAAGGGGCATACCTTGTAAACCTGTTCCAGCCTTTCACAGGTGTGTGTGTGTGTGTGTGTGTGTGTGTGTGTGTGTGTGTGTGTGTGTGTGTGTGTGTGTGTGTTTGTGTGAAAATCAAATCCCAAGCACTGGTTGGACAGAGAGTGTGCTGGAGATTTTGGCTTGAGCACTCAGATGAGATCTCAACCCTATAGCTGTGCCAGTGGGTAGTCTTATTGGGGATCTGGAGAGAGAGGGAGAAACCAGCCCCAGACTGACTGTGATCTCTGTGTGCTCTTAAGGGAAATTTCATTTTACTGTGTGTGTACTTGTCATCCTCCCATTGTGTATGTCCCTCACTGGTGCTAGTAGAGAGGATTGAGACACCTTGATTACTGGATCAGTGCAGGTAAGTGTTGAACCTGGGGTGGAATATGTAATAATATGAATGAATGGCATATCCTTGCATGTTGTTGCTTGGTAATGAAAGCATGTAAAAGGTGGGTGATGTGTACAGAACTGACTTTAACATGTGAGAGTAGACACTTATATGACTACATGTGACTACGTGTGTCGTCAATCAAGTAGTAGGCCTCAGGCATCAAAGATTCACACATTCATACCTCTCAAAAGTACTTATGGCCACTGAATGTCCTCAGTTTAAAATCATACTTTTGTACTGGACAATCATTAAAGAGAAACATTAGGAAGGAATGAGACACATTTCAATTTCAGACTTCACGATCCTCAGAAGATTAATAAAAATACTGATGCAAAAAATGTTTGATTCTATCAACTGTCTAACTTTCTAAGACCAAAATATGTCAAAGGTACAATTATCAAATCAACATCACAAATGCAGATATACTAAGCACTAAGTCAGCTATGCACCCTGAGCATCAGACACAAATGTTATGTATCCCTGAATCCAAAATATAGAAAACAAGGATATGCACAGTTATCATCACTTGCACAGGGTTGTGTGTTTGTGTGTGTGTGTGTGTGTGTGCGTGTGGGGGGGGGGGGAGGCAGGAAGCCTCGACTGACACAAAAGGTTAGTGAATGTATATGAGTAAGAAAGAGAAGCAGCCAGACAACATTCAGATATTACAATAACAAATGGCCAGTGATACAAAATGAGTTTTAAGCTTCAGGGCTGAGCCATGTAACTGTTGTGTGAGTGTCTTCTAGCTGAAACTGGTGTGTGAGTGTCTGTATGAACACAGCCAAACTCTGTGCTAGTTCTACATCTTGGTATGTTGGACAGCTGTGAGCCATGCATGGTAGAGGTAGCGATTCATCTTTGTCATCCCCAGCCATGAGAACTGGCTGTGCTAGGAGTTGAACTAGCATGTCCATTTTAAATATTGCTCTTATAAACTTAAAAAGTTGCTAGAATAAGATGATTTGTGTTAGCATGCATTTTCTGAAGGACATGGAATCTGAAAACCAAACATATGGCATTATTTACTGACTTCACTCCTTAGTGATTTGCCTTAAAACCACAAATTTTATGAGGCACAGACCAAAATTATGAGGAAGTAAATCTAAAGTCTGGACATCCTGTGAAAATCTGGACAATTGAGAGGTATGGGTATGGTTATGCAAGATGTTGTTTTCTGGTACTAGTACTTTCCCTACAACTGTGAAATCAGACTCAGTAACTGTTGTTAAGTTAAGCGGAGATAAATGAGGTGATGATTCAAGGTTATGGGTTAAAAAGTCAAAATTAGAAAACAAGTCCTTGACTGAACTGATGGTCATGAGAAGAAGATTGCGATATATATGTATATGTATATTCTAATATACGTGTTTGTATATTTATATATATATATATATATATATATATATATATATATATATATATATATATATATATATATATATATATACTGTATGTGTGTGTGTGTGTGTGTGTGTGTGTGTGTGTGTGTGTGTGTGTGTGCATGTGCGCATGGACATGGGTCCCTATCAGAAGATCTAGTTTTCAGAAACTCAAAACTGATCTATTCGAGCCCATATGATCGATTTTCCAAAAACTTGAAGCTTTAGAATGGAAATTTTGGTACAGTGAGAATCAGGGAATTTACCCTCTTCCCCACTGTAGTGCGATCTCAGGGGTTGTGGTGGGCAAGGGGGGGAGTTTGCACCCCTGCAAAAATATAGAAAAGAGGTAGTTTTTTTGTTGTTTTTCGAAGTTTGAGTTTTCAGAAACTCGATCATATCATCTCGACAATATGAGTTTCATGTTTCTGAAAACTTGACCTAGACCCATGTGTATATATATATATATATATATATATATATATATATATATATATATATATATATATATATATATATATATATATACAGGTCCACTTTTTAATTTTGAAGGTCCACAATCCCGATGTTCAATATATCGAACTCAGAATCACGAGATTGTAGAATCTCGAAAATAAAAGATAAAAAAACATGTTTTTGCAGGGGGTCAAGCCCCTTGCACCTCCTACACCCTCTCCAACTTAAATATACTAACTCCAAGATCGCACTACAGTGAAGAGAATGGAAATGTTCCTGTTCCACACTGTATAATGATCTGCATTACTGTTCTCTTCACTGTAGAGCAATCTCAGAGTTAGTATATTTAAGTTGCAGGAGGTGTGGGGGGTGCAGGGGGGGCTTGCCCCCCCCCTGCAAAAACATGTTTTTGATGTCTTTTTTTTTTAATGTTGAGATTCTCGAGGTTCTGAGTTCGATATATTGCACAAAAGGATTGTGGGCATTCGAAATTAAAAAGTGGACCCATATATATATATATATATATATATATATATATATATATATACACACACACACACACACACACACACACGTATATATATATATATATATATATATATATATATATATATATATATATATATATATATACACAAAAATGCACTTCTTTGAGTACTGTTCCATCAAATGTAAGGTTTCAAATTTTTGTTAAATCAAAAGTAAAATTAGGGACTGTGTAATACTGATATCTAGATGGCAAATGCAGTTTAACGGTTGGTCATTTTTTCCAAAACATTGCATACTGAAAATCGGCTTTAACATGTTTAGAAATCTGTGCATAAAAACATTTTTATTTTCGACATTTTATTTCAACAGCATGATTAAATGACAAGTGCATTTCTGGATTTTGATATATGTATGTAAGCTAAGCTTACCCACCCTACCAGCGACCTGATTTTGTTCCTAAAGTTAGATTGCTTGTAGAAGATATGACACCATCATATTAATAGAAGTTTATTATATTAAATATTTCTGCAGATACATAGTTTTTAAATTTGTTACTCACCTTTTTGGGCTTTGTATCAACTATTCTAGTCATTGTTTCATAGTTAAATGTACAATGTTAAATGTGTTGCAGATCCTTGATGCCAAAGCTTACTCTTTTTTTCATTTACTTACAATGGCCGTACTCAAAATTACTACTTACTTTACATATCTCTGGATAATATCTGAAACTTACTTAAAGTGATACTCTGTGATTTGTACTTTTTTTGATGCTCTAAACATCCCATAGAAAACTCCTTCTTCATATGCAAAATAGTGTTTAGTTTTGAACCAGAAATCCCATCCTGTCTTTCTGGCAATGACATCTTTTTTTCTTTTTTTTCTGAGACTGCATAGTAAAAGAGCTATATGTTCCTACAGGCTCAGTAGATTTATATCATCAAAGGAAGGGAGGGACAGCAGCTGATGACCACGAACGAGTTATTAATCCCTCGATTTGCAATAGGTTTATGACTCTTGTGGGATGGAGAAAAGATAAAGGCTACACACACCTTGTTGTGTGGATTTTCTTTGGTTAAAATTCTTAAAATGTGATGAGAAAGATTATGTAATGAATAGAGAAACACATTTTAAACCAAGTATTGTGGTACGTTGTGTAGTTCTTTATGTGTCATGGATGGCATGGTGGATGCTTGAAATGAAACCTTTTGAATGAAAGGCACTGCTTTTGATAATATCATAGAAGAGAATCTCTGTGTAGTAAACACAGCACTGGGAAAGTCAAGAATATTATTTTTTCTCTACAAGACAAACGTTTGTCTTTGCAAAGAGTGGTGGTATGCTGCTATCTGTAGAATATGTGAAGAAAAATCTTGTTTTTCTGATATTTTTTTCGGTGTGACTCTTGCACTCAGTGTTTCTAAGACACTTGCACACCTAGTTCACTCACAGCAATATTCTTGCTGCTGGTGTAAGGCCTATGTAATGTTTGTATTTTAAAATGGTCTGTTAACAAGTGAGAGCTTAGTAGTACCAAACAATATATAAGCCTGTAGATAACTGCTATAACTGTAAAATAAAAGTGCCATCAACACAACAGTCCATCTTTTGTCACTAGACTCTAATGCTTAGTTTATATGGGCACTGCCACTATTTCTGTCATTAATTTAGTTAAGTAAACTGAACGGAGTGCTTCAGCCAGGTACTAATTATGTTTAACTCAGTAATAGTTTTGCCTCTCTATTCTCCAATTAGTAATTTGTGCCATGTGTGTCAGGTCTCCTTGTTTTGCTCTCTGGTTGCAACCATCATTACATTTCTTCATTCTTGTTTGATTTGTGCAGTCCAATGTGTTTTGAAATATTTGTGGTTTGTTTTGCCTACTGTGAGTGCCATTTGCAATTTTTTTATGATTCCTTGATTTGTGATGATGTATCAGCCTTGTCCCCATTTTAATTGACCTTTCCTGACTGTTTTTTTTTTTTTTTTATGGGCTACATTGAAAGTCATCATTTGTATTACTGTGGTTTGGATGAAGTAGACATTGAAAAATCTTGACATTCTAAATTAAAAGAAATTGATCAATAACTGACATTCTTCCAGAAATGTAGTATAAATTAAAACAATTGATTAATAATTGCCATTCTTCCCAAAGCATGTTATATGCATTAGATGGTATTTCAAATCCTGTTAACAAGTGACAGTTATCTCTAGCTTTGTAAATGGTGAGGTTTAGGTGCCATTTTAACTGTCTCTCCCCATTACTATTTCCAGGTACCATTTTATATGCATTGCACTTTATGGATAGAGCATACAGTAAGGAAAACATTTAGCATTTCAAGTGGGTGAAATTTCTCAGTAAGTGATGGTCTTGTCTGGCTTTGTAGGGAAGGGGCAAGCTTGATCCCTTATAAAATGTTCTAGCACACTTAATTCCTTCCCACTTCCAATTCTTACAATGAATGCTGTATGGCAATAAGGAGGGTTATACCTGGCTAAACAAAATTTTAAACAAATGCATATAAATAGTGAAACCACCAGAAAGTCATCAGATGGTTTCATTCATTACCAAAAGGGAATACAAAAAAAAATAAAAATAGATGAAGAAAATCAAATAGAAGGATAGTGCGGACTTTGTTTAGCTACTTTTGCATTTGACTCTTTCTATTACTGGCTTGGTATAGTATCTAAATGTTAACAAGTTGAAGCTGTTCTATATCTGCAGTCAGCATAAAAGAGTGTTGTAAGTGAATGCAAAAATGTAATATTCCATGATCACAAATACTTGGTCTAGCGATCTAAACCTTTTCAGAAACACCGACAGAATGATTTGGAGGGACAGGTATATTTCCCAGAGCATATCACTGCTGTGGAGCAGGCAAAGTTCATCCCTGTCTAATTTCAAATGCAACTTAGATCTATGGATGGGAAACAGACAATTTACCTCAGGGCTTTCCCCTGTACTACTAATGGACAGATGCATCTCATAAATGCTTTACCCTTGCATGGGTCCCATCAAATTATCATGGTATGATCCCAGCTATTCCTATTAGGGTTAATATATAATTTTTGACCATGGGATGGGTAAGGCCACTCTATAATCAAATGGGATAGGCTATTTAAAGCTCAAAAGGGGAAGGTGGCTAGATGTAAAAATGGTCTGCAAGGGCAGCTAGCCTAGTACTTGACTATGGACTTATGAATATACATTATTATTTGTGGATGTCTTGCTGCATTGTTTTATTACAGTGTCAGAATTTATTGTTAAGTAGTACTGGGAGCAGTGAAGCTCTGCGGCAGAGATTTTTTGTTTGTTTTGCATTCTTGCATTTTACATGGACTTAGCACATGGTGCAAGTAAAATATGTTTTTTTCTCAGTAGCACATTTCAGTGGGGTATATTTTAAGTGGCTGCAAGAATCAAGGCAGTTTATAGCTTGTATTTTTTTTATCTGCACTAAAATACAATGTAGTAATATACACTTTCATTAAGAAATATTCGTACAGGATTTGTATGCAATAATATAGTTTCAAGATCTGCATTGCATTGATAGGGCACATTTGGAGTATTAAATAAAGACAACAAAATTTAATTGCAGTTTGGATTGCATTAATCCAAAATAAAACAAAAAAAATGTTATTATTAATCAGACATGCATTAATGAGGGTTATATCACATATATTGGTTAAATGGTTGGAAATAAAGTTTACAGCAGATGTAAAATCCCATGGCTTCTAGAGGTGCCTAATAACCCACATATACCCAACAACTTTAATTATTTCTTCTAATGAAGCACAAGGTTTTCTTTCAAACTGCATATAATCCCTGTGTTATGTTTGTCAAATGTGTCAAAACGTCTGAACAAATGATATTTGTATCAGCACATTTTCATGGGATTAAATGATGTGCTCGTTTGGTGGTCATTTGGCTGATTATATGAGGTCATATAATATCCTTGTTCAGTTGTCACTTGAATGATAATTTTATCTTAGGTGCTCCAGGTACCTCTCAGGCTTAATCTATATCTGTCCATAGCGTGATGTTGAGGATCAGCTTTGGACAGAATCTCTAGATGCTCCAGTAAACCATAAATAAATGGAAATTGTTTGGGGATGCTCAGGGGTGTGTGTGCCTTCCTTATTTTTTTTTGTCATGCATTCAACTCTGTCAATTAAGGTTATACTATGGTCTAGATAACTGGGAAAACAGGACATTGAATATGAATATGAAAGATCACTGAATAAAGTACTGAAAGTGTCTGTGATGGTAACATAATGATTATAAGTGACAGTCATTTGGAACAACATTAAACTGTCTCTTGAAAGGTTTTTGTATGCAATCAAAAAAGTTTTCTATTACTTAAAGATTTCTTAAGGCGGCAATTACTAGTATAATTTTTATACTTTTAACTAATCTTTTGCATTTAGTTATTTAAATGTATATTCATTAAAGTGTAATGGCTGCCTTTTTTTGGAGAGTTTACATGTGTTGCCCTTGATCTTTTAAGTGCTATTGAAGCTTAGAAGTTAACCATATGGTATCTGAACCCTAAGGCTACCTTGTGGTGATGGTAACCGAAATTCCAGGATCAACAGAAACATATTATAAAAGACTGACTCATTAACCAAAGGATCCTAATTTTTCTCATTAATTTATATTTAAAGTCAGGAAGGAATTTTTTCATTACTAATAAAGTTAAAAAACAAGCTATAGGCGCAGTTCTTAAAAGTAATTTTACATAAAATTGCCACATGTTCCTTACCAGCATGTTTAATAAAATTAGGCATCAGTTTTACTTCTTTGTCTGATGTGCACAGACACATAGAATGCTGCTTTATTTTTAAAACAAATGTTGTTTATTATTTATTTATTTTTTACAGGAGTTGTTCGAGAATGACCTTTGTTGCACTGTGTACAATAACAGGTTTTCACACATTATTTCTATCTTTAAAGTCTGCATGCCCCATTTCTGTATAAATGGAAAATAAATGTACTAAATGCAGTACTAAATCTCAGTCAGTCTGTCTGTCTGTCTATATACCTCTCTATATACCTCTGCCTATCTTTTTACATTAAATGATGGAAAATGCCCAACTTGCAGTGTTCATTTTTAGTGATGTCCCACGGACAAATGCTCCAGAAATAATGAATTTGCATCTTGATAATGATTAATCACAATAAACATAACAATTCTGTTTGCAGTAAAATAAATAGTTAAAAGGATTACCAGAAAGAGACTATCTTTCTATATATATATATATATATATATATATATATATATATATATATATATACACACACACACACACACACACACACACACACACACACACACACACACACACACACACACACACGCATAGACAGCAGGAGTCAGACATATCATTTCCATCACATGAAGCACAATTAAATATTACAACACTAAAGAAATACCACAGAAGTACTGTATATACTGACCAAAAGAAGGATGCATGAAAATTGTCAAATAACTGATAATACAAAATAGTGGCTTCCATATCAGGCATAGACATTATGACAACAGCATGTTTAAAAAATAAAATTCAATTGCACATCTGCTAGTGGAGAATTTTCATGCAGCTTCAGAGTCACTTGCCCACTGAGTAAAGGGCTAGTCTACTTGTGAGTGTTTGCACACTTGTAATAGTGAAAGACGAAGTCTATTCCAGAGCATGAATCATCCAATATGTGCTTGTATTCTTGACAAACATGAATCTGTTATCAGTGGTTATTCTGCGAAACGTGGCAGGACTAACAAGTTCAGTCATGGAATGATCAGTAAAATGCATGGCTAAGTTTTGTGCTTTGGAGATAGTAGGATCACTATTCACATTCTTGATAAACTTTCAGTAAAAAAAGTATGGGTTTGGTTTTAATAGTTCACAAAAACTTAACAAGGATTGGGTGGCACTAAATGTCCTCTTCAGTTTGAAGCCAGCAAGAGAATCATTAAAATCTTGGACTTAAATGCTCAGATCATTAGCATACTACACCAGACTGACATTGGTATACTGCTTTACTATCTCATTAAGGAATACAGCCTCACTTTCAAAGCAGATAATGAGCAATCTATAGGTACTAAGGGGCATCCCATATAAACTCAGAAAGACTGATGGTTTACTGCATCAAATTTCTTACTGATCTAAGAACATTGCTTCAATACCCTTCCTACACTTGTGATACATGTAGAGATGCCAAGTAGCATTAAGCAGAACTGTGTCTGTGATATGGTAAGGTCAAAAGCCATTTTGTATACTAGCTATGATATTATTAGCAACATCATGTTGAAGGAGCTGGTTAAATATACATTTCAACTCCAGGATTTTTGGGAAGGAGGACAACAGTGCAACAGTACAATATTTGCTGATAAAAGTTGCGGCAGCTAGGGGTACCACAGACTCCTGTTTCCAGATTGTAGCCACCCATTCTTTTTTAACTGAACAGTTGATTAATACTGATACACAATGGGCTATGAAACAGCCTCAGAGGAGTGTATGCTGTGGCAGCAGGAAATCTTTGAATGGCTTTGCACCCAAACTTGTCTTTTAGTCAGCTCAGCTCAAGCTGCTTGACAGTTTAATTTTCTTCCAAACTTTAAAACTAAAGAGGCAAGTATTTTATTTGAACTCCAGCTTTTTGTACACAAGCTTAATTTACAGGCACTGTTTTTAACACTTCTAGTGCATTTAAAAGAAGAAGAACTTTTAATCCACTCACACACTCTGCAATGGCTACATTTTAATAACACTATAAAGTACAAATAAGGGAAATGTGTAGAAGTAAGTAGCAATTTGTTATAATCTGACAGCACAGAACTTATTTCTAACAAATCCATAAGGGCAATGAAGTCAGACAAAGGGGGGGGGGGGCAGTCCTAATGGAGAGTATAGATGATTATGGTAGATTT